>NC_137654.1:25865027-26310685 GCF_963422515.1 Blennius ocellaris
ATTGACTTTTTATATTTCCTGCATAACAACAGTTTCTAAAACCAGTGGTTTTCTAGTGACGGTGACAGAACCGCCGGGTCAACAAGCTCACGTCCTCCTGTTAGGGCGCAGTCGAAAGGCACATGAGCCTGAGTGCTACACACACGCATCTTTATATCATACAAACAGATATTGAATCTGTGCTGGGGTATTCTAACCTCTGCATGTCTCATTTTCTTCTTATCTAACGTGGATTTATTATCGCATAATGTGATTTTCTGTTAATAAATGTGCCTACGGTCAAACTTATTGTGACATATCTCTTTTTATTTATTTGTCTGTCCTGAATGCATTGAATGTTTATAGTTGTATTCACATCTGCTTTGCGTTATTTCCAGCTATGTCTTCGATTACAGTCGGTATCGTGTGTTTTATGTCGTACCTTGATGTTTTTACAAGTTAAATGTTCTAAACTATTTCATTCTCCTCAAATAGTTCTTTTTCTAGTTTGAATTCACACATGCAGTGGGCAACCTGAGATCTACATTACCTCGATAAAGCTCAGTTCGACCCTCAGCAGGTAACTACAGCACCCAAAACATGTTTTATTTTTTACTTTTTTGAAACCCCTGCATTCATCGAGCCTATGTAATACTTTCATCAGACGAATGCAGAAGTCAGCACTACATTAGTTTTGTCTCTATAATGATCATTTTGTCTTACAATGCATTTTGTTTTGTGTGTTTTTCACCCACTAGGAATATTTGTTGTATTCATTTTTGTACAGTGATTTGATTCATTTTTCTTACCAGAATTTGATTTTACAGACACTTGTCTGATTTGATGAAGTGTATGAAGTGAAACACATCATCATAACAATTTACAGCTTCTCAGACCTCACCTCCGCCTTTACAAAAGTACTAGTCCTCCAAATAATGCCCCCAAACGCAAAGCTCAGGGCCCCAGACTTTCTAACTCGTTTGAACTTCTGCATCTTTTTGGGAGAGCGAAAAGCTCAGAAATAATGGCTGCGAAGGTACGTTAAAGAGGGGGAGAAAACCCAGTCAGGATTTATTTGTCTTCAAGCCATAAAATGGATGTAAAACCTGCTCTAGCCACTTGAAAGTTGGTGTCAGCGAGGCTGACTCAGCTGGACTCGGAGTGCCTAAAGTTAGACATTAAATGCTTGGTGAAACAGACTTCTGACCAACCAAAACTTTTTTAAATATCTAATATCTAATTGAAATGCGTAAGGATAAAGCTTAAGTAATGCGATTATGGAAAAAGAATATGCACATCCAGATATTATGACGCACACAGTGAGGTAGAGTGTGCTGAATAATTTGAACACTGCAACACAGTAAGGAGAAAAACTTGGATTGAAAAGAAGAACACAGAGAAATATGGTGAAATGTACGAGGAGTATGAGACATTTTGTTCCCTGAGAGTGAATGTAGTTTAACTGTCTCAGCACAAAATGTAAACACGTGGAACTCTGGGAATACACACATATATATCTTTGACATTGTACCTCTACCCCCCCTCCCTCTTTTTTCATATTCATACTTTAATGAAGCAGAGAAGCTGGTCATGAAACGTTTTGCATTCATTATAGCTACAAAAACACCTCTGTGTGCATTAATAATTCATATTCTGCGTGGTGGTTTGCAGGAGTAAACTGTACATGATCAGTTTATTAAATACATTAAGTGTAATGAGGGCAGGAAGGCACAGCACAGACTGAACTCTGAAAGAGACAATAGAGAGATTCTCTAACATGGACTGGGTCTTTTTTTGGAGCTTCTGGTTTGTTGATGAGTGGAAGAATATGAGACTGACTCTGATGTGACTTGTGCAGAGTGGTCAAATAATTATATTTATTCAACACCAAACTATGATATTGCTACAGTTACAGAGCATCTGAAGCTTGTTTCCAAAAGAATGTTGTTTTTAATCCTCTTTTGTTGTTATTACATTGTCACACATTCCAGCGTTGATATATGAAAATATAAAGTGTGTGCTCATAATGCGCTGCCACTGATGTTTGCACAAGTCGTGAAATGCTGCAATTAATAAAGTCAACTGTAATATTAGAAGGCCAAACTCAGCAATAGTCAAATATTTTATGTCTTGTATGTGTTTCAGTAACACAGTAGCTCTCTCGGTGTCAGATGTTTATTCAAATTAGTATTTTGTTGCACTTTTTTTCAGCTGTAAAAACTATGGATGGACTAAAACAATGCAAAATAGAATATTTATTTGATATTTATTTATGACTCTGCAAGTCAAATACTGTCAATTCACTATTTCTGTCATCTGAGCCTCATATGGAGTGTGTGGATTTGACTTCAGTCAAACTAACCTTTTGTTTTTCTCTTAGACTATGATAAACAAATTGCAGATGTGGAATCTAAAGCTGCACTATACTTTCCTCTTATAGAGGAAATAACCCACATCATGATATATCCTCTGGAAAAGACTGAATCCTGGGTAAACTGTTCATGATGAAATAAAACAAGTCAAACATTGAACTGTTATTTTTTCCCAAACGCTTAAGACACATACAAAGACGACTTTATATCGAAACATTGATGGAAATTACTTAAATGTTATAATTTATAGGTTAGATAAACCGGCACTTTGGACAATAAGAAGATAAAATAATATACCTGCTACGCAATATTATGATTTCAAAAGGGGTTGTTTATTATTAAATTGTATAAAAGTGACGTGAATGAGGAAAGCCTCATCAGTAACTACAGCTTGAGGAAAGACTCCTCAAAAAGCCTCTTAAAAAGTAAGATGTCAAGCAAGATATGCTCGAAAAAGATTCTCCATGGACAACCACACTTTTATTCACTACAGTTTCAGTCTCACACCAAGTTGTTTGTGCGTCACTGAAAGAACAGTACATCAGTATCTTCGCTTCTTAATCGTTAAAACGGCGCAGCTGGTTGAGCTGCCTGCGGTCACGTCTGTCTCCAGCTTCTAACTGACTATCTGATCAATTTCTCAGCTCTGAAGTCTCTCTCTCACATCTGTAGTTTCAGCAGTGGAGCTGCAGTTGATGAGGAAAAGCTGGACAGACAAACAATGGCTTCTCACACACTGTACCTCTCTGTGTGTGTTTCTCTCACCTACGTAAAGCCAAGGTCTGGAACAAAACTTTCGTAGCATGGGACATTTCCAGGCTTTGAACCAAAGTCAATTTAGGCTGAAAAGACTCATTTACAGATGAGTGTGGTGCCTGGGAGGCGCTTCTGCAGACCACCAGGATTCACAGTGAGAAATGTGATGATTTATTAGAAGATTGTATCTACATCCTAGCCTGAGGTTCTGTCTATTTACAATGTGTAATTATGCTCACAGTACATTTAAAGCCTGAATGCCTTCAACCTGTGTAAAATCCCTGTATAGAAATTACATGTTATGTGTTTTGTTCATTTTTTTTTTAAATCTAGGATACAGTTTAATGTGTTGATAAACACAGCTGGTCATTTAGAAGGGGTCCCCCCCCCCCCCAGCAGTATATGACCAAGAACTTCCTATATAAAGAAGACTAAGTAATTTGAAACATTTGCTTGCACTGATGGGGGAAAAAAAGTGAGAATGATCTTTTTCTTGAAAGAAACATGTAGTTACAATGCATGTAGATGAGCAAAGGTAACAATTTATTGATGAATATTGAAATTTTAAGCATTTATTAGTCAACCAAAGACTCCGCAAATTAAAGATATTGAAAGTGCCAGTTTAATTTTTCGTTAGATTCCTGTGCTCACTCTCACTTTCAGTTTATATCAACCCTCATGCAACTTTAATACGACATTTTCTGCTGATATGATCAGCCAACAGGTTAAAATGCCACCACCTCAATCTGCACTCCTGCATCTTAGTTTGGGAATTATTGTCATGTAACAACATGTAAAACCCTCTCACGCATTTAATATCTTAGTGATGCGGATTATTTTACAGCTTCTTCACTTGTTAATTGTGCGCTTAAATAGAAAATTAATGAAAGCTCACATGCGCCGGCGGTACAGTGGCACACAGTTCATGGTCCAAAGTCTTCGAGTTTGTTGGCTTCTCCATAAAAAAAGCCCACGCAGGAAGAAAATGTGCAAGAATGTGGTTTTTCTTCAGTCTGTTACTCCTTTGGTGCTAAAAGTGCTGGATATATTTTGTTTGTATTTCCATGTTTTCTATAGCATGTGCATGAAAGATGTGCTTTAATTTGTTATTTTAAACGGTATACAAATCAGAAAAAAGGACGTTAGTTAAATTCATGATATTATTTATCTTAAGTGTATTTATTTAAAAAGTTGTAAGGTTGGAAAATCTTTATTACACACACTTAAGCGTTAAAAAAGTGAATGGATTTTGATAAGGGATAAACAGTAAAACTGTTTTTTCGTTCCTTTCTGGTGATAAAACGATGCGTAACATAAAGGTAATGCCATTTTGGGCCTGTTAGATGTACACAAACATGAAAAATAAGCGCATTTCAATCAAATCCGATTTTAAAACAGAGGATGTAATACTGATTGAGGAGGATTGCACATTCGAAATCGGAAAAACCCAAGTCGATTAAAAAAAGTCAATGTATGGCAGTGCTGATAAGCGCATGTCATTATAAACGTGATTAAAGCTGGTCATTGCTATCGATCAGGTTTGAATAAATAAATCACCTGTGCAGATGTCCAAACGGGTGTTTGTTGCTTTAGTTTTTTTAGTTTTTTTTTGTTTTTTTCTGCTCTCGGGTGTTAAGAGTGGCGGATCTTTGTCGGATTTGAGCCCCGCTTCTTATGCAAACTGCTCCTGTTTTTGGTTTACGAGCGAGGTGAGAGAGGTGAGAGCCTTCCTCTGCTGCCTGCGCAGTGCGCACACCCAGCTCTGTCTGACCAAAGGGGGACTTTGAACTTGAACTTCGCCTTGCTCATCTTTACAACGGGCCCAACACACCGGGGCAGGTGAACCGGCGCTGTTGTCGGTCGCCTGGATTCATTTGCGTCAATCCGTCACAATCCGTTTAATCCATGTCCAATGGTGTCAGAGGCCGCAGGAAGAGTGAGAGACAGCAGGCCACAGCTCAAAGTCAACCTTATAACTAACTGCACCATAATTACAATTAGGGTAGATATTCGACCATTTTTATCCTCATGCCTTAGGAGGGTTGAAAATGGCCGATTTACTAAATAAAAGGAATTATGGTATTTATTTTTATCCAAAAATATATGTTCCAAATTTGTACAATTGTTACATTTCTTTTATTTTAACGGTGAAAAAATGTTAATCGTTTTTTTCGAAGAAGGTTTCCAACACCATGCTGTTAGCTTCTTCACTGTACTGTCCGACAATAACTTCATTATTAACGAATAAAATACGCCGAATGTGATTTCCACGTGGTTTCGCACATATTAGTTTGGAAGCTATTGTTCATTTGTAAAAAAAAAAAAAACTATTGTCACAAGTGTCGATATTCTCAACAAATGATTAAGAACATGTGATTTAGATCTTCTACCGTCCGTTCATGTATTTATTTTTAAGAAACCAAAACAAGGTGATGCTCAAATCAAGCTGACCTTTTTCTTTTTTTCCTCCAAAATAGTTTATTGTATCCAACAGTTTCACAATCACTTTGGACACAATCGTTATTTGTAAATAGTTAAATCTCCTCAGTATATAAAGACAGGAGATTATATCAGGGAAAAGTTTGTTTTCACTATAGTTGCATACAAAGAATGCGAAATTGTCACTCATGTCTTGTTATGTTCTCATCTAATCTTTGGAATATTTTCTCATTCAAAATATACGACTGGTTGTGTTCAATGTGGACTTTGTGTTTAAGCCTTTTTTCATTCGTACCGAAAACATCTAGTGAGTGCGTGTTTTTTTTTATTTTTTTTTAAATTATCAATAATGCTTGTGTGCGGGACACGATTTCCAAAGTTTTACGAAAAGCTCGCATTCATGCGCACATTGAGCACATGTTTAACCGTGCGTCATCGTTTGATTTGGATTAACTTTGCCTCAGAAAAGTGGGGTCCAGGCGGAAAGCGCCAAGACGTGACTAAAGCACTCACGCTTGATTGCAGGTATGATGCAATGGAAACAAATACTGCAGTGGTGCGCTGTAGCTTTTTGGAGCAATGCTGCTGCATCCAGACCAAAAGCTACTTTGCATTAATCACGATCAGACCAAAAGTTTAACTGTAATTACAAAATGGATACTCTACCTGTACTCACACTCAGTCTTTACAAAGAGGAGAACACAAGTGGAGCCTCAGGACTTCAGTCTTTTGTCAAGCCAAAATGAAAACGATTCCGTTTATATTCGATTGACACGAATCCGTAATCAAGCTCTGAAACTTTAAAAAGTCTGGTTTGCGCAAAATTACTATATTTGTTCCAAATCCACCTCTAAAATTTGATAATTTCATTCAGAAATTCCACAACCACGTTGTTTCTTTCAATATGCTAATTTCCCCTCTAAACAATGAGTATAATTTAACCCCCGCACGGGGAATTACTGAAGTGACAAACATGTTTGCAGCAGAGAGTTTCAGCTCTGCACCGGGCTGACTGTGAACGTAACATATTAACAAAGTGGTTATAAAGGTAGCTTTCACTTCTAAGTTGTAGATTCAGTGTGGCTCCCTGGACAACAAATATTTCCTTCGACTTTAAGGTAATCAACATCAAACAGGCGCAAAAATTATTTTCCAGTCCGCAGCTCTCCCAGACCAAGAGCTTATATTTGTTCTGAGTCTCAGCATAAACTGTCCTGTTAATAAGGAAGTAGTTGTCCTTTAAATTGTTCCCAGTAAAATCCACGGTCTTGTTTTCATGCTGTATTTTAAAGGAGAGTGAGCTGCACATCCTGTACAATATAAACAGTCGTTGGATTCATTTTTTGCGTGTTTACCTTCCAAAATATTATCAGCTTGTTGTACTTCCAATGGTAGTGTAGTCAATGTTATTATTTTAGATTAAGTTTGAACTGAGGGAATAAGACTATAATATCAATGCACAAGGCAACATTGAGGAATTATAGGATGAATCAAAGACAGAATGAGCGTTTTAATCTTAAATTGTGATTTTACGCATTACGTGCAACATGTATTTCAGTCTGTAAGATTATATGGAATTAGTTGCATAGATCATGTGGGGCACCGCCGAGTCCTGACTGCAACTGCATTGAGAGTATTAATGCATTAAGAGTGTTAATGCAGAACACCACTTCATTAAAAGGTGAAGCCCACTGGATTGTGTTTTCGGGTATTTTTATTCAGCGGTGTGTGTCAGGCGTCCGAGCATCCCACGCCTGCATGCGCCTAAAGAGCTGTGGCCGCATTCTGGCACATTCTTTTCTTTTAATGAACAGTTTTGAGGTTGCAGGGTACTACAAGTATGGATCCAAATGAGTGGAAACAGGTCCATAACGCAATCGTCCAATTCAATAGAGATTCAGGAATATATACCCTTGGAGATCAAGAAACACGTATTTTCCACATTACAGTTAACAAACACAATTATGCGTAAAGGCGCAGATTTAATGATTCTGTGACATTAAAAAATCGTAACATTATTCACATGATCTGGATTGAGTCGATCGCTCATTGTAACTCATTCAAGTAAATGCTTGATATTTCGGAACTTATTTCACACCATTTTCCAGGCGAAATAAATCCTCGTGGGATATAGTGCCTCAAATACAACAAAAAAATGCTTAAAACGTCTTAAAATGCACTTTGAACTCTTATCAGAACACCTACAGGCAGTTTGAAATATGTCTGTAGAGTTTGAGCGGGTTTATTGTTTGAGAGAAGAAGTGAGATGATTAATGATGAACGTGTGTGTCTTTTGTTTTGCTGTCTGGGCGGATGGAGCGACCGCCTCTCTTAACTTGAACTTGGACTTCCGACGGGACGCGTCAAACTGTGGATTTATTTTGTCTGCTTGCTCACTGGCTCAGCCTCTGCACTGCAGCAGAGGAATCACAGGATTACTCTTGAAAAATTCACTTTAGACAACCTGCAACGCAAATATCTGTCCATAATTTTCAGATTCACTTTGGATACAATGTTAATACATATATAGATTTACTTCAAAAACAGATTTAGGCCTTTACAACTAACTACGCACAATGTGATTGTATCGCCATTGAAGTAAATGTGTAAAAAGGTGTTGTTTTTTTGTTTTTGAAATACTGAATTAAAAACATTTAATTAATAATGAAAACACTTCTAGTAAATGCGTAAAAACGAGTTTTTGCAAACGGCTTCCAGTTTAGGATGTGAAAACAATCTGTCTAAAGTTGAACATTTACGCATGAGAAATGCGGCAACTATCATTCCACCTATAAATGAAATCCATCTCTCATATATATTTTTTTTTATCCAAATACGCGCTCACCCTTAACCAGCCTGTCATTTAAATTGTGTCAAATTCTGCAAGTGTCTGTGGCTAAAACGTTCTTCAATAAACCGGCGTGATGTTATGAACTCGTTTAATTGCACTTCACGGCTTTTTGAAATTTAAAAAAGAGACGTTGTGTCTGCACATAAATGAAGAGCAAACTATTGCAATCTGATATTAGATAAGAGGTCACAATTAGCACTGACAGATACACGACTGGGTTTTTGTTGAATAACAAAAAATACAGTGAATAAAAATGTTGTAAAGCCCGTGTTGTATTTTGCAAATCTACTCTGTCTCTGTGGTGGTCTGCCAGCATGCCCTGCTTCCTCTGGGCGCGGCTCTATATTTGCGGTTATCGCCCACAGCTATCTGCTTATAGTTTACCTGCTCTAGCTGAGATTAAACGAGTCAAATCCAAAGTAATTTACTCTTAAAGCATAGTGTTGGTACTCTTATTTCCCCCAAACATCAATTTCTAGCAGCTTCGCGTACAGTCACTATCTACTCCTCTATCAAAAGAGTCAGGAATAAAAAATAAATAAATAGCCAAACCTTTTAGTGACGCCCGATTCTGCTATTTTCAGGTCTGAGGTGTGCTGATGTGTACATCTGCACACTCAGTAAAGATTAAGAAGAGCCTATTTCACATGTAAGGTGTTGGTTTGTAAAGTGAGTCTGGGTGGAGGAATGACTCCCCCCGCACACCTTTGCATAGCTTAAACTCGACACTTTTTGTCTCCTCTATCCACTGTATGTCGTTTCACGAATACTTAAGGTAATTTTTGTGTGTTTTGCAAACATATAATTTCGCCGATGAGACTATTTTTGTCTTGCAGCCTTTGAAAACCCCACAGCTCGTGTTCCGTACTTAGATTCAGATAAAAGTCACGTATGCTGCACGCAAGTGTCGGAGCTCAATTTAAAATCTGCTCATGTACACGCGAGGAGGATATGAAAAATGCAGCAACCATGGGTTTGTGGTGCCAAGTGAACCAAGAGGGAAAATGCTCAGGATTCGTAGGTATTTTCATTATTGTGCGAAAAAGCATTACCAGTGGAGTCAACATTTTAAGCATGAACACTGCAGTGCGCCATACGTATGTATTTTAGATCACGTTCTGGAATTTTGTTCGACAAAAATCACATGCCTCCATGTGCCCTGGATGTTGGCATGGAAGCTCAGTGGTCTTGGCGGTCGTGATTATGAAGATTTCTGATCGTAAATTAAATCCAGCCTGGATGGGAAAACACCAGATTGAGACGGATGCTGTTTTAGTTTAGTGGGAATGTTTTCATGACAGTGGTCTGCTCTGCTCCCCTTCTTATCACACACACACACACACACACACACACACACACACACACACACACACACACACACACACACACACACACACACACACACACACACACACACACACACACACACACACACACACACACACACACACACACACACACACACGAGAAAGAGAAACCCCATGTTGCAGAAAATAATACTGTATGCGAAATAACGTATTGCAGTGAACACATGCAACTTCCAAGAAATCGTTTTTAACAAAACCTGATAAATGACACATGCAATGGAGCCAAGCACTTGGATCATTTACGAAGACCTCTAGAAAAAAAGAGTAACATGTTGGTGTTCAAACTCCAATGTGCATTTCTGTTGGTTTTTCTGAATATCACAGTCTGTAGAATGACTTAACTTTCATTTATTTACTTTGAATTTATAATTTTGGGTACCAGTACAGCCTGAAGCTGTCTGGAAAGGCGTAAACATAAACCCAACCTGATTTCAACATGCCTGCCGCAGACTCTACCTGCAAGCTATCAACAAATTCCTGGACGTCTGATCGCCTCCTTAAACGCTCAAGGATCTAAACCACTTCCAAGACTGTTGATATAATCTTTGAGAATACCAGTGTTGGTGTGACGTGTATGATAGATAGTGTGGCGTAAAAAAAAAATTGATTAAAAAATCCCCATTACAAAAAATATGACCCATGAATCGTCTTGTATCAAGAGTAAGCAAACCCAAAAAGGCGACATCTTCACCTTTCCTGTGGAGCTTTATCGCACTGGGTGCGTGCCATTTTCAGATCAACTGTTTTGCAGGAGGCTCCCTGCACGTGCAGCATAATCGAAATGGCGCTTGCTGCACATGCTGCAAAGACACATCCTCCTGGCTTCACGTCCATCGGCTCAGTCATGCGCATATGCAGTCAGTTCCTTAAAGTGGAAGTCGCAGGTAGGCTGCATTTGGAGGAGAATGGAAGCTTCCCCTCCCCCCACAAACCTCTGCATCAGACAGGCGCTCTGCACGTCTGTCAGGGCCTGTCTGGAAGGAGGTTGTCAAGATATTTACAGCAACACATCATCGCTATTTGTGAAGATAGTTTCTTTTTTTTTCTTTCTTTTTTGTAAAAGTTATTTCTATCAACCGCAACTGGGAAAAGTCAATATTCCGTTTGGGAGACGTGCCTGGCGATTTGTTTTGCATGTCTTAAAGGGGGAAATTAATGCTTAAAATGGCCTAATTGTTTTTAAAATAATAGTAAAAAATAAATAAATAATACATTCACATTAGCAGAAAGTCCCTTTAAAGAATACGGAATTATTGTACAACACAATTGAGAGTAGCACGTTGTGTAATAAATTCAAAATACTTGCACAATCTTGTGTTGATTCAGTGACACCACGCACTTACAGTTTTGACATTTTACCACGGGCAGTTGGAATTTCACCTGGTTTTGTGACTTGGTTAAAAAGCCGAAAATCGAGAGTCATGAGGGCGTATTCTTGATACAGAGTTTTTGTTTGTTTGTTCATTGTCCAGCCTATCCACTGATGGCGAGGTTTCAAAGTTTGTGATATAGTGTTTTATAACTTCATAAAAACCTTATATTGTTAAATAAGTAAATGTCTTTGTAATCTTCCCTGTCGACTATGTGGAAATATTGACCTTAATTTAAAATATTTGTGACATAACTGACCAAAAATATGAATTTGTAAATTTGACACTGAGTTGGTGGTGTGGATGATTTTAAATGCTGGTTCTATGTGAAACTTGAACGTGCGTAAAATGCGTAAAGTTGGGGGGGGGGGGAATCATTTTCATCCTGTAAAAATCCACCTGCGTTGATAACTGGTTATGGACGACAGTAAATATTAAAGTTCAACTCTTAAAGTTTGATATCTTTGGGATATCCGTGTCACGTATTCTATTTAGTCTTAAACTTGGATAAAGTGTACTCGCTGGCATTGGTGTCAAAGAAATTCCTCCTGCGGATATGCGCAAAATATTTATCTTTACGCCATTTTTATTCTGACCGCTTGTAAAATGTAATCTATTCGTTTATGCAAACGGATAAATTGCCTCTGCGTGTAGTTATATATTATTATCCACTTTTTTAAAGGTCATAGTTTAATCTGTAAACTTTTTTCCCCTTTGAATCAGATTTAATCAGAATATCTGTATCTCGTAATTTCAGTTTTGGAGGAAACCACAAAGTGACCAAACGTGTGTTTTTTTTCCCTTAATGCACCACAAACTATAACCAAATCACAGTTTTCTGGTATTTGTATGTGTTTGTGCGTGTAATTCCCACCTTTATGAGACTCTGTGACCAAAGCTATGCCATATATACTGTATATACTTTCATTTGAATCCGCAAACGTACATTTAGAGATCATCTTAAAGTGGTATGCTTAGAAACTGTCAATGATAGCGTGTTGCAACACGCTATCATTGACCTCTTCTCATTTGAATTTTTCCCAAAATACTGCTCTTTTCACTTTAAGTAAGACTCGTTTTTTCCCTTTTCCTGCAGCGCAAAAGTTGCCAAATTCCTTAATTTAAAAATAAAGCCTCGGGAATATTTTGGATTCTTCTCTGTTCTGCAAACACAGCAAATATTTTAGAGTTGGGGTCTCTAAATAACAGCGAGTTTGCATGCATACTCTAGTGTGAAGTTCATTCTTGTCTGTCTAGACTCTCATTACGACCGTGTTTGTCTGCGTTTTTTTACCTTGACCTTGGACTTCCGTGCAGCTGCCGTTTGGATGAGCCCTTCGCAGTGGTAATTTCCTTGAGACAAAAGAACTATAGTCTCTGTCCGAGGAGCGATGGGGGTCCAGCTTCCTTAGTGCTGTTGACAAATACACAGAGTGGCCTGATTATTCTCAAGGCTACCCGGTGGTGTAGAAATGTTGATAAACCACGCGCCCTTCGCCGGGCAGTTTGTAGCCTGCTTTATGTGTGACTCATGGGATAGGAATCACAAAAGTTACTTTCTGGAGCCATTCACGGCCTATCCCATCCATAACACGAAAATGTAATGTTGAAAATGCCATTTACTCATTTAAAAGTGTTTTAATAAAGCTACAGATAATTCGGTGTTTTGTAACTTCCTGTGATATATTGCATTCTGGTTAGGGGGTGGCGTAAAAAATAAAGCAGGAATATTTTACATTGAGATTTGATGGGGAACGTGTGTAAAATGGCAAAGACTGAGGAAAAGGTCTTCACCACTATGGCGTCTAATTAAACAAGCCTTACACATAGTCCAGCTCAAAGCAGCCCCTTGTTCTTATTTTCGCCTGGAAGCGTCAGCATTCACTTGTATGACATGAATGAATAGCCAAGTGAAACTCAAAGATCACATGAATTCATTTACTTGCGTTTTTTAGATGTCTTATCATTATTAAAAGTCATTTCGGACCCAGTCGTGACTGTTCAAACTGAGTATATTTATGCTGCAGTACTGCGGAGGGGAAAAGTTGTGTATAACATAGTGGATTTCATTGTGGGTGTTTAGAATAAATGTTTGGATTGAATATGATGATTTCTAAGGACGCTGTCTTACTTGGTTTGACTGCATTTCGACACAACTTGTAGCTGCTGATACATATTCAACTTTTCTAGTCTTATTAGTTCTGTATCACACACACACACACACACACACACACACACACACACACACACACACACACACACACACACACACACACACACACACACACACACACACACACACTAATATATTTCCTTTAGTGAATTAAAATGAAGGTTAATATGCCAAAAGATGAATAAGGACTGTAAATAGTTAAAATACAACATTATACAACATGAGTTATTAAATACTCCAGAAACAAATGTTACTCTTTAAATGAGTCTGTTTTGTCACAAAATATATTTTTCTGATGTTGATAAATGATCCAAACATCTATGCGCAAAGAGAAATAATAGTCTTAAAAAGACGTGAGGCGCTTCAGATGCTCCTTCGATTAGACAGCTCTGCATTTATTAATATACAAAGTTATACAACATACATTAAATATGCATAAGACATTCCATATTGGATATATATTTTTTAACTATAATAACAATCATGCCTGGTAATGAAACATTTGCCGAATTATTCAGCTCCAGCAGAGCAGAAGAGCAACTATGGAAAAGTGTGTGCTGCAGTGCGTAAAAATGCAAGCTGTGAAATGCCGTTTTAAAAAGCATAATAACTGGGAATATTACACTTTTTATTTTCCATTGACCAACTGTGACATGTATCATAGGCTGCAATATTCTCTGGCAGTCCTCGGCGTCGGCCAAATTTCACAGGTTGTTTTCGTTTGCCCTAATCTTGGAAGGATCCAAACTCCCCTTTAAGGGCGTGGGTCTCGGTGATTCAAGCCAATGGTATCGCTCGATATTGTGCAGGAAAAAACGGTGACAAGCGAGGCAGTGGGTCTTTAAAGGGCTGCTCTGCCTCCTGCTCACAAGCCCAATCTCGTAGGACTTGTTAGCGTATCACGTGCCAGATTCTTAATGAAGTGGACACACAGGGGCCGCGTGTGCGCATGCGCCTGGTGTAAAATGTAGTTGGAAATGAGGTGTCCGTCTTGGAGTAGTCGACTTTTAAAAAGCATCGGCAGCCCGTGATATGACGACTTCGCTGGTTCTGCATCCACGCTGGGCGGACACCTTGATGTACGTTTATGAAAAAAGCCCGAATGAAAACAACCAGAATAAAAGCCAAACAATGGAGGGACTGAGCGGTAATTTCCCTGCGACCCACTGCAGGGACCTGATGTCGCACCCCGCGCTGGGACGACATTCTGGCACCATAGCGACCCACCAGGGCTCCGTCTACTCGGATATTTCCTCCCCGGACACCGGCCGGCAGTGTCCCGCTCCACAGACGTCCTCCAGCGCTTCTTTGAGTTACGGCTACCCCTTTGGAAACCCATATTACGGCTGTAGATTGTCTCATTCGCACAACGTGAACTTGCAGCAGAAGCCCTGCTCGTACCACCCCGCAGAGAAATACGCGGAGCCCAGCTCAGCGCTGCCCACGGAAGAACTGTC
This sequence comes from Blennius ocellaris, assembly GCF_963422515.1. NCBI lineage: Eukaryota > Metazoa > Chordata > Actinopteri > Blenniiformes > Blenniidae > Blennius > Blennius ocellaris. The sequence goes on from NC_137654.1 coordinate 25,879,792, forward strand.
CACCAGGGCCAAAGAGTTCGCCTTCTACCCGAGCTTCGCCAGCTCGTATCAGGCTGTTCCCGGATATCTGGACGTGTCGGTGGTCCCCAGTATCAGTGCGCACCCGGAACCGAGACACGACGCCCTGATCCAGATGGAGGGCTACCAGCACTGGGCTCTCTCCAATGGCTGGGATGGGCAGGTGTACTGTTCCAAAGAGCAAACGCAGTCGAGTCATCTCTGGAAATCACCTTTTCCAGGTGAGAAAATATTCATGTCATTTTAAGGTTTCTGGAAGTTACATTTATATTTAGTCCAACACCTGGTGGCTTTTTATTAATTCCTTATTGGTAGCATATTAATAAAGTTATCTAAATAAGTGGACAGTGTATAGTTTTACTGTATTTAGTTGTTATTTCCATGTTTGTGGATTGTATTTAGTTAAAGTTCCCAGTTTCATTAAGGAGTACAGCTGCAGCTACAAAAGTGCACAGCTGTCAATTCCCATATCACTGATTGTGTTTATTCTCCTGCACTCTGGCATTAAATGCCGTTATGTTCTTTGGTTCAGCCGTGCATGTTTGGAAAAGGCAATACATTTCTAAGAAATTTGATTTGTGAGACCAAAGAGCATTTCTACTGCATGGCCCTTCAAGGGTTAATATAAATCTTGAGCGTTTTGCTTTTGACAGTCATATGATGAATATGGTTCACTTTCTGTCACGTACAATAGAAAAAAAAAAAACACCAGTGCACACCTTTGCCCCCTGTAATGCAATATAGTGAGTTAGCTATCCTCCTGTGTTTGGATTGCACTAGTAAATCCCTGCGACCTGCGGTGTGACCAAGGATTACATTTTCACACAACTGCACTGCTATGTCACACGAGTGACTCACCAACACCATACTGTCCACATTAAGCATTCAGTTTGCTCCCTAGGCTGACTGACACACGGCATGTATCATACATGATCAGCTCATGGCCACAAGAGTCTGTCCGGCAGTTTATAGAGTGTTTATCAGGCTCCTTCTTTTACATCCTGCATTTATTATCTGTGTGGAATCTGCAGCTCTTTTTGTTTCAGGATTCCCCCTCACTTCATTTTCCCCCTTCACGTTAATATATTGCAAATACTCAAGAGGAAGCCACGCAAGCACGGGCACGCGGATAAATACGCACGCGCGCACGTGCCCAAAAGAACACCCCAGCGCGCGCTTTCCACGTCGTTCTGTTTCACTCGACATACAGACAGATGCTCCCTCTCTCTCTCTCTCTTTCTCTCTCTCTCTCTCTCTCTCTCTCTCTCTCTCTCTCTCTCTCTCTATCTATCTCTCTCTCTCTCTCACACACACACACACACACACACACACACACACACACACACACACACACACACACACACACACACACACACACACACACACACACACACACACACACACACACACACAGTGTTTTATACTCAATAAAAAATACACCAACAGAAAACTCAACTCGGATTTCCAAACGTAACATAGAAACAATATTTAATGCATGAGAGTAAGTTACAATAATAACAATAGCAAAATAATGTTTGAATTTTTCTTCTCTTAAAATAAAAAACATAATCCTATATAAACATGGATAGTGAAGAAATAAAGCACAATGTCTGACTGAAAAACAACGTCTCACGACTTGTTACTACTCCTAGCTACTTTTTCTATGTGTCTAAATGGCTGAATTTGTATATCCTAAGCACGAATTGCCAAAAATGAATTTCTCTAATATCAAATAAGGTATAATTTTAAAAAGGTCGAAGGCTACGTGCGTAAAATGAGATTTACGCATGAAGCTATATAGTTCAAACATGGATTTGAAGTATGAAAGCCATAAAAAAATTAAAGTTTTCAGTTTCCTTATTACCCCACTGTCATTTTAATTTCATCACCAGGGACTGACTGACCAGCGTCCTGCACCCACACTCTGACACCGTGTATTTTATATCTACCCAGTAGTGCCCAGCAGTTTAATTAAACATCTTAACGAGAGATTTGTCCAAGATACCATTAAAGATGTCCGTTATGTCGGTTTGCAGATAATCAACAAGCAGATTAGGTATTGACGTGCAGCCTGAGGTGATAACAATGATCGTTGGCTACCAGAAAACAATGCCCAGTAGTAGTGGCTATAACTTGATGGTAATATATAGTGATAGTTCATTGATAGAAACAAAGAATTGAGTGCTGTATAGTTTTATTTTACGCCACTAAATGTCAGGTGCAGCACACCTGAGCTCTTGACTTTAACCTTTTTGATGTGCAGCCCTCCATTACCAACGCGCGTGCGTGCATGCGCACACAGTCAGACAACGGCGAGGGCTGACCTTTAGAATGAAATTGCGTGAATACTGTTTTTTTTATTTTCCGCATATGATTCATTTAAATGTAAACACAAGCCCTCTCACGCACGAATAAATTGGTTAGCTGAAGCGGCTGATAAAGCGAGACATTGCAGTGTTTTTGCATCCAGTCTAATATATACATATATATATAGAGAGAGATAACCATGTTTTTTTTTATTTTTCTTTCTTACAGATGTTGTGCCATTACAGCCCGAGGTCAGCAGTTACCGCCGTGGTCGTAAAAAACGTGTTCCTTACACCAAGATCCAGCTCAAGGAGCTGGAGCAAGAGTACGCTGCCAGCAAGTTCATCACCAAAGACAAGAGAAGGCGCATCTCGGCCGCCACGAACCTCTCAGAGCGTCAGGTCACCATCTGGTTCCAAAACCGGCGAGTCAAGGAGAAAAAGTTCGTCAGTAAATCGAAGACCAATCACATGCACACCACTTGATAAGAAGATCGACCTCCTTGAAAACTGCAACTGTCATACCTTCGAAAAGAAGAAGAAGAAGAAGAAGAAGAAGAAGAAGAAGAAGAAGAAGACGAAGAAGAAGAAGAAGAAAAAAAACAAGAACATCTTGCCATATAATTTTACCTCTTACATTGAAAATCGTGGCTGAAGAACATTTTGGTTCAGTGTTAATTTTTTTTTTATTATTATTATTTTTTTAATTTAACTTCCATCATCAAGTCCAACGACCTGCCACCAAAACCTCCCAAGTTTTCAATTTAGAGACAACTCTAAAAACTGTGGAAATATTGAAAATTTCACATCACGTTTGTTTTATAGGAATGTACATATATAAATATATAATATTTAAAATGATATCTGTATTTCAAAGACTCAAAATATTGCGTGTTTTCCTGTTTTCCCTTTTTTTCAAAGCCAAATCTTAAAAGACTTGATGTCATTTGTAAGACTTGCAACGGGGCATCTCAAAAACTGAGGAAACGCTTCGTCTGATGTCAGCTACGAACAGAATCAGCCACATGGACAACAACAAAAACACTGCTGTGGCGTGATGACTCGTTGAACTTTAGACTTGATCATCTTCAACAAAAGTTCACAGCGAAGAACTTTCTTGTGAAAGAAATAAAAAAAAAAAAAAGATATTCCATGTGATTCTACGGAAGCTGTGTTCCTCTACATGAGGTGTGTTCACTTAAAGCCTGGGCTAAAACAAAGGCTGCGAGGTTGTTAATCTGTATAGTGCAATGCATTTATTATTTAATTCATATTATCTTGTATGACGGAACTGTAAACTGGAATATCCCGAAATCCTGTATGTTTTTCCTTTATCAGTGAAGGATTCTGTCATGCAACTGGAATGATTGTAAACCATTAAAGTCCGTGAGTATTACACATAAATGCACAATCGTTTTCTTTTGTTTGGGACTTTTTCCTCAGTGTGGACTTGATCCACGCGCCTTGTACGGAGTCTGTTATTTCTACTTTGGTGCAGTATGTGAACTGTATTGTGGTGTTGAATTACGTACTGGTAACGTGTTTCATAAATAAATGATGATTATGAAAATGCTCACATATTCAAGTCAATCAACCCTCCATCCCACATGCAAGCGTCTCATTGAGCAGCAGAAGCTCTGATGTCCTCCACTTGATCAGCGGATGTGCGATGGAAGATCGTCTGCTGCAAAGTGCTTGATTAAGAATTAGAGGGCATCCTGGATGGCAGCGGGGGATTTCAGCCGGTTTCCATAATTACGCGTTAACACTGAGGAGCAAGACGCAATCTGCAAACTTTGACAGTCGCAAACTAACGTCATAAAACTATTTGAGTGTGTTTCTGGTGTTAATAAAGAGCTCTCAGCGTCATTTAGAACTGGTGGGATGTGATATTTGAAATGTGTCCGTTTTCACAGTCTCGCACTATTAATTTCCTTCTGTGCAAGCTTCACTGAAATTTTAATCATGGTTAATACCAAGTTAGATTTGTTGTTTCTAACTTGGCTGAAGTTCAGGAGGGACTTGTGCTAAAACGCCGAAAGGCAAAACTATTAATATCTCGGATCTTGGAGAAACAATTACGAGCTTCCCACAAGTTGAAATCCACATGCAGGTACGCATTTGTTGTTGGTTTATTGCTTGTTGTTTTTTTTCTGTTAATATGATCGTAACTAAGTGAATATAAGTGCATACAGTCATAGCAGTCATCCACGCTTCCTAAACGTGAGTTATCCAGGAAACATTTGAAACATTTGCATGCGTAAAATGTAACTTCGCAACACATTGTGCGTGTGCTGTCATGCAGCCCAGTACTTACACGTATACGTGGATTTCTGTGGGATGCTGCTGCGATGGCTTCAGTGTGCAGTAATTACAGGTGAGTTGTGCAATGAACTTGAGGATCTATTAAAATATGTCACATGACAGGCAAAGTTTCTACGCTCAGACACGTCATCTGAAATATCACGTACAGACATTTCGTCGAAGATCAAATCGTACATTGAGTTTCTCCAGCTTTGTTTTTTTCTAAAGTATTTTTTACAGGTTGCGGTGTTTGCTTGGTAGAGCTGCGCGCTTTGTGTGGCTATGGGAGCTTTTGTTGTGCGTGTTGCCAGGATTTGCAGCTATAAAGGCCTGAATGTTCCATAAGCAACAGTCTACAAGCCACAGTTATGGAAATGAATGGAGGCGAATATTACGTGGAAATAAACACTTATATACGACCGTCTTGAGAATAATTATAGTGGAGAATTATTTTAGGAGCGTTTGGACAACCCAATCCAAATTGGAGTTTCACTATTTAATCTATAACGAAGAGAAAAAAACCCACTGAAGTTGATCAGTTTTCTAAAAACAACGTCAAGCCTTTTATTTATTCTCAACACTTTTCGTGGATAGTGGGCTTTTGGATCTAATGTTTAAGAAAAACTTGCTGAATGTGGATTAGGTGATTCTTTTTTATTTCTTCGTGCACGTCAGATGGTTTTGTGATTTATTTTCCGACTGACTTCAGATGTGCTCGCTGTTCAGACTCCTGGTGGTCAGACCGTGGACCTCCAATCCTCCTGGAAAGTTCTGGGTCTCCTAATTTACCCTTGACCATGACTATGCAGTCACTTTGACCTTGACATCACAGCAGATTGTGAATAATAAATAGGGGGGTGAACACCAATGCTGGCGGTTTGTTTGTAGGCAAACAAGGTGCTATTTCCCTGTCTAGACAGCCGGACTTAATGACATGCCATAAATACATAAAAAGGGGAAGTGCAGCGATATCCTCTGACCTGCGTTTCTGACCATCTCGCAGAGCTTTGCATTAACATTTGGGCTTCTGTTCTTTTGTCTTTTAAAAGCACTTGTTATGCGTGCGTCTGAAGCCACCAATGGCTTCATGTACTCCTCATGAGGTGTGTGTTATTGACCACGAAGGACAGGTAGGACTTTTGACGTCTCACACCAACACCACTAATCCGCAGAAAGCAGCCACACTGTCTCCACAGCAAGAGGAAATAATAATACGACGTCGTCCACAATATAACGATTAAAGGTATGGCCTTTTTCTTCCTACTACGGCGGTAGGCCACATGGACTTTGTTTTATGACTTTTTATCTCGCAAAGCTGCTTTATATTAAAAAGACTAAAGTAACTTAGAGGGACTATTGTTGGAATATATGCTGATAAAAGCGGCTTTGGGCTTCCTTCTTCCGTGGTTGTTTTTGGACTGATGTGCGCATTGCCGTGATCAACTTTAGTTAAGAATTTGTATTGTAATTTCTTATTTATTTATTTTTTAGAAGTTAGAAACATTAGATCATTTATTTTATTTTACATTTTGTCGAATCTTGTCCAACTGTTTATTTTAAGCAGTAATTTGCTCCATGATGGGACTCCAACTGAACCAAGGAAATTAAACGAAATCAGCAGAATATGTAAAGAATTATTTGTAAAGCACATGTTTTCCAAAGTGGTGGTTTGAATGTTTTAAATTACTAATTTAAAGATTTATACATTTTTACTTTAATTGGGTGAATTATTCAAAACATTACATGCTGTATTAGACAAATAGTATTATTTAAATATGCACAGATATTTGTACAAATGTGGACGGAAATATGCGTAAAGTTAATGTTTTACTTTCTGAAGTGGTAAATGTTAAACTATTAAACACTAAACAATCCCGGATTAACATGTGCTGTGCAAATAACAACATAGAGTCAGAAAAGCTGTCAGTATAGTTACAGTTGAAAAGATTTGTAAGTAAAAGTTGTGAGACTGTTCACGGTGTGAAGTTATTCCCTGGGATTTTACTTAGAAAACATTTGGAAATAGTGAAAAGTGTTGTGCAGTGTGTTTGAGAGAGAGAGAGAGAGAGAGAGTGAGAGAGAGAGAGTGTGCGTGTGTGTGTGTGTGTGGAGGCGTGAAGGCTGCAGGCCGCTGTCAGCTGCTCACACATGAGAAAGGGGGCTGATAACCTCTGGTGGTGACCAGAGGAAAATATCAGGAAGTGCTGCTACACTGACTCCAATTCATCAATATGGGGGTACAGGAGGTGCTTGCCGTAGATCGGCTGTTGTGTAAATTCTGGCTCTATTTGTTTCTCTACACTTTATAATACATGAGGGATATCTACTTTATATGTTTTAAATATTTTGGGGAAAACTCGATAACTGAATTCCTGTGCGTAATGGACAACAGCAGACACACAAAGCCTTGTCTGTCCTGTCTGTCACTTGTTTGTTAATAGGACTGTTGTTTACATGATTTTCCTCTAATGAATGCAATCAGTTCATTCGGTTCGGGATTCATCTGCTGCTGTCGTGTTTCCGTTCATCTGATTGTCACATGTTGGTGAAACATAACAGGAAAGAAAACGAGATTCACGTTCAGTCTAATAAGTTACAATTTATCGGAATTTTTGAGTGTAAGGCTGCAGGAAAATATTCAACACAGCAGCTCGGCGGATGGTCGAAAGCAGTGTTTTAATTTTTTTCTTAATATTGTATAAATTTGTTCCATCTGATCACCAAATCTGGTGTCAGTTCAACATTTATTAATTTAGTGGCGTCAAAAGATTTGTTTTGCTTTCTGAACAATTTAGACAGAATTTGATTTCTGTGTTTATTAAGTATTATAACACACACACACACACACACACACACACACACACACACACACACACACACACACACACACACACACACACACACACACACACACACACACACACACACTCTTTGCACTTCTTTACCAAGTACTTATAAATATTTGGAATTCATATCGAAATAGTAAAGAAATAAAATTGATATTTTTTGTTTTTTGTAGGAAAAGCAGGAGTCAGTACTGTGTTATTGTTTTATGTGTTTATTCACACTGACGGTCAAGTTCAAACGTTAGTCACTAATCGCATGACGCGTAGGCTTCTTTATAAATGTTGTACAATTGTGCTTGTTTGATGTTTTATTTTAAATATGCATGCATTTTTGCACCTTTATAATACAAACAATATTATATTCTATATTTTCTTACATTGATATGGAACTTTTCACACGACTTTTTTCCAAAAAACACACTTATTTTGGTAAGCTTTGTCCGACTACTGATATTTGCAAAAATTTCAGATGTTGCTGACAACAAATCCTCCCAGATAAACGTTCCCACCTTTGTGGCATCTTTAGACTTCCCTTGACGGTTGGTTTCCCTTGAAGGAAGCTTTAAAGGGGTTGCACACAGGGCTATAACTGTGGCAACCTGCCTGCAGAGAATCAAAGGGAGAAAAGAAGAAGAAAAGCCCTTTGTTTGGGCTATTACCCTGTCTGGACAGGACCAGGGGATTCCAGGAGGCTAATTTCAATATGGAGCAGGCAGTGTACTAGACAGTGACCTTGACAGTGTTGTTTGCGCTTCACCTACTTCTAGTTTAGATTTTTTTTAATTAATAATAATATTAAGAGCAGATTTTTTAGATTTTTCGTTTTGTGAAAACGCTCAGTCTCTAGCTACTGCTCAGATTTGTCACCATCTCAGTGGAACAGTGCAGCAGTTGTGTGACTGTCAGACCCGGATCTGCGGTGGATCGGAGGCGTGGAGAGGCGAGGCGAGGCGAGGAGGCTCAACACATGGCCTCCCTTCTCCGAGGTAAAGCTGCGACTTCAGCCTGCACACCGTTCTGCGCCGCTTGGCTGTAAACGTCACTGTGATTGTGTTTTTGCTCCTGGCGACTCCTGCAGTGACACCGTGATGCCAAAGGCACCTAAATGTTCCACAACGCCAAGGCCTCAGATATGATATTGCATTGATGTTGTGCTGCATTGCGAGACTCGCTAACTAGATACAGGAATGTGCAGTGATCTTCTTATGAGCAGAGAGTGAAACCCCAGCGGATCACCAAGTCCTTCTCCAGTTCTAACATTTGATATTTTTTCTTTCTATTTAAGGCCAGGCCCAGTGCCTTTGGGTTAGATGGGATATATGTGGTTGCAAAGTGACGGATGCAGCTATCAAATAACGGCTGACTTGCAAATCGTTGTCAAACTAGTGTTTAAATGAATGCTCGTGCTCTCACATAACACTTCATTGGCAATTCTGCAACACGCAACAGCATTCAGCAACCATGTGCAAATACTGTAACCCTGCAAGTTTTTATTATTCCTAAAGTTCACTACACTATTACTACTTCATGCCATATATCTTTTATTATTATTATTATTTAACAGCTGTCACATATTTTTAGACTCTATGCTTGATGTAATTTGTTGTCATAGGTGACGATTAGTTTAGTTTAAAGATAGCGGCTGAGATTTCTGGGCAAATTCAAATCATCTTGATTTAAATTAAATCTGGCTGCTAACGGCTCATTTCAGCCCACTGAACATTTTCAAGGCCATTCGGGACTTTTTTCGTCGTTATTTTGTCTTAATTTCTGCTTCTTTATTGCGTTTTGATGAAGTATTTGAGTTCAACATCAAGTTCAACCACCGTGACTGTGCGTCTGAACTTGAGCGCAGTGTGCTCGGCTGTAGCCTGCATTTGTTTTCTCCTCCTGTGATTCCAATTTGCCCTCTTTTATGAGTCAAACTATTTGTCCTTGATTCAGTTAGACTTTTTTGTTTTAACTGCTTATAATTGTGACATAAGAAGATCCCCCCTGTGCTGCATTATGACAACTTTGGAGATCTATAAATTGATTCCGTGTCCTTTATTGGAGCGCGGGGCGATGGTAACTTTTGAATTTATAAAGGAAAAGTGGGATCATTAAAATTGTTACAGGCTTGATATGAAAAAAAGGAAGTTATTGGCGTTTTAGAATATTCACTTTTTAAAAATTTGTATCTATTAATTAGTTTGTGGGTGCAAACTAATTAATAGATTTGAAAAGCCATAAGTCAGACTGAAAAATATGTTAGAGGATGATGATTGGTTGGTTTGATGACCAGAGATCACATGAGAAATTGTTGAACCAGCTGTTTGCAGAATGCCTGGACCCTGCCTGTGTATATAAAGTGGAGAAGCTGCTGCAGTCTAAAACACTTTCTTGTGTGAAAAGCAGAACAGAGGGGGACTATCACCACATATATTTGTTCAGTGTCTTCACTAGTGCATCTACAAATCAACTAATTAGTGAGATATAAAACAGAGTGACTCTCAGCTGATTGAATCAGTTAAGTGCCCTCTGATATCTTGTAAAATTCATATAAAAGAATTGTGAGAGGTATAACAATCCCACAAGAGTTTGGCTGCGAACGTTTATTGGAGGATATCTGTTAAAGTTGTTCATGTGAGGTGTACTAGAGAATATTATGTGAAATATACCCTCTTAAAGTAACCTTGTAGAATATCGTCCTCTTTTACAGAGCCAGTGGCTTCAACCTGCTGACCCCGTTACTGTAAATATGAGTAGAGTGCGGCAATGAGCATCAGTCTTTTCTTAAAACAAGCTTGTAAAATTGGGACATCACAGCTTTATGTGACATGGAATTCAACCATAATTTGCTCGAAAACAAGTCGTCATATTGCACCCTCTCCTTCAAGAAAAATAGTTTTCATAAGAAAAGGCGTTTTAAAAACTTTTGTCAGCTTATAAAGACATTAAACGAGGCCATGGACAGTTCCATGTAAAAGGAGAAACAGCCTGGGCTCCTTTCTGGACTCAGCAACGGTTCAAGAGAAGAGAAAACAAGATTCTACATTTTTAATAAAAAAGGTTTATAGTATTTTTAAAAAGCATATAAACCTCTGTATTACAGAAGTTAATGTTTTGTTTTGTCTGAGATGGACCAAGTGGGTGGTACCGTGTGTAGCAGAAGTTGTCCTGGACACGTGGTTTGGAGACGGCCAATCACGCGCCCCTCCAGGTTTAACTATGTTAAATGTCAGATTGCAATAAACTAGAAGCTGTTGGTCGGGCCCGCGGAAATGGGCGAGCATAATCTCCTTAATCCAGGGTTTGTGGGACCTTTAGTAAACATCCACACTGGAGACACATTTTACTTTCCGAATTTTAGAGCCTCAGGGGGACAACTGGCGGGGCTACCGTCTCTCTCGTACCCGAGAAGGGACAACGTCTGCTCCCTCCCGTGGAATCCTTCGGAGCCGTGCAATGGATACTCTCAGTCCTACTTTAGCAGCACCGTGTCTATTAACCCTCCCTTCAATCGGTCGTGTGAAATTACCAGACCAGAAGATGGTAAATGTTATTACAACAACGGCAGCGGGAACAGGGAGACCTGCTCAGGTGGCAGCAGCCTCAAGCGCGAGGATAGGGCGAGAGACACATCATCATCCCTAACGCCCGACCACGGGATGCACATTGGAATTGGCAGCAGCGCCGCCTTTTCCAAATATGATTACGGGACCGAGCAGCTGGTGCAAGACCCGCCATCCTGTCAGTCAATGGAGTCCGACTCCAGCTCGTCTCTGCTCAACGAGGGCAGCAAGCCTCCATCCAGCGACACACAGACTCTGGTGTCACCGGGAAACCATCCGAGCAACATAGGCTCAGGCGGAGGTGGGTGCCGTTTTCTTATTTTATTTTATTTTCATCATGAACGCATGTTGAGACGTAATTGTGCAGACGATGTGCATTTGCAGCGCTGCTCCGCCATTAGATCTCGTTATCTTGATGCACAACTTGCAGGCTGGATTAGCCTGCAGGGCAGCTGCTTGGTGCGTAAACGCCGCTAGGGGTTGCCCTAAAATACTCCATGCAGCATGTGGCTGTGTACAGTTACAGATAACCTCGCCAAACCATATTCCCTCATAGCTTCTGAATAAGCTATCAGTTCTGTTGCCACACTTAGAGAGCTTCAGTGAAAGTCTGCCATTCACCTATAAATTGGTGGATTTTGTTTATATGTGCTGTTGCACTCTGTACACAGCGGATTAGAGCAGTGATTTAAAGAGGGAGAGTCGATTTGGTTGACTGCATCGAATAGAGAGAGTTTTTCTTTTTAATGACTCGTAAACAGAATTAATATCTGTCGCTGTGGACTCAAGAGTCATTTAATATGCTCCGAAACTCGCAAATAAGTAGGGGTATTTGCAAGCACGGCTTAATTATCACGTTAATGCTGCTTTAACTGCAACAATAAAACTTCCTGTGACACAAACCGCGGTATACTGGTGGTCTCCTTAAAGGAGGGTGAAAAAAAATAATTAAAACAGCACCCAAAAGTCTCAGTGGTCTGGATGTTGGATTAGAAATCAGCTAAGTCCGGTTACAGACCAAAACAAATCTATTTGGACTGTTTGTGGAGGAAGTGACAGCTTCCAGGGGCGTCAGTTCTCTCAATGTGATATCAAGTAGAAATCCCTCATTTGGGGTTTGGAAAAACAACAATCTGCTGTTTCTTAGTGCCTGTATTCACACCATTGCAGACAACTTTAGTAAAACACTGTGCTTTAATAAATCAATGTGAATAAACAACAATAATTCCGTGACTACAATCCAGTGATGTGCTTACATGTTATATTGTCTCAGCCTTGTAAAGCTATTATCCCCATTGACAACTGAAGCCCCTGTGGGTTCACCATAACCTTGGAGGTGACCGTGATTTTGCAACTGTGGTGGCTAATCGGTTGTACCCCCACCCCCCCGCGCCCCCAACCACCTCCCCACATGCACACACACACACACACACACACACACACACACACACACACACACACACACACACACACACACACACACACACACACACACACACACACACACACACACACACACACACACACACACACACCACCCCTCCCTCCTTTCCTCCTCCCCCTCTTCACCCCTACACCCTCTCCTCCAGGTGCCCCGTGGTACCCGATGCACACCCGGACCAGAAAGAAGCGCAAACCTTATTCCAAACTTCAGCTGGCTGAGCTGGAAGGTGAATTCATGCTGAACGAGTTCATCACCAGGCAGCGGCGGAGGGAGCTCTCGGATCGTCTGAACCTCAGCGACCAACAAGTCAAGATCTGGTTCCAGAACCGCAGGATGAAGAAGAAGAGACTCATGCTGAGGGAGCAAGCTCTGGCCTACTTTTAGATATGCCGCAGAAGGTGAATCGATAGGCAGTAAAAAAAAAAAAAAAAAAAAAAGCCAAGCCTTCTTCACTCCCCTAGGTCTTCTTTCAGTGCATGCACTCATCCTTCCATCTCGCAAATATCACGACCTTTTCTTGTATTATTGTTATTTTTATTATATTTGTTCAATCAAAGGTGCAGGCGTCAGAACCCCCCCCCCCCCCCCCCCCTCCTCAAAAGACGCCACTATCTGGCATCCAAAGCTGCTCGGTGAGCCTTATATCTTTGGCATAATCGCACAAGAAACTGTGAGAATGTGTTTTCTTTTTTGTTGTTGTTGTTGTTTTTCCTGTCAGGAGATCAATATGTGCCCTTAATGTTGGCCAAGCAGGAATGTGTCTTCAAAGCAACTCTTTTGGGGATGGCACATCCTGACTACATCCTTTTGTTCCCCTTTTAGTCTGAGAAAATAAGGGAGCGGGGCCCATTCAATAAAATCTCAAAATAGGCCTGAAATAACAGTCCGAAAAGCTGACTGATGCGTATTTTGCGCAATAGTTTGTCCGCAGTTTGACTTTAAACAAATCTCTCTTTTTGTGTGTGAGGGGAATGTCGTTGTTTTCCTCCTCCACAGTTTGTGAGCACGTTCACGGTCACGGGCATGGAGGTCTGAAGTCTGCACGAGGAGACGGAGAAATAAAACCGCAATGTAATCCATATCTTACTTTATGACGACGCATTGGGAAGGAAAAAAATCGCAAAGACTTGGTTCATTTACAGACAAGTTTCTAAAGTTATTATTTTTTTCTTTTTTCATTTTACCTTTCAACTTGTCCTAACAAAAAAAAAAAGCTTTATCGTGCATGGGTTGCGTTACTTTAGTTGAGTGAGATCAAAACGGTTTGGAGCTGCTATTTAAAGTCTGTGCGCCGGTGACAAAAAAATACAGTGCGTTCAACAACAAACGCCAAACAATCAGTCCTAGTCAAAAAAACAAAACAACAACACTTATCTAGAGTTTAAGTCGACACAAGGACACCGCCCAAATTCGCCTCAGTGGTGGGAAATAGGTTTGTAGGCCTAACAAAGCATATCTGAAACTTGGTGCGCATATTAAAAAAAAAAAAAAATTAAGATATATGAACATTTTTGAATATTTAGGTATTGGCATACGTGTGCGCTCAGCAAATGCAGTCTATTATCTGTCACGTACAATGAGTAAGCTATAGCAGTGAAATGTTTGCAGCATGTTATTGATGTGAAATAGCTATAAGTCATGTTCACTTTTTCTCTAAGTGACTTTTTATACTTTTATTTTGCTCAAAAACCAACAAATTAAAAATTGAATACAAACGTCACAACGATTGTATTATTATTATTATTATTATTATTATTATTATTATTATTATTATTATTATTATTATTATTATTATTATTAGAATGGAAGGACGGAGGGCCAGTTAGGCTCATTCAATGTACTTGCTCCTTGCAATGTGCTCAGTGTTGTCCCTTTCCTTACCTTGTACTCGTGTATAACTTTGTAAAATGAAATTACCTATGTTAGTATTTGCATCCCACTTGAGGAGCTCTTAACGCTATGTAATAGTGCTTTATGTTATTGATCGTCTTGTACAATATCGCATTCCATATAACCTATTTGTGATTGTAAGTAAGGGTTTGGGAATGTAGGCCAAAACTATATACTGCCAAGAATGGATAAAAGAAAGAATATGTAAGACATTTTTACCATTCATGACATTCAAAGAAATCCTGTTTCACTGTAGTAATTGTTTATTATCATTCTTTTCTGTCGTCCCATTGCATTCCTTCTTTTGCGCTTGTAAGGATTGCTACGTTGTCTTGTAAAAGTAATAATGATATGAATGTATATGCGTAAGGTCTTCAATAAACAGAATATTGAAACGTTTATTGGTGTTACCTCAGTCTGTTATTGGGTTGCTTCTAAAAAAAAATAATCTGGTTTTCCGCGCTCAGACGGGTGGGATTATTTTATTGGTCGTGACCTGTAACAGTTCAAAATATACACGTGTCCACCTCAGTGAAATAAAAATCTGAACACTAATGGGACATTTGGAAGCATTTGAGAGGGTGTTTTGTTGGCACATAATTATACATGCTGTGAAATGTTTTCAATAGGAGCCCACACAGGTTGGTGCTTTATTGTGGCCGCAGATATAAAGGTATATATATAGTCTATAGGTGGCTGTGATGGCTTTCACATGCAAAATGGCGGCCAGGTGCATCTTCTAAACCACACTTTATATACACAATATCCCCTCTTTTTAGGAACTTTGGAGAAATAGACAACTGCATCCGCTTTTTTAAGTAAAAATTCTCTTTCACTTTCTCCTCCAAGCTTTGTGGTTTCCCTTGAAGTTCGACCTAATCAATGTCACCGGTATGCTACAAGCCTATAACAGTGCAGCTAAACACGCAATGGCTCTGTAAAGCAGTAATAGGGTTACACCCTAGTGCTCCATATAGGCGGGCCTCTCAGACCGTCGTGTCCCTCTGCAGCCCATCCTCTGGGCCCCAGACACCACACATTTATTCACACAACACAGTTCAGTGATGGATTCTTACCACCGGATCAAAATTATTTCTCATGAATTTACCCTGCACTTATGCAGTCACACAAACCCAAAAGGCTCTCCCTACTGGCAGAGAAGTGTAAAGCAATGCAGGGCTGAGCAATGTGTTCATATCAGCCACCTTAAACCAGGCAGGCGTTATTGCGTTTGTCTCAGTCAGATGAAGTGTGTTCACTGGAAACCGGCATTGCTGTCTCAACGTTGAGATCAGATGTTGCTTTTTCAGTGAACTGTGAATGGCCGATTCTGCCACCGACCCACACTGAATGACATTCCTCATTCTCTGCATGCATCATCACAACACACACGCGCGCGCACACACACACACACACACACACACACACACACACACGCACACACAAATATAGGATGACGTGGAATCACTGCTGAACATACTCCTCGTACGGTCTGATTCACTGCATGTCTTGAACATTGGTCATTTAAAGTGCATCCGCGATTTACTGGAGCTGCGTAAATGAGGAGTTGATGCGCGCCTGGCTGCAATACATTCTGTTTCGTCTTATGCTGTATTGCTGCTTCTGCAGCCAACATAAGAAGGATATTTATGCCTGTTTTCCCCGAGAGCCTCCCTCCCTGGGTGACTGTGGCTTGAACAACAACAAACAGGATTTCTGTGCGCTCAGCAAAATGTAGCACAATTATTCATGCGAAGCCTATATAAACAGTATATGCACATCTGTGGAGAAAAGACCGTTCTCAGTGAACAGAAAAGCAAAAAGGTGTGCCTTTTCTTTCACTACTCGGTTTGGCAGATATTAATATTATGATTTAACTTTTAAGCCAGGTTCCTAAATTATTTGTATTGATTTTAGAAAATTATCATGCACATGTCCTTGGGGTTTTTTTCCCCTTCGATGTGCGTCAGCTCCGGAGAGATTTGTGATTGACACTCTGGTTTTATGATTAAGAAAATTGCTTTCCACGTCTGTTTGGAAGGTGATTTTAAAGTAATTTAGTGTGATATATTCTAAGATTTAGATAGCAGGAAATCAATTTAAATATTTTTTTAAGTCTTCATATGAAAAAAACAGGAATCGATATTTCGCGTTCCTTTTACGCACGGATAGTAATATTCCTATAAGTCCCAGTGCTTGTTAATAAGAGGAATATTGTGTGTATCACTTTCCAAGTGACGCCAACTTAATTGTACCAATAATTCATTCCTATGGTATTAACTGAAACTATAAAACAATAGTAGGAGATCTTTAATTGCGTTCATTGAGTCTGATCATGGAGAGGACGTCGTTCATAACAGTTACAATCTTTTCAGGCCATCAAACGCACTGTTGACCATGAAAGGATATAAACGAAGGTCTTATGTTTGTTTGCTGCCTTGTTAAATTGTTTAGAGGAGAATAATATGCAAAATGCACCACAGCGTTGCTGCGTCGCCTCTGCTCTCATTTGTGAATAAACCTTCAAGGTCAGTTATGTTACACACGATGTCCAGAGAATTGAAGGAGAACTGTCCAATGATGCGCTGATGGCATTTAAACACCGACACTTGTAGAACGTTAATTGGGGGTTCCGGCAGTGTTTGTATGTGCATTTCTGCTTGTAAAATACGCAAAACAATCTGGAGCTAAGGACACAGAGAGAGAGAGAGAGCGAGAGAGAATATATAAGAACCAGGATCCATGATTTGTAACAAACCGCAGTAGATTAATTGTCAGTCAACAAAGGCAATAGTAAAGTGCAAATTTACAGCAGCGACAATTTGCATAATTTGTTCATCCTAATGCATTTTAACTTGGGGGAAATTGGTGTTCGCTTCAGAACAACTCAACTTTAAGCACCGCATGGCACTGTTTGCTGCTGTGACTAAATGATGCACACATCGCGTTGTATTTGCAGGGGAGTTTGGTGAATCCTGTGTTAAACAGTGGGATTGTTTGAGCGGAATAACAGGGCAGTCTGGTCTTTGAACGGTGCCAGACGAAAGGGCTGAACATATCATTTTAACTTGAACTTCAAACCTGACTTATTCGTTGATGTCAACTGAGGCTTTGTTGTGCAACCCATTTGTCCACATATCTCTAGTTTGCTTTCCTTTTCCATATGTTGAGCTGGAACCCCCCCCCCCCCCCCCCCCCCCCCCCCCCCACCACCACCACCACCAACACACACACACACACACACACACACACACACACACACTGAAAATGCGCTCTGTTTTTACCTGCTTTTCCTTCAACCACCAAAGCTAAAAATTATCACAACAGTTACTATTACTTTGTTTTAATTTTTCATGTTTGTAGTATAATTCAGTAGAAGTTATTTCAAGAAGGATAGAAATGTTGCTTGGAAAACCGCTCGAAATGTCAACTTTGCGCTTGTAGACAGCCTAAACATATTTGGCTTTGCAGCTTTTTTTTTTTTACAATGGGTCTTTCACTGCTCTTGAGCACTTTTGACTTTGAGACTGGCTAAATCTGTTTATGGCAGCCTGTCTCCGCGTCCCAAAGGTCAGTGAGCCTCACAGTGCCCTTCGCAGAGAACTTGTGTGGCATGTGGTCTGTCCCCCGCCACCCCTCTTCCGTTTATGGTACAAAGCTGGCTGGAGAAATAGAAAGCAATGTAATTCCTGCTAAAGTCTAGTGGTGTGTGCGTGTGTGTGTGTGTGTGTGTGTGTGTGTGTGTGTGTGTGTGTGTGTGTGTGTGTGTGTGTGTGTGTGTGTGTGTGTGTGTGTGTGTGTGTGTGTGTAGTTGTAGTAGTAGTAGTAGTATACTACTACTACTACTACCACTACTACTACTACTAGTACTACTACTACTACTATAGCAGGAGTAGTAGTAATAGTTGTAGTAGTAGTAGTAGTATTGTATCAGTGCATAATGCGTCACCGTGCACGAGGGTGTATGGGTGATATTGCATTTTTTGTGTGTTCTAAAAGAGGAGAGTGTTAATGGGATGAAGAGAGAATATGTAGGATGCGTAACTTGAAAGATCCATACCGTTTTACTTCTTCCAGAACTGTTATGTATTGATTTTGACATTATTTGAAATGAGTTCTCCTCGTGCTCTGTTTTCTCCCGCTGCAATGTACCGTCTTATCAATTTGCTTTTCAATATCAGTGCGCTTACAACAACCCCCTAATATGGACTGTGAGCGTTTCATTGCTGTCTCTGGTAAGCTGGATTTTACTCCAGTTTTCCCTGGTGGAGAGAAAGAAAGAAAACACTTTTTTTTTTATTAATCGAGAGGGCATAGCAAATAAACAACCAACCTCTTTCATTTTGATGCTGTTATTTTATGAATCAATTAGGTTACATTTTGTGTTGTATTTCTATGAGTAATGCGTCATCGTCGTCATGCGTAATTAGCATTATTTAGCACCTGTTCGCAGGGCACAGTTTCATCCTAGTAACAATTTCAGCGTTTGGTTATCAGTTTATCTTTTAATAGCTCGGAAATGCATTTTCAAGAGCAATATCTGTGCTTTGGAGATGGGCTATGCTATTCAAGCCGACGCATGGGCCTTGACGCACCCACTGAAGGTCAAGTATGTGGCGGAGAGCTGCACAAAAGGTGGTACCTGCTCGTTGCAGCTTTACACTCGATGGGCAATCTTGTGTCACCTGTCCAGATTTGGTCAGCATCAGTAAATAGCATATATAGTGTAGTTAAGGCTAACCCAATGGTACTGCCGATACTTTATGTGCAGGGTGTCTGTGTTTTCGCAGCCAATTGCTCAGAAGAAGAACTCTATCTGAGACGTCACAGCAAACAGTAGTATGGAGTGTTGCAGCAAGCATTTAAACGATATCTGAGTCTGTAGAGGAAAGCTCGTCGCTTCTATTTTTACCCCCACATACTCTCTACGGCTGTGCAAAGCCAGCGCAAACACAAATAATGCATTTTGACGTCCGATGCGCCAACACTTAACCAGTGCGCACTGCTTCTCACTTGACGTAAATAGTTAAATCACTTAACTGTCGCAAGAAGAGAATTTTTCTTTTGAAAGATGTTTTTAAAAGCATAGGCTTTTTTAAAACGTTTTCTTCGTATTCTAGCTAAGAAATACAGAGATAAAATTAATTAAAATTAGTCGAGCTTGACCAAATATATTTAAACATTTCCGACAAGTAGAAAAATCTTGTTTAAAATGCGATGACAGAATTTAATAACGTTTTCTGTGAATGAATTCAAGCGACACAAGGACATGCGTAATGGCCATGC
Source organism: Blennius ocellaris (assembly GCF_963422515.1). NCBI lineage: Eukaryota > Metazoa > Chordata > Actinopteri > Blenniiformes > Blenniidae > Blennius > Blennius ocellaris. The sequence continues at coordinate 25,899,440 of NC_137654.1, forward strand.
GTTTTTGTATTTTTTTTTTCCAGTGCGTAATTTGGCAGAAAATGTTATCTGTGGAAGTCAATCAGCGTAGAATTACTATTTTTGGGGGGGGAAACGATTAAATTACATCACCTTTTATTTTAAAACACGTGTCAGCTGTTTTAAAAGTATTAACTTTGGATCCGATGCCTCACCTAAAAATATTTTCTTATGTGTATCGGCATGTGACAGGCCGTAGCCTCAAATAGTTTATTTATTTAAAACTGGCATTTATTCGCGATTTTGTTGAATCACGTTAACCGTGACGTTAAGAGTCCCTCAAGCAAAATATGAAACACAAGCTTACTTTTAGCCTATCAAGTATTTGCCCCGTTTCTCTTCCCAGGATATCTGAATTTCACATTGAAGCTGAAGCCAAGAGTCTCTATACTGGGCGATTTCTTGTGATGTGAAATCATTTAATATATCTAATAAAAGAAAGTTAACACGTTGTTGTGAAAGCTTTATGTGGTGGTGGTTGAAAGTGAAATACACTCTGGAGATTGCTCTAAATGTAACTGCAACACACATCCTTATCTTGTAAGCTATTGTTGCCACCACAAACGCTTTACGCTAAGGTGCATTCACCGAGATCTCAGTAAAAGAAAAACAAGGCGCTTTAGTGTTGCTTGAAACTGTTCGCAGCTCATACGGCCAAGTTTAACTGCCCGACTTACATCCAATTAAACTTATCTAGGCCATGAGGGGACAGTAATATGATTACACAGGCTTCCCACATTTAGCCCTGACTTCAGCGAACTGTGCAGCACTGTCTTGGTGAACTGCGCCTATTGTGTGAGTGTATGTGTGTGTCTCTGTGGGTCTGAATGTGTGGGTGTCTGTGTGCGTTTGTGTGTGTGGTGGGTGTTGTATCGTTTGGCACAGGATTTATCGACCCTGAGCCAAAACACTGTAATATTTAGGAGTGCCATTTTTGAGACTTCTTCTTAACAAGAGGGTGACATCCAGGTTAACCACTGTAATTATGGTGCTAGGTAGCATTACATTGCTTAAATTCCTTAGACGCAGTCGTAAAGTTATTGTCTCCACAGTGATTTTTAGGCAAGGAATGCCGGGACAAGGAGCGGTACAGTGTGAATAGATGACAGGACATCACCACCATGTTGTACATTCATGTTTATGCATGTTTTCGTTGTTGAAGTCCCGAGAAAATAGACATAGAAGGGCAGAAGCTCACATACACACCATGTTGCTTGCATGGTCTGCATATGCTTAGGCTGCTCATTTGGTGCAGCCTAATCAAACTTTCCTGGGTCCTACTGCTAGCAGATTTCTGCATGCAGAAAAATAAACACATGGTAGCTTAAAACCTTATTCTTTGCCTGATGGTCAGGGCGCACCGAGGCGAGAATAGCCAGTGCGTAAACCCTCCGAAAGCGGATATTGCCAAGTGATGGACGTTGACCGGTCATATTTTGTCACATCATGACAAATACCGCTGCTTAAATGCAGCCAGGAGTGCCATTTCCTATTCGTTTAAACGCCTCAGCCCTGCCTGCCCATACTCAGGTCTTTTCATTTTTCTGCTGTCTTGATCAACAGCCCCTAACTTTTGAGTTTTATTAGTGCATTGCTTATTCATAACCTCACATTATTTATTTATACCACGGTAATACGCATCATTGAAATTATTATGATGGGGAAATGAATTGACAATACTGTTTTGGACTGTGCGTCCCGGCACTACGGCTGCAAGCTGAATCAAAAGTTTGTTGAGTTTTATTCATTGCTGAGGTTTTTTTTTTTCAAATAAGATATTACGATCTGATTAATGCTGACATATGGATACATTTAAAAGTCATATATCAGACGCTTGTTAGAACCAATGCCAATTATTATGGAGGTGTTTGGGGTTTTATAAAATCAAGTGCAGATGCAGATTGTGTATTTTATTGTTTATTTTTTTGAAAATCAGTATGCCATGCTTAGAAAATGTCCAGCTACATTTACATGTGACGATTATTAGAAATATTATTATGATAATTATTATTACTGATTTTGTTTTTAGTTTTTTAAAGTGAAGTGCGTTGGCATGTGTGGAACATGTGTCCACACAGGCCACCGAACAGTATGTTTATATAAATATTTCTGAAGCTGCGGTCGTTGATTTACCCAAAATGACAACAACAGCTTTGGCTTTATTTACTTGTTTGTCACATTCCCCCCTAAAATAATTAATTTAATTAAATTTGGCTTTGGAAACAGATCAAAACAAGGAATCTTTAACTTTTACGCATTACAGTTTAGGCACAAATGACTTCCCGTCTTCACAGGCAAACTGAAATGGGCGAAATATTTTTATAAGTTCCACTTAGAAAAACGGTGCGCTTGTGCTTTTTTTTTTTTTTTTTTTTTTTGGGAGTTGCTGAATAATCCAGTTACTGAAATCAAAATTCCTCTCTTTCTCTGCGTTAATGGTTTTCTACAGAACAAAGGGATTTAGCGTTACTACAGCCATTCGAAGTTTTATGGTGGACGTAGAGGATTTTAGTGGTCAAATTCAAGTGCTGTGTCTGGGCAGCTGTCTGCTTTCTTTGTACTTGGATGCAGGATGCATCATGTGAGACACCCTTTTGTCTGTAGGGGTAGTAAACAAGCTAATGCCATTGCCACGTCTTCACAAATACCCCTGCAATGGACTCTCATTTCCAAAGCGAAGGTCTGGTGGTGTTGCTTCTTTTTTTCCTAACTGAGAACCAAAGTCACCAACTTTGTTTTGCGATATTGTTAAACAACACAGGTGTCCCATAAGTGACCGTAGCGGGACTGGTGTGTTATTGGAATATCGGGTAATAATTTGAGAGTCAATTGCAACATTTAGGAAGCGAACCACAGTCATAAACAATGGGCATCATATTAATTTCACCTTGTGATAGTATCAGTTAGTCTATAAAGATTAGAAAATGGCCCTCAACAGTACAATTAAAACTTTACAATGACGCAGGAAATCACACACAGGCGCATCTTTTCTCCAAACCACTCATTTTATTAGATTTTTTTAAAGTCCGGGGAACATGTCTCTGTCTGTCACCCACAGATAAACGTCGACATTCTGCTAGAAAATAAAATGTTCACAGCAGCTCGGGGCATCAGCTGGGACTTATTTAATTTTAGAGGGAAACGTCGGATACATGCACACATGCTTGGTCACTAGGCCCAGCCTGAATAGTTTGCAAATAGTCTGCTGCTAGGAAAGCTAATTGTTGCTCTTTTATACACAAAATGTATCCAGAATGTTTGATTTATTTGTAAACAGAGGCCAAAAACGCATTATAGGACAGCATAAAAAATAATTTTAAGTGCAGAGCTTGCATTCTGGATAATCTGGGCTGCGCCCACAGTAACTTGTCCAAACTGGCGCAACATTCAAGTATTTTGAAGGGAGCTCGTGTGTATATTTAATACTTTGTGTTTGTGTATTGATGGCACGTTTTCAGTGTGAAGGAGAGGCATGATCCAAAGGCTTTCCTGATAGTACCCACTGCAGGAAATCCAATCCGAGGCTCTTGGATTGCGTGTTTGTCCTCCGTGTACTTTGTCAAAGATTCAAAGTCAAAGGGAATAATGAGAGAGTGTCGTTTACTCTGGCTTGCTCAGGCAACATGCATGCAGTGTACTCTGCATTGCCTAATGGTTGGTTCAAGCTAAACCTTTCAAGGCTGTTATGCCCGTCCCCGGCCGGTCCTAAGGAGCAATGTTTTTCATTAGGTGAAAGAGAGAGAGAGAGGGGAAAAAAAACTAAATATTGATGGCGACGAGTTTTATGTCGCATCATTTTAAAGAATATACGCCTGCATTTAGTAATGTCGTGTGCAGCGTGGCTGTGTAGCCACTTATGAATAATAAAAAGGAGGATCAGATATCAAATATGAAATCCTTATGAAAAGACTCCCGCATATCCACAGAGTACAGTGTGAACTATCCTGGAGAGAGAGAGAAAACAGTATTTCTGTAACTTTTGTTATATGGTAAAGCAATGACTGTGCTCATGGAACTATATCTGAATTGAATTGGATCTTATATTTTCAGCTCTGGTGCCCTACACCTTTCTTTAGCATCGGTACACCAGGTATACATTTTTTTTTTTTTTACTTTTAAATCCTATTATTACCATTAGTCCAGTATTCTTCTTGTATAATAATAATAATAATAATAATAATAATAATAATAATAATAATAATAATAATAATAATAATAATAATAATAATAATAATAATAATAATAATAATAATAATAATAATAATCTTACCTTTTAAACGCCATAAGACTATGAAATAAAGAGCAGTGGGAGCCCAGTGCAGTTTGTGCTATGCCTTTTAAGGAGCTGTAGCTGTTCAGTTAGCCTCCCAGCAGCCCATAAACATAAACACACACACTGCACACATCTCTCTAATTGTCATAAGCCAGCAAACAAAAAAATCTGTTACTGGTTTTCCTAGTGAGCCTGTAGTGTTTGAAAATTACTCGTTTGAACCTCCTCGATCTTACCTAAAGCCAACCACTCCTACACATCCAACTCTTCCAAATTGATATATGACAATATCTACTTTCGATCACGTGTCTGCGGGGCGACTTAGACGGATTGCGCGTCATCTCGCCTTCCCAAATTTTTCCCTTCTGCTGCAGCTCGTATCCAAAACATCTATCTATAGTACGGAGTACGAGAGAGAGAGAAAGATGTTTAACTCGGTGAATCTGGGCAACTTCTGCTCTCAGACGCGCAAAGACCGGACATCCGAGTTTGGGGACAGGACGGGCTGCGCGTCCAACATCTACCTCCCCAGCTGCACCTACTACGTCCCCGAGTTTTCTGCCGTCTCTTCGTTTCTTCCACAGGCCCCGTCCCGGCAAATCAGCTACCCTTATTCCACAAATCTGTCTCAAGTGCAGCCGGTACGGGAAGTTTCATACGGCTTGGACCCAGCGAGTAAATGGCACCACAGAAGCAATTATGCATCGTGCTACTCGGGAGAGGATCTGGTGCATAGGGACTGTCTTCCACCATCCACCATGACAGAAATGCTTATGAAGAACGAGAGTGTGTACAGCCACCACCATCACCATCACACCCACCCGGGCTCCAATCACCCCTCCACAGGTTTTTACTCCGGCGTGGGGAAGAACAACGTCCTCCCGCAAGGATTCGACCGCTTTTTCGAGACCGCGTACTGCAGCAGCACGGACAATCAGTCAGACAATTGTTTACAAAAGGGCGAGGGGGGGAAGCTGGAAAGCGACTCCCAGGAGCAGCAGCAGCAGCAGCAGCCCACAGCCTCCGTCCCCGGAGCTCCGGAGCAGGAAAAAGAACCAGAAGATGAGGAGGAACATACAAATTCGGGCTCTTGCACTTCTTCCTCCGCAACAACCAAGGACGGCAGCGCCAGCAAGAGCAGCCACTCGAGTAGGTATACCGAAGCAGTAAAATGGGGGAAGGTTAAGGGGACTAGCCCGGTGTTTTGTCGGTCAGATTTTATGTGGAGTTTTATAAGCATTCAAAGGATTTTATTATAACCCTACAAAGCTCTTTCTTGCAACGAGAAGAATTTTTACGATGGGAAAGCGCTTTGAAAAAAAGGGGGATGTTATACACAGACGCCTCTATGGTGAGAGTCTGTGAAATTTTTAAGAGAGAGCTATTGTGACAAATGTTAACTTTGATCATGAACTTGCGTTGGGCATTTTAAGGGATTTTCTCGTTGGGCTGTCGAGAGTAAAAACCAATTGGGCAGAACATTGCTTTTGGCGTCTTGTGAATTTTCTTTTAGGACTGACTTTGCCCGCAAAAGACATGCTGGAGAGAGTATTACACACTTTACTGTTAAATGCTATCTATCTATCTATCTATCTATCTATCTATCTATCTATCTATCTATCTATCTATCTATCTATCTATCTATCTATCTATCTATCTATCTATCTATCTATCTATCTATCTATCTATCTATCTATCTATCTATCTATCTATCTATCTATCTTAAATCACAATCGTTTCACTACAAAATAGGTGAATCAGTGAAAAAAAACTCCTCCACAGAAATACAATTGACATTTTCTCAAAATACGCACAAAAAGCTGAATTTCGCTCATATTTAAATCTCCACGTTGCCAGTTGTTTCGTGATTTTCGTGCCTCTTATTGACATCACTGCTAATACTCATACTAGAACAACCTGGATGCGCCATTTTAAGGGTTAAAAATGTGTATTGTTGCGGCACATAGATGATATTGGTGTCCAGCCTCATGTCCACTCTTAGCTCAGCCAGGCTAACTGAGATTAGAGACTCCCCTCTTTTTCTACACACAAAATAAATAATAATACTAATTAAAAAAAATAGTTTGATAAGACATTATAGGGCCACAGGGGTGACCATGCCATTGCAGAAAAGGCCAGTGCATTTAAAGTGACTGCCAAAAGACTATGTAAATAGTTAGTTTAGCTCCAGAGGAATGTGGCGCATATAATGCGGTGAAATACTTTTGTTGTTGTATATTTATAACAGATAAACACGTACTTAGAGGCTGTAAGTTGATATTATTTACTCCAGACGTTTCGGATATTTAACACTCTTTATGGCTGGTTTATCTGATAGCTTCAGCCTCTTCGCCTGATGAATGTGGACTGAAATGTTATCATTAGTAATGCCACTGAGACTGAATTCTGAGCATCTGGCAAATCTATCGCCACCTCAGCAGCAAAGCCTTCTCTGATCCCTCCTTTTTTTTCTGAATGTATACAATATTATTGATTCAGGTAACATGGTTGCTGTTCCCACAGACACTCTGATTTTTATTTTTTATTGTTAATTGTATTCTCTTCTTCAGGCGCTCCACGAACAAGAAAGAAGAGGTGTCCATATTCCAAGTTTCAGATTCGTGAGCTGGAGCGGGAATTCTTCTTTAACGTTTACATCAACAAGGAGAAAAGGCTTCAGCTCTCCCGAATGTTAAACCTCACTGACCGGCAGGTTAAAATCTGGTTTCAGAATAGAAGAATGAAAGAGAAGAAGCTGAGCAGGGATCGCCTCCAGTACTTCTCTGGAAACCCCCTCTTGTGAGGAGCAGAAAGTGTCACGATCTTGGACGGTGGCTTTTCAGGGCCTCCCCCCCCTCTTATCTCATTGAATTGTAATCGTGGGCATCACCATTTTCTAACGGAGCCCATATCATCACCAACAGTGCAATGCTGAAGTGGACAGTGGAAGAAAATAGGCCTGCATGGGGGGTAAAGTCGCCATTTTCTTGTTGCCCTTCGGGCGGCGATGAGTTTCTATCTGGTCCCCAAGAAAGGCCCACATGGTTAGAATAATCATTTATATGCTGTTCTTGAGTATGTCCCTCTATTTATCATCATTCTCCATTGTGTTTATTCTACTGTTCATATAGACATATTTGTTGAAATATCAAAAATGTAACAAAGACAGTTTGAATCCTTATTGCGCGGACAACTTTGAGCTCTTATCCCTCCCTCTGGTCTTTGTATATAGCATATCATTATCTAATTATTTCTCGACCAGAGTACGAACAAGTTAGAAAAAAATACTCCAGGATGCATTTTTTTCGCCATTGAGAACTGTGACGTCCAATCTGTGAAAGTATATCTCCCTCCTGTACAGAGTAGCCTATGCAATGTGCATTCGTGACTGTAAATAGGCGTATGTTGAATTTCCTTTCCCCTCCTATCCCTGCTGCTATTTTTCAGTACACTGCCCATACTACTTTTACAGCTTTAACGCCAACACTCGTTAAATTATTTGCTTTAAACATTGGTGCTTTGGATTCCAGAGAGAAGGAACAGATTGTCGGCCTGTGTATCGTTAACATAATACCTATATTAAATAAACACAAACGTATAGGCAAGAAACGTGTACGACTTTGTGCTTTCTGTCCCTAACTGTTACCCCCTGAACGTGTGTCGGAGTTTTTTCTTTGAAAGGGCGCAATGTTTGTTGACGTTTTCCAAAATAGCAACTCCTGATAAAAAAAATGTGTGTAGAATTCCCCCCCCAAAAAACGACTGGCCCTCTTACATAACCCGTGGACACTTTGTGTTGATTGTCAGTGTGTGTGAGGACGTACACATTTGCAGTGGCGGATTGGTGTGTGCGGGCCCACAACTTGTCAGATTTTCTGCCATTTTGAGGTTAAACCACCTTGAAAGAACTTGTTTGAATTTTAGCACGCGCGTTAAACGAAGATAGAGGCCAGATCTTAGAAATGTGGAGAAAGAGAGGCGAATGATAACCTCTTTTAGTGCCCACTAAATGGAATCGCCACTCTTGTAGTCTAGACACTGCCATAAAGACAGAGGCACTAAATGGCTATTTTTTTCTCTTAATTGCACCGTCTGTTCAGGGGGAAATGGCGTTCACTTCCGCAGTAAATAGTAAACAAGCAAGACTGGATGTCCAAAGACAAAACTTGCCAGGAGATTTCGACATGAACTCAACTCTGTGTGTCCTGCAACGTCAAACCAACCCCCATCCTCTCGTGCGCTCAGCCACCATGCAATGCCCCTTGGCTTGCATTCTTCCTCTGTGGAATGAGAAAACTAGAACATTCTGAACCTCCCAGCCTTTCCATAGACGAAGGATTATTCGTTAATGTAAGTCATTAATATTTTCAGTCACAGCATGTCCTTGAACTGAGCTGGGGAAAAAAAAATTGTGCAATAAATAGACTTATTGGAAATTATCGCCGATTTGTTGGAGCTAACCTTAAATCACAGCCTTTGAGTTATGAATAAATAATTGTTGACTAATTGGACCATGTGTTAAGAGTTATAACAAGAGATAGCTAGGGGAAAGGAAATCGTTATTGCCATTCCTCCTTTTTTTTTTTTTTTTTTTTACCTAAGCTTGTGTGTGTGTGTGTGTGTGTGGGTGGGTGCGCGCACGCCTTTGGCGAGCGCATGTGTATTTCGTATGTGTTCCCGTGGCCCAACATATGTGCATGATGATTGCACGTGTGCATTAAGTACAATTTATAATTAAATGTAGTCTTTGAACTTCAATAATGTCAAGGCCTTCACCTTTAACCCGCTGCAATAAAGTGGAATCAAGGAGCCTCTTTAGCCCGGAAATGTGTGCAGCGGCGCAATGGGCCAATGAGAATGAGTGGGAACAGAAAGTGGAATGTGTACAGAGACCAACTTTGACCCCTCGCATTAAACTACAGCAGGTAACTTTGCCGGCTTTAGCACGCCCAGTAAATACACTTTATTGTCCTTGTAAAATGTATACGTTTTCACGCATGAGACGCTTTAAAACATGTTGGTATAAACAGTAGGAACCTAGATTTGTATTCTCCGCCATGAGGAAAAACTCGTTGGTGTGTGTGTGGATGTCACAGTGTAGTCCTACAGGTCGTATTGGGTGTTCTGTGACTGCGAACAAGACTGTACGTGCTTGGGAGTGTGATTCTTGGATTTAGAAAGGAATCCTGAAAAAAAACAACACAAAAACAAAAAATAACAAACAAGTCACGCCATGTCATTTTGCTTCGTGTTGCTTTTGCGCCTGGTTGTTTGTTTATGGTGTGTTTTGGTTAATTGAGTACTATTAGAAAAAAAAGTTATTTTCCAAGTCAGATTTTAATTATGATACTTTGCAAAAGAGAAAAAGAGGTAATAGAAGCTGGTGGTGCATGCGACTGTCCATCGTGTCACTGTGAATTTATTTTTCTAAGGAGATATCCCGCAATGTATTTTATCCACAAGAACTGAAATCAGACCTAATCTACATACGTGAGTGTATTATCAGGAAGGACAAGGGGGCCGATCTCACAAAAGAGAGACGACTCACACCCGGAGATCAAGGCTATAGGAGCCCCCCCTCTTTTGCCACACCCACCAACCTTGGCCCTGGGATGGTGACGTGCGTAATTTGTAGGTTTCTCCCCAACACACAACGTCACTGACAGCGCGCGCAGCAGATGCGCCTGCAAATGTTGTCCATCAACCACACGGGGGCCAAGAGGCTCCAGGCCTTTGTGGCTCTTTAGTTTCCTCTCCGGGATCTTGAAAACGTTTCCTGACAGGGTCGGTGACAACATGCAGTGTGATTAGAGACATCCTGCGTCCTGACATCCCTGCTCGTGTGCTGTGTGACAGGAGTGCTCTCTGCAGGAAAACCTCACTGCTCCTGTTACTCTCTCAGTCTGGGCTTGTGCACTTGGGTGTTGTGGTGAAAGAAAATGGCGGTGTGTGCGTGTGTGAGTGTGTGTGCGTGTGTGTGTGTGTGTGTGTGTTCTATAAGGACGGGGAGGAGGAGGGAAGGTGGGCTCAGCGTTGCAATGCAAAGAAAAAATGCGTTAACTCAAATACAAACTGTCCTGAGTTATTATTATTAATGTTCTCATGTTGTACAACTGCTACAAAACGTGATTCCATGTATTATTTTTTTCCATAAAATTCAATGAATAAAGAAAATGTCAGTATTCTTTATATAGACTATGTCAGTCCTGAAAAAGGGTATATCCTCAATATATTTTACTAAAATAAACTGTAATAAATATAAGGACATATTCTTTATCATTCCGAGTGACAATAAAAACACTCATATAAACATTATTTTAAAACTGTAAAGCTACTAAAACTGCTATATGGAGAAAAAAACCCTCAAACTTTAAGAGCAATTCTATATTTTCAGTAGTTTGCAATATTTCCTCTTTTGCTTTTATATGTTCAAGTTAAAATATTTACCCGATAGAATTTGTGATGTTTATTTCAAATTTTTAACTAAAACTTGGATTATAGCTATTTTTTCTTTGTAAATGCTAATCAGGACATTATAGGCCAGTGAATGGTTTTATACTACAATGTTCTACTTACATCTCAGCACCTAACCTGCTCTATTGGGCCATAAAACCGTTCCTTGCTGTAAAAAAAAAAAATAAAGAAGAAGAAGAAGAAGAGCTACTGCTATTGTGGCTTTCAACTAATTCTCGGGACAGTTTAATTTCAATAAGCGCATGTGTGGAGTGTCATTTAATCACTTTACTATTATGTATAGAAAGTCCTACGTTCAGTGCGCGAATGCTGCGGCGCGCAGGTTACACGGTGAGGTGGTCAGTGGTAATAATGCAACGCCGCTGCACTTTGAAAGTGGGTTATCACTTGGTTTTTAATTAAGAACTTACATGATTGTAGCACCATAAATTTGCCGTTGCACATGGAGTGGACAGCAGCATGAAAGAGGACACAAAGCAGAACCTCAACACATCCAACTGGAAAGATATTTCAAAGTGGCTGCCAGGAGCAAATTAGTTGTGTCGCCCCAGTGGCTGCTGATTAGTACAATAAGGAATCCCGCTACCATGCCGTGTGCCCTGCAGCATTCAGCACCCATACCTGTTTGCATCATGATAACAGCCTCCAGGTTCGCAATCAATTGGACGGTAATTTAGTGGCCAGCGCTGGCTGAAGTTTAGACAAGTGTAAAGACCGTAGTAATGTGTATACACAGTATTTGTGTGTGTGTGTGTGTGTGTGTGTGTGTGTGTGTGTGTGTGTGTGTGTGTGTGTGTGTGTGTGTGTGTGTGTGTGTGTGTGTGTGTGTGTGTGTGTGTGTTGTTTTAATGCTCCCTAAATTACAGCATGGCCATGTGCGAAATTACCTGAGTTTTTCTTGAAAATGGTTGGCAACCGGACAAAAAAAAGTGGGTTTAAAGCATAAAGAGAAATCAAATTACGAAATTTGGTGGAATAGCTCATTGGGGAACAATGCTGCGCTCTTTATTCCGTGAGAAAAACAGACCTGGGTGAAGAAACTACACTTTGTTTTCGAAGCAGACAGGTAGCCATGGCCAGAAAAACCTTTCTCCTAATCTCTGAATAGACCTTTTGTTCTTAACACTCAGTGTACGTCATGTAATAACAGAATATGTTTGAATAATCCAGAGAAATAGTGCTATAGCAACTGTGAGCTTCTCTCTAATATAATGTGACTGTTATCGGCCCAGATCCACTGTCACTGTGTTCTCTGCTCATAACCACAGACTCATGTTTCTGAGGCATATCTTGGCATAATCACACACTTTTCCCCCCACATCCATAGACTGTGCTGTTTCCATGGTTCCAACAGGCCTGTAGCTGCACATTACTGTCCCATCTGTGACACCTAATACCCCCCCCCCCCCCCCCCCCCCCCCCCCCACACACACACACACACACACATGCACACACACACCACTATTTTGTTATTGCGCCAGGTGTGACATCCCAACAAGTTCACTGCTGCCTTTATCATTTCAGGTGCGTGACATTCCCTCGCGTGCAGGTCTGCGAGGTCACGATGCCAGTACCCAATGTTCACTCCACATGTTATCATACATGCGCATAGTAAGAAAAAGCCAGAGTCATAATCAAACAACTCCTTCTTTCAGTTTGTATATGTGTAATTTATGTGCGTAACGTATTTGTGCGATAAGTTCAATGACCTGCAGATCAGGTGTGTTTTTCGTAAAGCATTTCGTTGCACGTTTGTCAATCACCCGAGTTTGTGAAAAAGGTTAAGATGTGGTTTTCAGTGTGACCCGGAGTGAAGCTGAGGCATGTGAAGCTGACTCATCACAGAAATGTGAGCACGGTTTAAACCTGGAATATTTCTGGAATTACACAATATTTTTCCTCTCGAAGATCAAATCCAGGGACAAAGTTACTCAATAGATTTTCTGAATATTTCATAATTTAAGCAAGATATTCCAGTTTTACGTTGATGTTCCCTTTGCACTTTTTTTTTTCCAAAATTGTGAGGAACCTAAGGAGTGGATGACCAAAAACGACACAAATCACTTGATAAAATATTTATTCACTTACATTCAATGCATCAAAAACGCAGATATTTGTCTTGCAGACAAGCACAACTGTATATATTAAAATAAAGACACACTTTCGAAGAAATTCAATGAAAGAAATATGTTGCCCTTGCCGTTGAAAGACTCTGGCCTGCACACACAAACAGATAGACGGACGGAAAGGCTCGCGTAAACAAAACGAGACAAAAACAAATGCGTAAATAGTAGATATCAAGCAATGCCGCAGCAAAGAAGTAATACATACAATTTATAATACTATTAAACCATTATTTTATCACATTATTTTACATATTGATAAATCTGTTGGATATCCAATCAATGTTTATTTTCTGAAAATCTGACCGTGCGTAAAAGTTTTTCGCATTGAGCATGTTGAATCTCTGCAGCCTCATTGGACATGGTGTAGTTGCTTCTAAATTAGAAATTGTCCATGTAATACACCAAAGATACAAAAATAAGTCTATGTCTTCATTTGAAATAAATGAATAAACTCACACACAAGGTCCGAATTCATTGCATTGGTTTTTGGATTGGGTTGAAAAGTCGTTTCTGCAAGTGCAGAGTTTTTCTGACTGTTTTTGATTGATTGATTTCAATAAAACGTCCCGACTGCAGCAGCAGACATCAAACGCAGAAATTCTGGTATTTTTGACCAAACACCACTTTTAGACTAAATTGGTTATTTGAGGCCAAATTCACATTATCGACATATATATTTCAACAAAAAACAGATCAAGTGTAAACTTCAATTTGAATTTTTAACGGATAGCCGCTGAGTCGGAGTATTCTCCCACAAATGCGTTTTAAACACATTAAGTATTGTGTGCTACAAGGGACGCATATTTTATTGAATTCACACTATTACGTCAGGACATTTTTAAAGCGGCTTTCACAATCTACATAATGCAGCAGGATTTGTTTATCTCATTCCTGCTCAATGTCAACAATTGTCACAGAAAGAAATTTGAAACGCATCAATGAAAATAAATAAGAAAACGTGCGCAAATACGCACAGAACTCGCACGTTTAGAAACGCTTTATTTCACGAATAAGCTCCTCGAGTGTGCACTTATTTTTTCAACGAACCTATTTTTTTAAATCTACAACACATTTAGACACAATGCAATGCCTGGAAATGATGCCGTGCAATGCCTACAATAATACTAATGTGAAAAGTAAAAACGAATTATAGATGCATTGCACTTGATGCAATTCTTCAAATAATTTTCTTTAACGTCACTTTAACAATCATCCATCATTTTGCGTAGGAATCTTCGTGTAGTTTCAGTTTTGTAGCCTTGTTTACGACACTAAACCAGTTAAACAGCCAGGTGCTGTTTCATGAATTAGTCCAGTCTGGTTAACGTTAACTAACTGGTGCCTTAAGTGTCCAATTTATTTTAAAATGATTGTGGTGCAACGACGTATAGTACAGCGGTACAGCGACAAGAACGGCAAAACGATAGTCCCAGTTCAATAAGAAAAGTGGTTGTAATGTTGCACACATGTGAGTGAACTGCATTTTTAAAGATATCGCAGTCCTAAGCATTAAATGCAAACACGTATTCACATTCCAATCCATTGCACACCATTAGTTTGACTGTTATGCATTTGACACTCGAGAAAGAGATCTTCATTTCCAAAGTTCGAGTTGTACCTTTTCTCTTACCTGCCCTTAAGTCTGTGGCAACAACAAAGCACATCGCAGAAAACAAACAATAAGAAGTGAAACAAAACCAAACAAATTATTGTCTGAATCCTTCTCGATTTCTCCCCCAAATCATTAACGAAGGCCAAAAAAAAAAGGAAAATCACTTCAGCTAATTTAATTGAAACAATTTGATCCTCTGCTTTGAAATAGAATTTAAAAAAGTCCACGTAAGCCCAAACGCCCTAGAAAATCCCTGCCGCAGCAGCAAGCAGTCCTTTGTTCTTGCTGCTGTGGGCCTGCCAGTTTTACCACCGTGTGGCCACTGGGTGGCGCTCTTGCTCCACCAAAAAGCCTCCTCGGTTCCCAACTTGACCGCGCTGACGTCACGTCAGTCTGGAGCATCAAGGCCACTTCCAAGCCGCTATTGGTCTGAAACTCACATGACATGTCTCCGAGCATCCATAATTATGTTACTGATATTTTTGCACCCCCTCCAAAAGATGTCAGCATCCCACTGTCCGTATTCTCCTGGAGAAATCCCGTAGTGCAGTCCAGACCAGTGGCACACACCAAAACGAGTTGGCTGCGTGCGTAAAAAAAAAAGAAAGAAAGAAAAAAAGAAAAGAAAAATGTCATGTCCGAATAACATAGCGCCCGGTAACTTCCTGATGGATTCCTTAATGGGAGGATCATCTTCTTTCAGGGGTGAGGGTTATTCCGGCAGCCCCGGAATGTACATCCACTCAGCTGCGGAGTACGGATATTCAGTGATGAGAAACATTGGGAAGGCTGGACCGTCTCTACTCTCCAAAAGAGACGAGGTTGCTCCGGGAGGTCTGGCGCTCAGCGGCTTCCAGGATGCGTCTTACCTGTCAACACAGCTGGCCACATGGACCCCGGGCTCCAAACCCAGCAGGGACGAGCAACCTGTTGCCCAGTGTTTACAGCCCTGCTCGTTTCCAGCGGGCAGCGTCAAAGAGGAGGCGTTTTGTTGCCTTTATCAGGATGACAGCAATAAGGGGAAGCAGACAACAGAGTCGGCCACTTACATCCGGCTGGGGGACAATAGCTGCCGGCCTGAGCAAACCGCCGCCTCGTCCAGCGGCTGTTTCCAGGTGTACGACGGGGAGAGGCCGCAGCAGGACGAGCAGCACTTCCCCTCCAGCTTCTCCCTCACCCACTTGGCGGCATCTGTTGAGTCAGCAGCAGAATCGACAATAAGTTGCAGCACAGCGGCACAGGAGACAGCGAGAGAGGTTTCAAAGTCAGAGGAGAGTCTGAAGGCCAGGAGTGACAGCTGCTCAGATAACTCGGACGGAGAATTAAAAGGTAGATTACAACTTTACGCGCCCCCCTCCCCCCACTCCTCTCCTCTCCTCCCATGCCATCTCTGACAATCGAGCACATTTCGCTGTTTTGATACAATAGCAAAAGCATAAAGGTGTAGACTCGGGAATTAGACATATTGATGAGTTTTTTGTGTTTTCAAGGTGTTATTTGTGTCATACTGAAGAGTCGAGTCTGATGTGGACATATGGAGCTGTATATGTGCACTTGACAGCCTCTCCTAGCAGGGGTAATGGTGGCCATGGCATTTAACACCTTTCCATTAATGTGAGAACGTGAGATGGACACTTATCATTGAAATAAACACGCTCTCTCTCTCTCTCTCTCTCTCTCTCTCTCTCTCTCTCTCTCTCACACACACACACACACACACACACACACACACACACACACACACACACACACACACACACACACACACACACACACACACACACACACACACACACACACACACACACACACACACACACACACACACACACGCCACTCTTTCTTGTGGGTCATTTGCATCATGAGACGTATATACTGTAGCTATTTTTAATATTTTCCCACAGTCAATTAAGAGTAACTTAAATGAACATTAAATCATTTGGTTTTGCTGTAGAGCTGAAACACATCTTGCCAAAACGAGCCTGCATTATATAAAAACAAAAACTGCATTGCGAAATTTCCAGTTATGATAATTTAAAAAAGGAAACACATTTCCAACCGTTCGGCGTCGACCCAACGCATAGTGTCTGATGTACTAGCTGTATTTGGCACTAATCATTTAATTAGTTCTGCAGTAGTAACTCAAAGCCTAGAACGTGTTTCCTTTAACAAGAGCAAGTTAATAAGACCAAACTGATGAAGTATTTTTTTCCGTTTGACGAACATAGAAAAATATTCCTAAATAAATGAAATAAGCAATTTTACGACTATTATTATTAATATACTACATTCTACAATTACAATGATTACGCACGTATTATTATTATTATTATTATTATTATTATTATTATTATTATTATTATTATTATTATTATTATTATTATCATGAGTATTATTAATATTATAATTATTATTCTTATCATTATTATTATTGTA
Source organism: Blennius ocellaris (assembly GCF_963422515.1). NCBI lineage: Eukaryota > Metazoa > Chordata > Actinopteri > Blenniiformes > Blenniidae > Blennius > Blennius ocellaris. The sequence continues at coordinate 25,916,379 of NC_137654.1, forward strand.
AGAATCCGTATTAGTATTACTTTTATACTGATTCTCATAGCTCAGCTACTGCTACTACTAATTGTAATTTTTCTTTTGTGTCCACATGAGCTTCCGGTTGTGATTTATCGTTTCCTACATGACAACCAACGGGGTTCTTTGGTTTTATTTTTGATTTAATTGGCGGGTAAGGCTGTGTGTGTGTGTGTGTGTGTGTGTGTGTGTGTGTGTGTGTGTGTGTGTGTGTGTGTGTGTGTGTGTGTGTGTGTGTGTGTGTGTGTGTGTGTGTGTGTGTGTGTGTGTGTGTGTGTGTGTGTGTGTGTTTTCTTACTCCCGTATCACTGGATTAAGCGTTTTAGTAATGATTAAAAGTGGGCCACACACTGAGTGTGTTCACATTAGGGTAATTATTACAGTATCCTCCATGTGGTGTGTGTGTGTGTGTGTGTGTGTGTGTGTGTGTGTGTGTGTGTGTGTGTGTGTGTGTGTGTGTGTGTGTGTGTGTGTGTGTGTGTGTGTGTGTGTGTGTGTGTGTGTGTGTGTGTGTGTGTGTGTGTGAGTGTGTGTGTGTTTGTGAGTAACAGAGGCGTTATTCCCTGGAGTCTGCGAGCTAATCAAGAAATTAACTCAATGTGCAGCAGTGTGACGTTTTTTTTTCCCTCTGCTACCACCAAGATGCTTTTTGTTTTTTGCTTTCTTTTCTTTATCTGTCTTGTTTTTCCCTGCATCGACAATCACGATGCAGAGACTTCCCTTTGTTTTGCGATGAACTTCCCCAAAATTCATTTGGCTCCGGTGTGCAAAGGTAATAAAATTTTATGGGAGTCTGAGGTCCAACATAGACAAAAGAAGTGCTTACACAACCCACTTTGATTTGATCTAATTATAGTTGTACATCACACAAAAGCAATTTACAAGCAGTAGGAGTTGTAGCAAAAATAAGGTGCAATGGTCTGTGTTGTTCATTTGTCCAAGTGAGATGGAAGAGAACACATCCAGGTAATGCTCTTCTTCTCAGCTCCATTTATATTTCATGGAAATCGTGATGAATGCTCATTTGAGATTTCAGAAGGGCGTGTACTCCGGACATCCACTGTACTGGAGGAGGATAAAAGGCTACTTACGATCATTACACAAAACGACAGTCTGGATTTGTTTTTCCTTCTTTTTTTTGGCACGGTGTCTTATCGTTGTGTTTTTCTCGCCTCGATAGATGATTTATCTGTGGAAAAGACGACGGGAAGCTGGTTGAAAGCCAAAAGTGGAAGGAAGAAGCGCTGTCCCTACACAAAGCACCAGACGCTGGAGCTGGAGAAGGAGTTCTTGTTCAACATGTATCTGTCTCGGGAGCGCCGCCTGGAGATCAGTCGGAGTATCAACCTGACCGACAGACAGGTCAAGATCTGGTTCCAAAACAGACGCATGAAGCTCAAGAAGCTCAGCAGGGAGAGCCGGGAAAGAGACCACAGTGCGATTTACAACTATTCCTGAAAAGAGTTTTTTTTTTTTTTTTTAATCTATTTATAATATATACACACCTGCACACATTCATACATTTACACACAGACACCCACATCCACGCACAAACACGACAGGCCCAGATTAACGCATGCATGTGGGAATCTGTTCTGTAAAAATAATATCATTCAAACACACACACACACACACACACACACACACACACACACACACACACACACACACACACACACACACACACACACACACACACACACACACACACACACACACACACACACACACACACACACACACACACACAAGGCGTCCCTTCCTATTTTGACTATAACAAACGCTGCCACTTGCAGATAAGACTTGAGCTCCAGGTAAAGACTTGCAGCAGCAGTGGACCAGTGGGGCGCTATTATCTCATAATGATAATTATATTACAACATGATCCAGAGGCAAGGAGGAGGCAATCTCAAGCTGTCTATAAATAATAGTGGCATGAAAGCAGTTTCACTTTGCTAGGCTATAATGAATCTTTGCCACTTGTGCAGCTTCTTGGTTGCTGTCTGCTGCTGTGTGGCGTTTACGCGCAGTGCATTGTGCATCAAGCCAGTCTCGTGCACGCACGGGATGAAGTTAAGCTATGTCAGAGCAAACGATTCCAAAACAATAAATGGAGGGGGAAATGGAAAGGTATTACCAACTTTGTCTCTTCCCCTGGCATAGTGGTGAAAATGAGAGGGAGGGAGAGACACTGCGGATGAGAGAGGGCGATCATGGCAGTTTTAATAGAAGTGAGAGACCATAACGTTGATTTAAATATTATCCAGGTGACCACAGTAAGTCAAGGTCATAAAATTCTAATGTCAGGTTCGCCCTGGAAAGCGTTGGGGGTGGATTTTATGATCTGCAAATATAATGTGCTGCAGCAGTAAAGATGCGTTTAAAGGTGTGTGTGTGTGGAGGAGGGCTAATCCACACAGCAGAGACTGCAATGTGCAGGATCCAGCCGAGGCGCTGGGCTGGAAGGAGCAGCCGCCTCCACCCCGGATAATGGAGATTCTTGGAAGCAGGAGATAATGAGAAAGATGGTGGATAAAGGGACAGCGACCGCGTCGGCACCAGGAACAATAATAACAAGCGTCACGGCAAACACGTGGATAACAAAACGCACCTGGAAGGCGTCTGCGGGGAGCAAGTGAAGGTAGGACCCGATTCTACGTAATATTCTGGTTTCCTGTTGTGGGAAAGTGTGCCACATCTGTCACGGGGACTTGGCTTGACAGCTCAGATGGCACGCATGGCGCGCGCCTGCTCCTGTCGATACTTCCTTTGGAAGTTGCTTGGGATCAATCAGCCTGCTGCTGATCACTGTCCTCTTTGTCGCGTCGATATCATTGTCTGCTGCTGCTTATTTTATTTGCATTGTTTCTGGATTCTGACTGAGTACTGATTTTTTTGTTTGTATGACAGGCTGTTTAACACATGATATGGTGTGCGCCCATGCACAATGCTATTTATGGATTAAGATCTGATGAATGCACAAGTCAAGACATTGACTGTCTATGAGAAATTATGAGAAGTAGCCTGATTGCAGCCTCGCTCTGTCTCTGGTGCGTCTTGTGTCGGTACTCGCCTTTTTTCTCTTTGTGCTGGGAAGTGTTAATCCTTTTGCATGCATTGTCCTTTCCATGGATTTTAACCCCTTTTGCGCGAAGCTGAAGCGTGGTTTAGGTAGTTTCATGTTGTTGGGGTTGGCTTCCTGGCTCGGCAACAAGAAACTGCCTTGATTACGTCAGTTCGTCTTCATCAAGGGCACAATTTCCGCTGAATTACCCCCTATAGCCACCCAGGTCCCCGCAAATGGCATTGTAAATGAACTGAGCTGCAATACCTTGGACAGAGACGTTTTCTTTCTTTGCTGTTATTTTGTGGTGGGCTGTAAAACCTCCCGAGGCTCTCAGGAGGAGAATAGGTTGTAAACAACATGGGGTAAAGTTTTAGACGCTGTATTGCATCTGTCATCGCTGGCTGGCGGTGTAGGTTTTCGCCTCGGGTTGTTTTATGATCAGTGACTTGAATTTTGAGCTGTACAGATGGATAGATTTCTGGATAAATGTCATTTGTGTGGATTCGTTGCATTTTCCGGCAAATGTGGCTCTAAACCAGGGAATTGATGCGTATTGACGCATGATGGTCTTATCTGAGAAATCCTGAATCTTCTGTCTGCCAGTGAATGGCCGAACGGTTTTATTCTTGAATATTACAGAATTATTCATTTCAGTTTGTTGGGCAATGTGACTCTGAGATGGAGATACTTCTTTTTTTCCCTAACGATCCCTGTATTTATTTACTTTTAATGTTGAGTTTGTGGTTGTTTTCATGAACTTAAGAACACAATGGGAATGCTGACAATGACAGTATTTTCTTGCTGGCAGTAATATTTGTCTCAATGGTTTCATTATCTTTAATGTAAACGCTCTATTCCGATGTATTAAAAGCCACTTTATGTATTTTATCCTTTATTCGGTGAAACGCCTGGGTTTTTCCTCTGCTTTGTATTTTCTTCAACCAAACATTATAACAAGAGAAGTTTTTGCTTTATATTCCGTTTCGTCATAGTGGAAAACTTAGAGAAACGCTACTCTTATTTGTAAATTACTTTCAGCGCTTACACCAATAATTGAACGTTCTTAATTACTTTAGATTTCTAGTGTGTGTGAGGAAATGTATTTATATTCAAACTATCATTACTCGCCAGCACGTTAATCATGTGCACATTGATCGTCTCATATAGCTTGAGGCCATAACTTTATTTGTGTCTTCCCTTAAACAGTAAACAATGTCGTTACTTGTTTTAATGAGAATAAAAGAAATGTGAATACGGAATTAGAAGTCGAGAAGTCTTGATTTTTTTAAATTTTCTTTTTAACATAAAGGGAATACATTGATCAGTTGAGTTTGGCACAGTCAGCATCTCTTCCCTTATAGCCGAGAGTCCGTCCAGTGTTTGCACTGGTCTCCATCTCCCCTTGTTTTCTCAGCCCCCTCCTTTAGGCGGCAGGACCGCTGGAAGAGACAGTCTGGAATCCAAAGTCACTTTCATTCAGCTCAGTGAATGAGTGTCTCCCCTGGAATGCATCACGCACAAAGACTTTACAGCGGTGGAAACGGCCCCGAGAGCTGCACAGATTCACCCTAAAACCATATACACATAAAGTCATTTATTTCACTTTGTAGTGCGGCGCACAGGAACTGAAGCCTTTTAGTCAGCCACTTCCCTGGGACAGCTCAGGATGTGTTACTGCCACTGGCATGATCAGACATGAAGCAAATATGCTATCTGCCGTTCTTTTCTTTTTTTTTCTCTCCCGTCCGTGTCCACATACATGACAGATTTTCTAATCAGACAGAGGAATAGGTTGCGCCTCGGATTTGATTTGTGGCATTTTTTTTGAAAGCTGTTAGATTAAACGCAGAAGACGAGGAACAATAACTTTTTCTTTTTGCCCTCTGGAAGATTTTTTTTTTTTTTACTTTGACAGCAACATCACACACAATTTAAGATTCATTTTTTAGGTCGATTCTTATCATCGAGAGAAAATAGTTAAAATCGAGAGCAGTCATCCCGCCGCAGGCTTTTCCTTTAAATTTAGAAGATCGTAATTAGTTTCACAAAGAAATGTGTTCACTTTTAAAATCTTGACTTTGCAGTTGGAGGCATCGTAGTGAGAATGGGCCTTGAGATATCGATCAGCACTAATTTTTCTGGATTTATGTTGTTAAAAATGAGGCTGTCTTATAAAAGAAATCTTTGTGATTATTCTGATACAGGTTGGATTTTAAGAGGGAAAATAATTTATCATGAGATTAATAATGCCCTTGATTTATAGTCTGTGGCGGAAATCTGAATTTATCTGCCTAAAAATCTACAGTTTGATATCTTTTGGCCTCTCAGATGATCAGATTTCTTTGACTCTGTGCTTTGTCCTCACCATGTTATGAGCAACTTGTGATATAAATGTTTCATATTCACACGTAGAGCAGAGATTATATAATCCATTTGTCTTATTCACTCAAAACCTAATTTCTAGGGCGTGTTCAGTTTGATATTTCAAGCGCACACGTTTGTATTTCTTGGTTGGTGACTATTTCAAGGAGAGGATAATTACCTTTGAGTATCACTATTACAAACACAACAGCTGAGACAAAGTAGCTTCAATCCTGTCATTCAAACTAAATCTGCAAATGTGACCGCAAACGTAAAATAAAGTCATGCTGCAGAGTGTCTCTTAAATCCTGTTTTTAAAATTCATCCTCGCAGTTCAGACTGTGATGATGGCAGTAAATACAGAGTCCCGACTCACGTTTTTTCTTTTCTTTCTTTCTTGTTTCTGCATGCAGGATATAATTTGAGCTTGATTGCCTGTCGAGCTCTTTCCGCCTTATAATTAACTGTAAATGCAGAGAAATACCGTTTGTCATCGTCTTTGTGACATCCATTTATTTTCTCCCCGGTTTTGCCCTTCTGGACATTTTAGTTTTAAAACCAGCTTGTGAGAGAATTTATAATATCCAATACACACACAAACCAAAAAAAAGTTGGAAATCCCCAAACTAAAATATGACTAGAGAAATAACGGGCAGTGTGCGTGACTTGTGTTGAGGCGGGGCATAGACTATCAAGATACATATTTTTAATTGATATGGAGCTTTAGAGCTCTTCGATCCATACAAACTATGACTCGGTGTCGGGCTTTTGTCTGAAAGTGCAAACACACATACACAAATGGGCCAACGATAACAACAATGCTGTGTATGGCAAACGTTGACATGCAATCAGTACCTTATAGGCCAAAGCTGTGCGCCATGCACGTATTTGAATAACATTTACATGTCTTTTCCTTAATACATCAATATAAAAGTCCTATTTGAGGCATTGTCGCTGTTGTCATCACAGATTTAATCAGCTATTAAAGATTTAAGGACAAATCCAACATTGCCCTGCTTTGTACAGAGATGGAAACTCAATATTGATTCAGTGTGGTCTTAGAGAGAGTGGAGGTAGTGGGTGTGGTATCTCAAAAAAAAAGGCTGTAAATCCTCCGGAGACCGAAATGTGATTTTCAGACTACAGAAATTAAATTGGCTTTACTTTGGACGGGCACTGAGTCCATCCAAGAGGAATCCGGACCAGTCGTCTTCTGCCATTTGTCTCCTTCTGAACTTTCAAGATGCAGCTTACTGTTGCTTTATCGATCTCTTCTCTTGATTTTACACTTTGGTGAACTTAGAGCACATTTATGTAACGAAAACGTATTTCTTCCGTTTTTGTCAGGGTATCAGTCATTGTGACTCCAGATGAAACTGAATGTTATAAATCACATAAAAAAAATGCATGAAGTGTAATCTCAGATGCAAAATAACAAAAATCACCACAACAAAGTGTTATTAGAGGAGTGATCTCTTTATTAAAACACCTTGATAAATTCATCAAGAAATAACCATTGTGTTTACTTCTATACGTGGCGCGCGCACTCGTGCACAGTCTCGCAAACGCGCATGCATACACACAGATACAGACTGCGAACAATATTAAACAATATATATCACTGGATCATTTTAGACATCAACACAACGTAAATAATGCGTCCATACCACGTTACTGTGATAAACGACCATCGTGCGTTCTTTCATTGGACTTTACGCGCAACATTTCAAACGTTCACTCGCACCTTCAACCTCCAGAAAACAACTCCAACAACCCTATTAAAATCCAGTAAATCTAGTAAACTGCTATATTTGTGTAAACACATGGGAAAGTGTTTAAGGGGGCTCGGACTTGCGCATTCATCAGCACGCACCAGGATGCCGTTTGGTGTTATCCGGGTTAAGGTCTGGCGTCTGGCCTTTTAAATTTCATGGTTGAATCTGAACTCAGCAGCCAGAGCAAACATGACACTTCACAATACTGATTACATTTTGCTCTGCAAAGCCCTAACAGTTAATTGTGACATCAGATTTCAACCCATGCGGGGTGGGAAATTAATTTTATGTTTTGAATGTCGACTTTAATCTGGGATAAGGAGTAACGTCATTTAGCCCTTGTAACTGGGCGACGCGTACATGTCCTCAAAATCCCAACTTTTTGCATTTTATTTAGTTTCCTATCGACGCACTAGTTTCCTCCTGAGCATGTTTTTTGCTCTGCTCTATTTCTTTATCAGTTGGAGATGCTATTTTACATTTTGCAATTGAAGAAATTCAGATTGGGAGTCAATACTTTGATACACTAAAGAGTTTTGCGTGTTTTGTGTGTCACACAACACTTTATACAACAGTTGCTATCTCTGTGCGTATCATGCAAAACTATCGCTTAGATCTAACTTTTTTTTTACAGTAAATAAACCTTTTTCACATACTAATTGTTTATGCAGTAAAAGTAAAATTAGAAATGTAAGATATGAAAACAGCCAGAATCCCTAATGGTGGAGAAAACGTGTCATAAAATCCTAAAATACAGTACTGTGGAAAATCATACTTGCGTGCATGTAGGATTAACATCACAGGGACATGTTCAGGTTGCAAGATTTAAAAAAACAAACCATCAGCTATGCAGTCCTCCTCACCCTCTCTGCACACATGCGTTACACTTTCAGTATGTGGTTTGTGTCACACTGTGGTCTAATTGTGTTCCGTGAGACGCTGCTGGGTCCTTTGGTCACTCCTGTTTCATATATTGTGTTATCTGCTGCGTGCATCCCTGCTGGAAAGTTCAGGGTTGTTTCACAGCCCACTAACTGAAAGGCTACTCCAGTATATTGCAGGGCAGAATAGCAAACTCAAGCCATTGGATCCAACCGTAATATTATCCCTGTTATTAAAGCCCTCGTCGAGTTAGCCCCCTTTTAACGAACCCTTTTACCTCTCCTCTTGCCTCCAGTCTCATCCTCGGCCTTATGAATTGTTCCAGATGCACATAGCGGCAGTGGTGGTGGTTTTATGTTGAGCGAGGAACTCGGATGCTGTCTTATTAACGACACGTTTATGAACAATCAAATGGTCCTCGTTAAAATTTATTGATGGGCATAAAAACATGAACGGTCACTAGCCGAATATAGCCCGCTGTAGTGGGCAGCTTTTCAAGAATTTGAATCCCCTCCTCTCCTATCTCTGCAGATCCCATTTAGGAAATGTTTGGTCTAACCTCGTTAAAACAGTGAGAATTTTATTATTGCTGTATCCTGCACCCAGGATTTCGGTTCCTTCTCTCCACATGTCGCTCTAAAGGCTTTTCTCTCTATTAAAGTATAAACAGCATGCCACGGGAAGTTATGAAACATCCACTTGATCAAATATAGCGCTTGTTTAATCAAGATAAAACGAGGCGATGATTCGGTAAACACTTTAATGCTGTAACACTACCCATTGAAATAGCGTGCGGCTCCGGTGGATTTTGCCAGACAGAGATTGATTACACCATCAAATAGTGCCTTGCATTTGGACGTACTGTGCGCAGGTCTGTGCTGCGCCTGTGGAAAAAAAAAAAAAAAAAAAAAAAAAAAGGATCCCACACCACCGCCCACAAACTGCACGTTTTCTTCATAAAGCAACGTCGATGTTTAAGTTACCTTGTTGTGTCCAATAAAAAGAGCGAACGAGCGCATTCTTTAATCCGATTTATGTGCAATGCGATCCCAGGATAAGTGGCGCATTGATCCACTGTACAATTTTTGTGGGGGTAAATATAATCACGTGTCAGCCAGGCAGCCAATAGGAGCCAGGGAAGGGTTGAGAAATAATTACCTGCCTTGATTGTTCTATGGCTAGATAAAAAAGTACACATACACTCCATATAATAATCGGATGCATGTAAAAGAGTCAGGGAGGCTTCGACATGTCGACCACGGGTCCCATAAGTAATTATTATGTGGATTCCTTGATCAACCATGAAAACGAGGATGTCCTTGCTGCAACTCGGTTCTCGGCTCCCGGTGCGCACCCAGCCGGCCCTCGTCCGACGTCTCTAGTACCGGAGTGCGCCGACTATCCTTCCTGCAGCTTCGCACCCAAGCCTCCCGTCTTCTCCACCTCCTGGGCCCCCGTACACTCCCAGTCATCAGTGGTTTACCATCCATACAGTCACCAACCTCACTTAGGCACAGACTCGAGGTATATGCGGTCATGGCTGGAGCCGATATCAGGCGCGGTGCCTTTCCACGGCTACCCGGGGAACAGCAGGCACTACGGGCTGAAGCCCGACGCCTTTCCGGAGCACAGAGCCGCCGAGTGTCTGGGCTCCACCGGACGGACCTACACGGATTATCTGTACTGCTCATCCACTGACATGCGGGACAAGACGCAGCAGAATCTTCCGTCTCCCGAGTCGGAGCTCCTGGCTTCAGGGAAACATAAAGACGAGAAGCCGGAGCTAGATCCGAGTAAGTTCAAGCTCCTGCCGCCTTTTTACAACCGGGTGGGAGTTTTGTTTTGAGATTGAGCAAAACAAGCTTTTCTCCCCCCCCTTTTCTTTCTCTCTTAGAGGTATTTTAACAGCCCGCATAACGTAAAATTATAAGATGTTTCATCCTCCCTTTTCAGCTGTGCTGTGAATCGCCTCTGCTGGAGGGGAAGCTTTAGGAACTATAAAAGACAAACGCTACCAGGCTCATATTGGGGCAATAAAACCAGACGGGGCTGTAAACATGGACTCAAACCTACACGAAGACGTTGAATTTGGATGTATGTTGTCTAATGATAAAACTCGCGGGGTATTTTCACGTTGATCGACGTATGAATCATTTTTCTTCGTTAAATGCCATATGGCTCAATTTTACGACTATATTTTTGACCCGGTGCCATTAACGTCGGCATATCAAAACCTTAAAGCCTTTTTTCTTTAAATGTAGGCCCTTCTCGTGAGGAACAGTCACAATTTTGGCTGTATTTGACCCCCACTGGGGAAATAATATATGAGTCGCCCACATTAACATAGTGGGGCGGTTATGTGCACAACGATAGCCTACATATGACCATTTACTCTCCTTTCTGAGTCCAAAACAAATTCATATGACTCTTCCAGCCAACTTAAGGAATGTAGGGATACACTCGAGGACTTTCACCACGGACCTGTAAAGGCTTGAACCACGGGCCATTTTATGGGCCAATAAAGTGAATAAGCGCATTGAGTATTTTACGACGGTGTTACTCACAAGTTAAGGGGACAAGGAAGCAAATCAGAGGCTTGAATTGTGTAAGACTGAGCTTCTCTTCCTCAAATGTTTACTCCCATGTTGATTTTTTAATAGTCCAGCTTGTGTGTGATGTAGCATTGTTTTTAATTATTGCGCCCCATGGAGAGTCCCCAGACTATTTAAATCCAGAGCCTTATTTTCTAAAAAAAAAAAAAAAAAAAAAAAGCACTTGGTATTGTTTGTGTTGTTTGCGGCATTTATTATTGTCTTTCTTTTCTTAATTTGCAGATAACCCCGTGGCAAATTGGATACACGCCCGCTCCACAAGGAAGAAGCGGTGTCCTTACACAAAGTACCAGACTCTCGAACTGGAAAAGGAGTTTTTGTTCAATATGTACCTCACACGAGACCGCCGGTACGAGGTGGCGAGGGTGCTCAACCTGACCGAGCGGCAGGTCAAAATCTGGTTTCAGAACCGGCGGATGAAGATGAAGAAAATGAACAAAGAGAAGAGCGAGAGGAAAGCGTAATAATGTGGACTGTACCGGGAAAACAAACCACAATAAGCCACTAAAGTCACATGGACAGCACAGATGTACCAAAACGTTTCCTCCCCCTTCATATATTTATCCCTTTTGTTGGATTTTGTATTTACACTAACTTCTGGACTGTTTGATGCTGACTTATTATTTTCTAGAGCACATATATGTGTCCAACGTCTAAAGGAAGAAAAAAACATGGAGGAAATAAGACGACTTCAAATGAGACAAATACATTCTGCCTTGTTAATTTGTTTATTTTTCCACTTCGATATATCGTTGTTTTTTTGTAAGAGAAATTAAAGAAGCGCAGATTTGGATACGTGAAACTGTCCGAACAAAGAGAATACTTGAATTCTTTTGAATTTCACAAAAAAAAAACATAATTTATGATGTGAATGTTTTCCTTTTGTGTTCATTTCTTTTGTACGTTATTGTGCAGGTGTAGTATTTTGTACAGAAAAACTGAACATCTGCGACCCGACTTGTCCGTCTTGTATCTTTGTGATAGTTGTTTGCTGTATTTGTGCATTTCTCTTTTTGAGTGTAGTTTAATTGTAGAGTGTAGATATAGACCTCTGCAAATATAACCATAATCACAAGTGCGTGTATTCTGTGGTCATTGAAAACTTTGTGGACACCGTGTTCTGCGCGCTTCGCAGGGCCTCAACAACACATGCAACTAGACAGGAAAAACTATTCTCTGAATTGAAGAACCGCAGGGAAAATGAATCATCAAATCACGATTGGCTAAGCTACATGTTGCAAGCAGATGGATGTATTTTTCAATTTTTTTTTATTTCGTAAACAAGTATGCCTCCGCAGCTCTAATAAGTGTTTGGCCGTTACGCATTCCTCCAAGTGCAGCTCAGGCCCAAATGAGCTCCACCACTGCAGCTAATGGCGACATCCAAAGCTTTGAAGTTTGCAGCTCATTTCTACTTTTAGCCAAACGACATTGTTTTAAGTTCAGGATATGTTTTTGTTGAAATCATAATTCCTTCAGTTCGAGGTCCTCCGTAACGGCCACGCATATCTAGGTTTTCCATACACGCGAAATAAACAATGTGCGTGTGTGTGCGTGTGTGTGTGTGTGCGTGTGTGTGTGTGTGTGTGTGTGTGTGTGTGTGTGTGTGTGTGTGTGTGTGTGTGTGTGTGTGTGTGTGTGTGTGTGTGTTACCGTGCGAGAGATTAAAAAAAAATTCCATTCCATTGCTGTTTTGAATGAGTGCTCTATAACACAACAAATTAGAGATTTCACAGACCATAATTATTCATTTAAAATTTTTGTGACTCATTTCAAAGAACCCTCTGTTGCTGAAAGTCAACAAGACTATTTCAGACGGACATTTTCCATTTAAAATATGAGCTGCCAAGTTTTGCTTTTTCTTACCAGAAATTCTCCTAAATTCTTCAGAAGTTATCAGAAACTCTAGACATTTGAGTTTTAGGCGAGAGACAATTTCCCTCGTCTCGCATTTGTTTCCTGGGATCGGCCCTAAATTGCCTTTTTGTGGTGGCAAACAATACAGACAGGATGCTGTAATTTCAAAGCCTAATCCAGTGCATTTCCGCTCAGCTCGGACAAAAATGCCAGTTTTACAGCCCCTGTTGGAGCTCGGCTGTTTGTCTCAAATGCAGACGAACAAAGCAAACTCGACTAACTGGCTAGACGTCTGGGCTAAATTACTTTATGGTTTTAATGGACGGTGGTGGTGGACTCGTTCAAAGGAGAGTCATGCGCACTGTTCAGGGGGACTTTTTGCCTGATGGGCCCGCCGCAGCCCCCCTGCACTTCATCACATCAGTGGGCTATTAGCCTACAATTAGATGGGGGGAAAAAGTCAATAGTTATTGTGCATAAATATGAGTGCCTGCAAAGCCAGCTCATCTGCAATATTACTGTAGGAAGCTGCCATAACAGGAAATACTGCGGCACAGTGGCTGCTTGGAGTCTCCTGCAGTAAAGGACTTCAGAGCAACATAGTTGTAGACTTTAGAGTCCTGTGCTGCTTTTTGTCGCCTTTCTTTAAGGAATAGGACAGAGAACAGGATACATAGCCGGCAAGGACAAATGGAGGGACCCTTTTAGTCGCCATCGCAGTTGTTCCTGATTGGTGGATCGACGCGTGCTTACGGACGTGTTTCAACACTAGATGACGCTGTTGGTCCATGTTTTGAGCAGCATCCCTGGTGTTGAAGGGCTTTTTTTCACATCTCTGTGGCTTGGCTGAAAAATGAAGAGTAACCTATCGATGACAAAATGACAGATATGGTCACACACCGCATTTTGTGTAATAGCCCGCAGAGCAACAGTCCGGAATGCAGTGAGCTGGATGTTGTGTTGGAAAGAGGATGTGTGTGAATACAAGATTATTTATGTATTTTTTTTTTATTGTTTATAAAATACAGAAATGTTTTTAATTAACTTTGTCACTTATATGGCCTGTAAAAATTTACAATTGGCACAGTTTGACGCGCTATCAAACCGTTTAAAGGATGGTGATTAAAAAAAAAAAAAAAACAGCAATAAAGGTCGATGAAAAAAAAAATCTATTTCAGTTAGATTTAATCTTAACAACGGGCATCAAAGTGTGCATTCACACGGGGCACATATTCGTGCAATATCATGTATTATGTGTAAAACTTTGGATGATAGTATTTAAAAACAAAAAAAAAATTATTTATGTAACTTTTGCAATTTGTAATTGTCATGAAAAAGAAATCAGCATAGGGAGAGTTCAAATTAAAAAAAAATCAGAATCCACAATTAAAGAAAACATAGAATTAAAGAAGAGATGGAATTCTTATTTATTAACATTTTTTTTATTAGCATTTGGTTAAAAATGTAATTAAACATTGGCACAATGCATAAGAGAATAGCAGCACAATCATCAAATCCACAACACCAATAATAATAATAATAATAATAATAATAATAATAATAATAATAACAATAATAATAATAATAATAATAATAATAATAATAATAATAATAATAATAATAATAATAATAAATGGCAGAACAAATCGATTAGACGAGAGAACTTCCCGTTTTCCCCCCTCTTCTTCATCCTTGTCTGTTGTGAAGTCTGTAGCAGCAGCTCAAACTCTCCAGGAAGTGCGCAACAGTGATTGGCAATCTGCATATTTATAGAGTGTGAAAGGTCTATAAATTCGCCCAGTGCGCCTTTCATATTTTACGATGATGTGTATAAAACGTCAGTAACGCCACAAAAACCACACTGGCATATTTGGAGAGAGGGAGAGGGAGAGACCCTGCGACGATTGAGCTGGGAATCGTCCGCCCGTTGATTGTAGCTAAACATCCAATGTTAAATTTTATGAACTCCTCCGTGGAGCAGATTTACTGCGTATCCTCATCGGTTTTACGGGGTCAGTTAAGTGGCACCCAGTATTCATAGGTCGTGTTTATATTTGCGAGTGTCGGTGTTTTACAGCGCCTGGCGCAAGTGTGCAGCCTTGGCCTCAACTCGATTACATCGAGGAGGATGTTTTGTCTCAAACTCATTATTTTTACGTGCATGCCTGTCATTCCCCCCAGTCTGCGGTGATTTTCTATGTTTAAATGTTGATTTTTCTTTCCCCCTTCTTTTTTTCTTATCAAACCTCGGACTTCATGAACATCCCGAATGCTTTTCTGACCTACTGAAGCACATGAAAGGTCAACCAGTTTCCAGAAACGCCTCGAACCTTTAGGGTGATGAAAAGTACTCTGTTTATAAAGACGTCTTCCTTTTGCTTTAAACACCTCATACTCCTGCACGTATAGACAACAGGCTTCCCTATAATTCAGACTTCATGAAAACGCATCATGCTTCACAGTCTTTATATTTTAACCATTTCGCAACTCCATTGATCAGCTCGCAGCAAAAGCTTTTGGAGATAAACATAACATTGATCATATTTACAGC
Organism: Blennius ocellaris; assembly: GCF_963422515.1. NCBI lineage: Eukaryota > Metazoa > Chordata > Actinopteri > Blenniiformes > Blenniidae > Blennius > Blennius ocellaris. The sequence goes on from NC_137654.1 coordinate 25,931,496, forward strand.
CGCTTAGATTGTTGGTTATGATTAGTGAATCTCCTCTCAAGGTGGATATATACGTAGGGCCCACGTCTGACCGGTCATGGAAAGATGAAGGGGTGGGGGGTGGGGGGGGTGGAGGGGGGTGGAGGGTGGAGAAGAGTGGTGGAGCCTGTGGTGGGGGTGGTTGGGTGGGAAGCTAAAAAAAAAAAAAAGGAAAAAGAAAGAAAAGAGCAGCGTCTGTGACTGTGCCGGTCGAGCAAGCCAGCTTCCAGCTAACGCACATCCAAAAAGCACATGCCATGAGCCGGGTTTGAGACTGCAAAAACCCGGGGGGGAACAACACACTCACGACTGCGAGAGAAATCCGATGAGAGGAACGGCTCAGAGAGAGTGAGCTGCCGTAGATTGTCCAAAGGGGCAGCGTTTCTCCTAGTTCCGGTTTGTCTGCCTGTGCGCGCTGCGCGAGTTGGGACCCTAAACAAAAGGCTGCCATCATCCTAAAGGAGATATTCTACTGCGAGAGAGCCCGACTGCTTGATGCTAACTAAACATGAGCTCCTATTTTGTTAACCCTCTTTTTTCTAAATACAAAGGCAGCGAGTCACTGGAGCCAACTTACTACGACTGCAGGTTTCCACAAAGCGTTGCCCGCAGCCACACGCTGGTTTACGGACCCGGAGCAGCCGCACCGGGCTTTCAGCACCCGTCCCATCATGTGCAGGACTTTTTCCACCACGGGACCACGGGGATCTCCAATCCCGGATACCAGCAAAACCCCTGCGCTTTGGCTTGCCACGGAGACGCAACGAAATTTTATGGATATGAAGCCCTTCCGAGGCAAACGCTTTATGGTACCCAGCAAGACGCAAGCCTAGCGCAATACCCAGACTGTAAATCGTCGAGCAGCTCTAACCCCGGAGAAGGACAAGGCCACTTAAATCAAAACTCCTCTCCCAGTCTTATGTTTCCCTGGATGAGACCCCACGGTCAGAATCATACAATTATTTCCTATTCTTTCTGTGTTACTTTGTAGCGCTCGCGCGCGTGTGTGCGTCAACGTGTGCCTGCCTCTGTGTGTGTGTGTGTGTATGTGTTTATGCATGTGTGCTATATTTGCCTGAATATACACGAACGTGTCTCTAAAGTATATATGTATGTACATATTTTTGTTGAAATGAGAATACGTGAGGGGACATGATGGGGCACATACAACCTGAAGTGCACGCTGCTGTGAGTCTGCAGCACATGTCCATACAGGGCTGAATGGCTGCTTTCAAAAGTGCCTTTTAAACGCCGAATTGCTTTATCACAGCTCATGACACCAGCTCTTTGGAGTCAATTATCGTTCTCGTAAGATATTTCGCAAACTCTAAACGCACTACGAGGAGAAGGATGAGCAAGCTCCAGTTTCAGATATTATGGTGTAGCACACACACCAGCAGCATGCAGAGTGACAGGAGGGGTTAGCTGAACCGCAGCACACGATTATCCAGAATCCGGGTTTTAGGAGTTTGGGGGGTAATTTGACCCACAGGCCCAATGTGGCTCAGGCTCATACAGCCATAATCATGAGGGCTTTGTATATATTACCCTCTTCCATTCATGAATCAGTCTGTTCAGGCTATCAGGCTACATTAACTCCACACAGGTGTAAGCTTCATTTTTATCTGCTCACATACATATATATCATTATCCTGTCCCCATATGTTGTTACAGTGCAGCTTGGTCTCATCCCTCTCTCTTCTCATACATTCCCCTTGCTCTTTTTAGTCCTCTGTGTGTATGTATGAGTGAATTATTGAAAATCTCCATCAGGCTTGTACAGGCCCTGTTGCTGGAGAGGAAAGTCACATTTCTGCACACTTAACGGGACGCACTTCACAGGATATATTGTGTTTACAGAAAGTTTGCACAACTGTGGCAGTGAAATGTATTTTGTATCAGTGTGTGGGTTTTAATTGTATTCACATTTAAAGTATAATTACAGCATTTTCTCACCCACCTCTGAGGAGGTTGCATCACACAGCCTCTGCAGACAGCATATAGGTGTCAACTGTTATTACTTGGAGGGCTATCGTTTACAGATCGTGCACAGTATACATACTGTATGGCTTTGTAGTTAGGACATGTGCAGACTGACTGATGCGACCACTCTGTGGAAATCCAATTTAACCCAGTTTACACTTGGAAGAACGGATTTCCTCCGCTCTTTATCAGCGAGTGTGGCTTTGGCATGTATGCAGGCTGATTTGACTTTTAGTACGCTTGCTGAGGGAGGGGGGGAAAAAAGTAAATGCAGAATAAATTTCCAGGAGTGTGAATGTTTTTTTAATGGGACACCGTGGTCAGTCCAGCTAACCCTTCTGGCTTTATTTCATTTAAGCCCCAGGAAGACGGAATGGGAGGCAAACCTACAGTCGCTACCAAACTCTTGAACTGGAGAAAGAGTTTCTCTTCAACCCTTACCTGACCCGCAAGAGGAGGATCGAGGTGTCCCACGCCCTGAGCCTCACCGAGCGGCAGGTGAAGATTTGGTTTCAGAACAGGAGGATGAAATGGAAAAAAGAGAACAACAAAGACAAGTTTCCGGGTCAGAGAGGGGAGGCTGAAGCCGAGGCCGAGGAAGAGGGCAACGAGGACGGTGAAGGGGAAGAGGCAGAGGAGAAAGAAGCGGAAGAGAAAGAAGAGACCAAGGAGTGATTTTATGGTCCCTTTTTATGGTTGTATGGCTGAAAAAGAGGAAAAAAAAGAGAGGCCCCATAAACAGACGAAGAGTCACAAGGAGGCAGAGAGCGTCAACTTTATGACCACCCTTCCATTTTGTCAAGAGGGAACGGGATTCCCACCAATATTGCTGTCATAAATAGACAAAATTCTCCCTTCTCTCAATTACCCAAACATGATGCGCATTTCCATTTGGATTTCGGTAGAAGCTACACAAACGCTTGTAGCCAATTTATTTCCTTTGATAGAACTATATCGCCCTCGCAAACAGAGGCTCAATTAAAACGCATGTTAGATGGAAAATGGCTTAGCTATTTTTTACAAATTTGCTTTTTATCAATAACTGTATCAAAGCGTAGCCAAATAAGATCAAAACATGACCAACGCCGACTTGTGTTGTAAATAGATTATAGCCTACATTGAAAAAATAAAAATAAACAAGTAAATCATTTCAAGGTAGCCTTTCCGAAATTTTAAACGAAATGTAGGCCTATAACTTAGTAGTAAGTGTTCAGCCACCACCGCAGCAGTTACATTGGCGAGCAGCCCATGTATAAACCATACGTTTTATTATTATTATAATTGTTATTGTTACTGTTTTACTCGTTTTCATGTGAATGGCCTAGACAAAGATAGCCATTAGCTCCTCAGACATCTTTTTTCTAGGATTACCAGGGAAATGCAATCGTATGAAATCCTTTGATGCTACCTAAACCTGGGGGAATTGCAATAGAGATTTCTGATTATAGAGATTTCATATGGTTTTAATTTTAAAGTGTTCTATATCGACATTATATTATTAAGTTATGTATGTAGCATTTACCCAATATACAATATACACTTGTTGAAGACAATTTGTGAGTCTTGGGAAGACAATTAGCTCAAAGCCAAGCAAACATTTTTGAGATTGTACCACGGCACTACCTAAACTCAGAGCTTTGCCTTTTGCAGAATTTATATTCCACACTTGTGGCATCGCTCTGATTTGATTGCAAGCTATTTCCCCAACAACTAAAACTGCCTATAACGCACATTTACTGTGTATGATAATACCTGCTACAATTACAACGATTTTAAAAGTACGGGAATTTTTATTTTAATGTGCTGGTGATATAGCGTAGTTGTTTTGCACTGAATATAATCTTTATGTACGTCTTGTTATATATTGATGTTAACAATATGCTCGTTTCCTGGTGTTTCTCCTGTGAAAGACGGAATTGTGTGTCCCCGCCATTGTTGATGTAAAATCACGAATAAACAAGATGGCTCACAATCATTTCTGTTTATTTTATTTTATTTTATTGACACGGTTATTACAGACATTATCTTCTCATTCCTCTTCACACGCATTACAATGATGTACTACCAAAAAAAAAAAGAAAGAAAGAAAGAAAAGGAGAAAATGAAGTGAAGTCACTTGGACTGTTACTTTTTATTCTTTTTCTTGAGTATTTTGTATTTTCTGATAAAGCTGCTAGGTATGACCGCAGACAGTATGAGCGTTCGTAATTTTCCACACATACTGCAAAGAATCCAGGCAGGAAATCTTTTAAATATATATAGATGTTTTGATGATGCTTTGATTTTCAGCCCCTATATGCGCCTCCACCCTTTCCGCCCTGCGGCAGGAGGGCAGAGAAACATATTGAATAGCCTCCTGACTAAAGTTTGCCTAATTTAAACTTTCCAAGTTGTTCGATTAAAAAAAAAAAAAAAAAAAAAAAAAACGCCAGACATGCGTTTGCAGATGTATCTCTTTACCTTTTAAGGCGAGGCTGCGGATCCGGTTCACAGCATGCCTACTCTCCAAAGCCTGAGTCGTATTTGATTCATCCTCTTAATAAGAAACTTCCTCTCTTCTGGGAGGACACGAAGCTTTTCTTAATGAATCTTGGGATGAATAATGGCTGTTTGAGACGAGATGAACCAACATCTGACGCCTTGTGTTAATAATCAGACTAAGTAATGGCAAAGCATGAGGGAGGCTTTATATGTCCATACAATACAAGGTGTTGTGTGAAACTTATGTCCAGACAAACCACCGCGAGGCATCAGGGCGGTGAAATCAGAGCGTGTGAGAGGCCAAGTGCAGGTAACACCAAGTGTCTCCTCTTCCTCGGGCCATGCTGATGCAGCTGCAGCTTATCATTGTGATGCTTTTGAATAAATGGAGACTTTGATCAGGCTGCACAGAAATACTGCAATTCAGACGGTGCGTCCGCGAAGGTCGCTCGAAGGGAAGTGAAATAGCAGCACTTGTTCGATCATATGAGCTCGTGGTAATCTGATGCCTCTTCAAGACATGTAATCTGACCTCCTGTTCCTTGCAGATTAAATAGGACTATGTTTTCTTTTTTCTTCATTCTAAGGGCAAAAAAAAGCCTGCACGTCCCTGTATTTCTATATCATTTAACAAGTTGTCTAGAATTATAAAGTTACCTGCCAAATAATTAACAGTAAGACAAAGCTCACTAGTCTCTTTGTGTAATTTTAGTGCCAGGCAACTAAATTATTCAGAGCTCCTCGAGCGCCGAGCCACTCTGCTTTTTTATCCGCTCAGTTATAAAGTATTTGGAAATTCTAGAGTGATCCATCCGATAGGTTGTGACAATAGGAAATACTGTCAATTCAAACTTCCACCACAGAGACAGTAGGAAACAACCATTACTACAGTGATGTTATTTGTTATAAAACAAAAATCTAAATTGTTTAAAAATTGAGACAATAAAGAAATAATATTATGAAATTTGACCAAATCCAACAAACCTGCAGCATTTTTTTTCTATTTTGAAGAACTGTATATATGATCTATACTTACATGTAAATGCTGAGGAAAAATAACAATAATACGCACGAATTTGTTTCAAAAATCCATCAGTAAAAATGATGATTGCTCTTAAATTCTCTTATATGGATTTTTTTCCCCCTCTTAATCTAAAATTTGTTTGACAAATATTCAGGCTAATAAAAGCTTACGTGACTTTTTTTATGGCGTCACTGTCAATAGACTTATTTTTCCACGATGAAACAATGTTGCGTCTTTCCTTTTCGTGTCTTTGTATGTTTCCTTGCGATCGTGTCGCCTTTAGAAAACTCCGGATGTGTCCCCAAGTCGCAGGTCTCCTGCACCCCGGATTGTCCCTTTGTGTGTGTGTACTTTTACCAGAGGTTTGTCACTCCCAATAAAGTTTAGTGTACCTGCTGTAAACTTTATTGGCGGTGTAAAGACGCGGCTCAGATGGGCCTGCATCCTTTGTCTCGGTGCGCCGTGGCTCAGTGTGGAGATCACGGCCTGTAGGGACAGGATGCACCGCTCAGCCCAAGTATGTACCAACAATTTGTTTATCTTACTTGTGTGCAAAAATTTAGTTATAATCACCCAATTGACTGCGCGTGGAATGAATAATGTGCAGGAAGGCCATATAGTTCTTCCTCCGTTAGAGATAAAAACCTGCGCGTTGATTTGAAATGAAATGATTCGTCTTCACTTTAAATCCCGTCCCTTATTCTGGTGTTTCGATGTAATCTATATTGACGGTAAAGAAATTCACCACTAAATCCCTTTGTTGCGGTAAGATGGGATATTTTTGTTTTGTTTATATATTGTTGTCTTCCTTTGTTGCCAGTTTGCATCACACATGCAATACATGCATGTGGCTTTTCAAGGTTTTCTGTCTGATATTGTCTGATCTGCAGCTTCAGCCGTGAAAACCAACAAATTTGTCGCCAATTAGTTAAATCTTGCATAATTCTGGTTTTATGTTTGCACCTGAAGCACCTAGTTGATGCTGGATGTGTGTTGAGCAGCCAAACCTGACATCTGCTCACTGCCAAGTAAGACACAGGCCCTAATATGGAAGTATAGTTTCGCCTAATTGAAGTTTAATTAGACGCCTCTTCGACTCTCCGCACGTCTCTCATGTCTCCTCTGTCTCCCTCCTCTCTTTCTCCTCCCTCACCCACTTTTATTTCCCTCTACCCGTTTGGCTTGGGCACACCATGGCATTACAGCTTGTCCACCAGGGGAACTGTCATATTTTGACGCATGTCCGATTTGTGACATATTGGAAATTTCAGCGTCGCACTCCATATTGTGTGGTCGTTTTTAGCTCTGTGCGATCGAAAAAAACGATAGGAAAAGATGGGTGCAAACATTCCTGGTTGTTAAAGGGAGAAATTTACAGCTGAGTAATAAAAGTTTACGACTGAATCCTTCCCGTGATTGGCTGCGGCGAGCCACGTGGCACACGCTCTATGAACATGAACTTTATGCTGTTGTCTATTCTCTGGTCCTTCCCTTGTATCAGCAGCAGACCAAGCTGGGGCGAAGAAACGTCTTTTTTTTCGTTGTTAGAATATGAAATATATGTTGCACGGTCGATTCGGGTGCTGCTGAGCGCGATATTCATCCAATATCCGACTTCCTGACAGAGGGATCTTCGGGACAGTCGCCGCCTCTACCAGCCGCTGCCTGCGTTTATCCCCCCCACCGGAGGCAATAAAACCGCGACTGGGGAAGCACAGGGAGCAAGCAAGCCCAGCAAGAAAAGACTTTTCTCCGGCAAACAGACGCCCTGCCTCTCGGCGGACTGTGACCACTTGCGGCCGGTACGCGGGAGATGCGCTCTGTGTTGATGATCTTTCGCCATCGTGACCCCTCAAGCTGCTGTAGGACCACAGTGACGCTTCAAACTAAAGGAAAAACCTGATGGGGTAAGATTACACACCTCTCTACGACTCTTTCTCTGTGGTTTTGCTATTCTGCTGGTGGATTAGCCGGTGCTTGATGAGCTGGGATGATGAATGGCGCAGCAGAGGGTGTGTGTGTGAGATCATGAGAAGTTGAAGGTGTCTGTTCTGTGCTCTGACCTGACCTGTAGCCTGGGAGGCTGCTGCTGATGCCCGGAGCGGTTGTCATTATCCCTGCCTGGCTGCTGAAGCAGCACCTGCGTGGATACTAAACGTTTTAGCCTTCATTAACCCGGCGTTTTACTGTTGTTGTGCCAATCTGTTGTAATAAATTGCCTTGTGATAGTAAACTTTCTCATCACTCATAGGCCCTTCTGACCAGGCAGTGACAAATTATTCCCAGGGCTGTCTGATGAGCTCTAATGACGCCTTGTTTCCATACTTGTTGTCACTTGCTACATCCAGTATGTGCCAAGAGCTTGAATATCATCAAGAAGAAATTTCACGCGCGCTTGTCTTTCTGTCTATCTCACACGCACGCACGCACGCACGCACACTCATATTGCATCTACAGTATGTACACACTGACACAGGAGTCGCTTGCGGCAGTGCCCCCTAGCGACCAGAAGTGTGGGATGTGGAAGTGGGCGGGTGTTGAGGCTTGTTGTTTATGGCCGCTGGTTTTCGGCGGCGGTTCACTGCGGATGTCAGCTGACCCCCTGCTCATACGTCGCTGCCAGCGAGTGACTGCAAGAGCTGACACCGAGGAGTGTTTCCGACTGTCTGATTTGTTGTTGTCACTTTGGGGAACGACAGGTTCGCACTGTTTTATTGTTTCCCTGAAATCCTACTCTGAAATGATGAAATGCAGTGGCTGCTTTGAGGATATTGCTCTGTGACATAATCACTGACGACAGTATGAGGAGGTGACACGTCATTTTATTTGCACCAAATGAAAAGAAAAGCAGTACAAATGTCCCCAATATCCTCCAAACCAGCAGCAGGTACGCCAGGCATTTAATATCTATTCAGCACGACTCTATTTCTGAGCCATTGCGCATAATTAATGAATATGGATGATTCTGAACAGCAACAAACTCCAGGGAACTCCATTCCCCCCAAAATAATAAATACAGATTTATGTAAAAGAAGCATATCACAGTTGTAGTAGTAAACCAGCAATATTTGTAAAAACGAAAACATTCAACAGGAAGTTTTACAAGAAAGTATGACAGAAAATATTTTAGAGGGTGTTAATTAGCATTATACACGATACATGGTTAAAAAGTCGTAATGGAACAAAAGAATGCCTGTGTGTGTGTGTGTGTGTGTGTGTGTGTGTGTGTGTGTGTGTGTGTGTGTGTGTGTGTGTGTGTGTGTGTGTGTGTGTGTGTGTGCTCTGTCCATTTGAAGTTTTTTTTTTCCTCCCTGAAATCAAAGCCCAGCTTGCTCAACCGCCTCCCCCGTGCTTTATTATTGTCCATGCAGAGACAAAATATTGTTTCTCGTCATGAAGTGATTTCATGTGTTTCAGTCTCCTGCTGAAGCTTAGCCCTCCCGCGATTCAATCCCGTAAAATACAATTATTGGAAAAGCGTCGTTGCGCAAGCCTTTAAAGTCTTATAACCTACTGTTACACACGATGTTTGCTTTTTCCCTTATGAAACATTGCTGTTGCAATGGATCGTGTCCTCCGCTGCCCAACGCCATGCCTGCAGAGAGGGAGAGAGACAGAGAGAGTGCATTTAATAGATGCCATTTGGGCTGTAAGGTAAATCTTGGTTTAAAATAAGAGGGGAAAACCACAGTCCATTGTTTTGCCCAGCAGTGTTTTTAAATCCAGAGATAGGTCCGCATAAAACTCCATGAAGTCATGAATCTGTCCGCATCACCACATTTAGAACCTCACTTACAAATCCCGACAGGACAAAAATTTTGCCTTCTAATGGTCATAATTTATGATGTGTGGATCAACATGCGCTCATTGGGCAACAGCTTCCTGAGTGCTTAACGAGCATAAAGTCGAACACTTCCGGACATTAATTGGGCTGGCCAGCGATGGTAAAGTGCTTATAGAGGGCTTTACATTGTTAGTATGTGAATTACTCCTTATTAGTAAGGTTAGAAGCGGAGGAGAGAGGGGGAAAAAATGCATCGTGGACTGACCAGACTTTGCCTCCCTCGCTTGTTTTTAATCATGGTTGATAATGTAGAATTTTTTTTGAAGGTCTCATATAAGTAATAGAGAGTAATGTAGTAACGTTAGATACTTGAATGCCATCAGCTGAAGGGAAGTGGGCTGTATTTTTGTGGATGGGCCCTGTTGTTCTGCAGGGGAGCAGGAAAAGGCCCTGCGCACAGGAGTGCACATTGAAAAGACTTCAACATAATAATAATAATAATAATAATAATAATAATAATAATAATAATAATAATAATAATAATAATAATAATAATAATAATAATAATAATGAGTGGTTCGACTTTATAACTCCTAATCCTAGATAGGTTTACTTAAAAGCAGTTGCTATGCATTTAAGGCATAACGCATTAAACTATGAATTCTAATGGTTCTCTGTTCTTGAGCGCTTATTGATAATTTATTTATTTTTCTGTCGTCTTAAATATTCCCGGCTCTTCCATTCATCCCTGGTCATATAATGTCCCTTGAAAAACGTGGACCAAACGGCTTCTCCCATCAAAAGCCGCACACGTGATTTGCCTCACGGGCCGCAATAAAACACTAAAACACGAAGGAAAGAATGACCTTTCCAATTCTGCACACTGACACAGGCTCTGCTGCATTCCAGCCTCCCCAGTCCAAACTGTGCAGCCCTTATTTACAACCGAGACTTTAGCGTGTGTGTGTGTGTGTGTGTGTGTGTGTGTGTGTGTGTGTGTGTGTGTGTGTGTGTGTGTGTGTGTGTGTGTGTGTGTGTGTGTGTGTGTGTGTGTGTGTGTACAAGAAAAATCAATGTTTACAAAATAATTATTATAAATAGGCTAATGTGTAAATGCAAAAAAAAAAAACCTCTAGAAAAAAACTTTTAGTACATTCCACCACGTTGTTCATAAAGGATAAATTAAATTAACTGTGACGATCAGAAATTACTGAAATTACAGAAAAGCTTTCATAATTTCAAAACACACGGTGTAAAATCAAGACAAATTCCGACCAAGCGAAGAAAAAAATATCAATACGCCTCAACGTTAATGGTAAAATTAAAAACTTGCATATTGACTTTTCAAAACCTCATTGAAAAATAAAATTCCACTGGCTGATTTTACGCAGAACTGACGGAGGATTTTCACCCCAGTCCAAACTGCGTGTTCGTGTTTTGCCCGATCGTCCACTCATATCTGATTTCAAAGTTTAACATGAGGAAAACGCCTCCAGGGACAGCAATATGACGACGCTGCTATGTCCAACTTTGGCGCTTTTTTATTCGCCTGAAATCTGCGCTGCATGCGCGGATGTCACATATGGCCCCGAATAGGTGCAGGGAAACTTTTATTGCACCAGCTACTTCCTTCTCTTTGTTCTTGTCTCTTTTATGGGCTATTCAGGATCCCAAACAACAGACCAAACAGTGTTGCACGTTTAGGCTGCACGTATTCACTCTATTGAAGGAATCAATGAGGTGAACCAATAGGCGGCTGTATAGCCAGAGCGACTGAAGCAGACATTTTCAATAGCTTTATTGATTATTATATTGGTATCTATTATGGTTCGGTTGCAAAACGCTGGCATAATGTGAATTATCGTAACAAGCGTATCTATGGAGTTGTATTTTTCGTGCACTTTAAGACTTCCGAGAATTAAAAAAAGCGCACTCATGTGTCTTGTAAAAAGTAATTTAATAATAGTGAATGCAGAAAAATTAAACAGAAGTGGCTGTTTATTGAATTCTCACAAACAGGGGAATTTTTAAAACGTGCATTCAACAGACAGCATTTTCTTTTTCAAGAATTGGGCAAAAAACACATCAAAAGTAATTTCCAAGACCCATCATTTGCTGCTGAGATAATTATCGGTTCCTGTTTCCTCTGTGTGTGTGTGTGTGTCAGAGGAATGTTGAAGTATGATGAGGACAAGAAAAAACCAGTGGAACATCTGCATAAGCATTTTTTTACGCGTAAAAAATGAAGACGAGTGTGTTCCTTAGTGTGAAGAGTTAGAGAAACTATACCTGACAACTATGGACACTGCTGGCCTGTGGATGACTTTGTCTGACGGGTATTTTTTTCTGGACAGCCGCATAACAGATTAGAATTTTCAAGATGGTGGTAGAAATCATCTTCTCAGACGCAGTTGATCGGCTCTATACCTGTCCCCGAGATCATCACCCCCCTCCCTGCTTTTCCCTTTATCTCTTTTTTTCCCGTATTAACCTCCACATGCTGTGCACTGCTTTCATTTTCTGAGCCTGTGAGATTGCTGCCTGTGTTGCAAAAGGCTTTGCTGCAGAGATAGTTGTTGGTGAGCTGGGGAACGTCACTTGTTTTATTGCCCTCACAGAAGAGAGACCATAAACGCATTCTTACCACCTCCACCCTCCTCCCCACCCCCTTAAAGTCCAGTGCAAAAAGCATGGAAATTGCTCACATGCCCAGATAATTCATGCACAAAGGAAACATTAACGGTATTTTGAAAACTCATTGATGTGGCTGAAATAAACAATAAATGCCAATATTCATTTCAGTCCTCACATAAATGAAAGCGTGGGGCGAGTGTAGCCTATATCTCTGCAGTGGTGTTGTGGAATTAAAAAAAAAGAACTGAGTAGCACACACACACACACACACACACACACACACACACACACACACACACACACACACACACACACACACACACACACACACACACACACACACACACACACACACACACACACACACACACACACACACACACACAACAACTTAGTATCCCACTTAGGGTTTTTCATTGCACGCTTGTAAACAGACCTAATAGTGTTTCTTTTGAATTGCAACATTTGAGACTGATTTAGTCGTGATTTCTTGTCTTTTTTATTCAATATTCATCCTCTCCCCCCCTGGATGTGATGACTGTACTGACTGCTATCAGCTCCCCTTTAGCTCCGTGCTGTCTCCTTTAAACACCACATGCTCCTTAAAGTTCAATCCAAAAAAGAAAAAAAAACTTCTTCTCATCCAGCACAGGCTGTGTAGTGAACCCCTCCAAGTCTACGTTGTGTTTATCGGCATTTAGCACTAATGTTCAAGCTCTGAGCTAAAAGCTACAGTTTCCCCTCAACTCCTGCCTCTCAATTGGTGGAGAACGGTCAGCTGACATTGTCATATTGTCTCTCACCGAGCCAAGCCTCGGCTATAACACTCGGGTTTGTGCGTCTTAACCGGAGATTGGAAATTAATAATATTGAATCCTCAAAGTAGCACCACGTCCACTTAGAGAAGCAAAAAGTCGGGAGGAAAAAAAAGAAGACCTTGGAGAAAGGTGTGGTTGGTTGACACAGACGGGAAGGAAGATTTACTGAGAAGGAGATTGAAAAGAGACCGATAAAGAAGTGGGGAGAGTTGGAGAGAGGGTTACAAAGCAAGGTATGAATTCTTATTTCGCAAACCCGTCGCTCTCCTGCCATTTATCGGGTGGTCAAGACGTTTTGCCTAACGTCCCCCTGAACTCCACCACCTATGACACAGTCAGACATTTTTCGTCGTACGGTGCCGCTGTGACCCAGAATCGGATATATGCACCTTTCTACTCCCCTCAAGATAATGTCGTGTTTGGGTCTGGCAGGGCACAGTACGAGTATGGATCAAACGTGTTTCTTCAAGACAAGGACGTGCTGCCCAGCTGCAGGCAAACAAACATGGGACTCAATACACAAAGCCACATTGCTCAAGAGTACAGTCTGGATCAAGGAAGAGCAGGAGCCCAGGACCAGAAAAGTAACATCCCGATCTACCCGTGGATGCAGCGAATGAACTCACACAGCGGTGAGTTTTACTACGACAAATAAATTAAGGAAACGGGCCAGTTTTACGATATGTCTTACCAAGAGAGTAAGTTACTTTTTATGGCCCCATAAAACATTACTGTATCCCCTCGACTTGTAGATGGGCCTTTACATGTGCAAACAAACAGCTTTCATTTTAAGAATGATATAGTGGCCATAATCAGTAGCGTGAGACCGAGAGGATACATTTACTTTCATAATTTTTTTATGTAATAAAGCAAAGATGCCCTTTGAGATGGGACCTGCCTAACAGCTGAAATGTGTTTATTTTCGCTTTGATTTAGACTGACTTTATTAATCCAACAATGAGATGAGACGCTTTAAATGCTTTGAAGTAAAAAAAAATACAAAAAACCTCCGCATGTCATGCTTTTATTTTCGTCTTTAATGTGACATGTATGACTACGCGCTGAAATGGGTGACTTTACTTTGTATCCCAGCAGGAGTGGGCTACGGGACAGACCGGCGCAGAGGACGTCAGATATACTCTCGTTATCAAACACTCGAGCTGGAGAAGGAATTTCATTTCAACCGCTACCTGACCAGGCGCAGACGCATCGAGATCGCGAACGCGCTTTGTTTAACGGAGCGGCAGATCAAAATCTGGTTTCAAAACCGACGCATGAAATGGAAGAAAGAGAGCAACCTGACCTCCACGGTGACTGGAAGTGAACAGACAGGAGCCTCTCCGGAGGAGGAACGCAGTGGCGCAATAGAAGAAGCGAAGGATGAGGACAAGAAGAAAGAATAGCGGAAAAGAAGTGTGGGGGAATTAAAAAAAAAAAAAACACCTGATGACCATTAAAACCCAACATAACTACCTAAAAATCTATATGGACTTGAGAGCGGCTTCACTGCATGATGGCTACCCCGCAGCTCTCCCACTTTTATCTCATGATGACCACAGGAGTGTTGAGCCTTAGAGATCCAGATTATTTCAGTCACAGTAATTGTCCCTGTGACATTTGAAGCATTGATTTTTTTTTATTTTATTTTATTGCGATGTCACACTTGTATTGTGCGAATAAAAAGAAGTATTAATTTCTACCTTGTATCCCATGCCAGGGAATCTATGTATTCAACCCCCCCTACACCTCATCCATCACTGTGAACTCTTTGATCACCCCACCAAATACAGTGTTGGTCTGACTAAACTCATTATTGTACATGCACATTCCACGGAAGGAAAAGGAGCGGGCGGACACTTGATCACGTTACAATCCATTACTTGAATAGTCCGCAGGAACAAAACAAAACAAATTAAGCCCTGTATTGTCTTGGAAGTTGCACGGATAGTCTCCAGTTCACACACAAACAGAAATGCAATGTCTGTATATAATACACGTATCAGTATATTACGTAAATCCAGTTAAAAAATAAAAAGTAAAAAACTTCTTGTGCATTTAGCCGCTTTGGTATCGCTGCATAAATTGCGCTTAGTCCCCTTTTTTTGATCATTTGACTCAATATAGGCTTTTCTTGTGAAATGGATTTGTACACTAGTAATTCTTCACTTTTGTTTGAGAGTTACCAGTTCATGTTTTGTCATAATTGTGTATCATGGAATAAAATATTTGTAAAACTTTATTCTTGGCCTTGTGGTTTTTAGGGGAAAACGTTGTACTTTCAGTTGACTGCACCAATCCATGCTTCACCAATACGCACCAAACTCAACAATACGAAGTGCTAGGAGTTTGACATTACTTTATAATTTCACAATGACCTTTTGGAGGCTGGTAAGGTAATCGGCTGACAAATTGGCGGCTTATGGGATTCCTAAGTAAATTTTGACCTCTTAATTATTGACTTTTGGACATTCCAATTACCATTTTAGGAACACGGTAATGAGCCATTGTCCTGTGTTGAGTTGCGGCACTATAACATCCATGTAGTGGTGTTACCAGAATAGTAGAACACAAACTCACCGCGACATTTAGGTTTTACATCCATACGCGTTATGTGAGTAAAATTGTTGGCACCAAGTGAGCGATGTAATTTATTATTATTATTATTATTATTATTATTATTATTATTATCATTATTATTATTATTATTATTATTATTATTATTATTATTGGGGATTAGTGGTGGACTGGTGGCGCGCTGGGGGCAGAGAACTCTGACCGCTCCTGACCGTCTTGCCCCATACCAGACACCAGATGACGCTCTTGTCTTACTGTCCTGCCCTTTTTGCGCTAAAGAACCTTGCCTGGTCCTCCACAACCAACAGCTCAAAGTTTACCGGACACGTTTCTGCTATTCATCAATATCCCCATTGAGTATCAAAGCCAATTTATGACTGGCCAACATGTGCACGTGATCCCATACAAATACCCCATATTTGGGCAGCGCACGTCGGATCAAGAATTAAAAAAAAAAAAGATACCAAAGCCTACTCCACCTATAAATCCTGGATTATTTTTTTTAGGGCAAGACAGCTCTGAATTTTCCAAAAGCGGCAACAAAGAAAAGCAATGACCAACAAAAACAAGGAAATAGCCGCAACTTACATCCCGCAAGCCTGTCTAGTTTGAAAAGACTCGCCGGTGGTTCAAAATGAGCTCATATGTTGACAGCTCCAGTCTCAGGCAAACAAGCGAGACAACTTCTCCTAACACTATGTTTAGTTTCGATCTCTCCGGGCGCAGGTCCAGCCCGTATGAGGGTGTTAATGTGAACGGGATATTCTCTTGTCCTGTCCCCACGACCTCCGTGGAACGGGAGGAGATGAAAACTAGCCTGCGTGGCGGCGCGGATTCTCCTCTACCAGGACCACAGATCACCATGGTCTCCACCAGCTCGTCCGTGGACGCAGGCGGGTTCAACTACGGCGGCAGCAAGCTTCTGGGACGAGGGGCGGACAGGGACCCGGAGAGGAGCGCCATATCCGGCGGCAACAAGAGCCAAGAGCGCGACAGAACCGCGGATAACGCGCAATCGGTGAAACGAAACACAAACGCGAACCAGCGTCAGGAAAGTGAGCAGCGGCCACAGATCTATCCATGGATGACAAAACTGCACATGAGCCACGGTAAAGTTTGCCTATTTTTCTGAAAGTGCGACTAGGATGCTTTCCCTTATTCACTCTTAACGCTGCTACACTTCTTTTCGCTCGTTGCAGTGTCCCTCTTGAGTTTTATAGGCCAAACGCAGGAAATAATAAAAACTCGCGGTCATAAATTTTATGACAAAGGCATCCATTGCTCGTAAACCTGCTCTGTTACGGTGAAGAGGTGATCTGTGGGGTGATTTATGGTGGTATAATTGGATAAGAGAACAAAACTGTGATAAAACTATGAAATAATATTACAAATGCTGCCCTAAGTATTGTTTTTTTTTTTTTTTTTGCCTTGTTTCGTTTATAGTCTTAGTCAAAGCTACATGTTTTACATCCTCACACTGGCTGTCAGAAAGAAGCTTTAGCCTTAAATTGAACTCTGGGAAGCACCAATGCCCTGACCCAATCGTGAACTTTTCACCTCTAAAAGATTTGAATAGGCATGTTCCTTCTCCATGCCTTGAAACCACTGGATGACTCTTTGAGCTGTTGGGTGGACAGTGGGCACATTTTCCGTATGGAAAAAAAAAAATACTGTTTTGTGTTTCCTCCACATGCACACAGCAGGGATGCTGAATTTATTTTATTCGTACAACTTAGGCCTGTTGCTTTACTGAGCAAACCTGCGCCTGCAACGTTTACAAGAGGTGAATTTATCTTGAAAACATCGTTTTCTGTTTTCTAATCCCTGTGCTTATGATTGCACATATCTGTTTTTCCTCCCATGATATTAGGCCACGGCCAGTGTTTACAGGGAGGCCCACGTATTACTTACATCAGGTCTCCTATTTTACAATAAAATAAGATTTATATAAATCACTTTGTGTGTTTAGTGCGAAAGTACGAAGCCCCTTTTTTTGTCCACTGAATTTATTTATAGGATGTAGTTAACCATCCTTATCAGTGTGGCATAAATTTTTATTGCACAAACCCACAGTAAGTGATGTCAGGTTAAATTAGGTTGTATAAAAATATTTGATCTTTTAGAGGGGTGTAAAACGGGTCTTAAATTATCCGAATTTTTTGTGTCTGCAGTGCGTCTTTTATGGCTATCTGATCTTCTTCTAATGCAATTTCATGAGCATTTTATTTATTTTTATCTATCCCCATGCTACTACTGAAAGCTAACTTATTTTAATACCACTTCAGAATCGGAGGGTAAGCGGTCCAGGACCAGTTACACCCGCTACCAGACTCTGGAGCTGGAGAAAGAGTTTCACTTCAACCGGTACCTGAGCCGCCGCAGGCGCATAGAGATCGCCCACACTCTGTGTCTAAATGAGAGGCAGATCAAAATCTGGTTCCAGAACAGACGAATGAAGTGGAAGAAGGACTCAAAGATCAAAGTGAAGGAATAAAAGTGCACCAGTGAAGCGGTGTGCACCTTGTTTTTTTTTGTTTTTTTTCTTTCCTCTTCTTTCTTCAAGCTCCACATACTGCACAATGCTGGAGTGCCGCCTGACCTTCGGATGAACTGCTACGAGCAATGACATCATGACACCGCTCCGTGCGCTTCATCACCAATTATGTGTCACTCGCTGCAGTTTGGGACCTAATGTATTGAATATCACTCACTTTGATCAATCGGTTTACATTTCTAAATTAATTTGCTGCCCATGCGATGATAACCTCACTTTACTGCACGAGGGGAACAAGAGGTTGAGGGGAGCCGCGTCCTGCACGCTGCAAAGCTCTGCACAATACTAATTAGGATAAGAGTATATATGCAACAGCCTACATCCTTTTAAAACTCTTCATGGACGTGTAATAATAATTTAAAGAAAAAATCAGTGGATGAAATAATGGCAAAGAAATAAATGGATTTGAAATCACCATCGTTTCTTTTTGGAACTTGTTGCAGGTGTGTTGTGCTGAATGTGTGATGTCTCTGTGGCTGGATCTCTGTGAAGGCGTCATCCATGTTGTCTCTCATATTCCTGTGAATCTCAACCATTATGTACAACTCAGTGACTGTGTGTGATATTGCTGTATATGTGCAATTAAAGTATTTCTCTCCCCCCTTTGTAAACTTATAAGGTGCCTGGTTAACACAGAGGCCTGGATTAACTGGTAGATGGCCTGTTTGTTGATTGTAACCAATAAAGTCTCATTAAATAAAAAAAAGAGAGGAAATGCTCCAGTGTCGGTATGCAGTATGTTCATATCAGCAAGTGAAAAAAAGCTCACTTATTTCCAATGCATTGTGTGTTAAAGGTCCACACGAGTCCAACCCAACTGTTAAACATCAAGGTTTCTGCGGAGTTTCTGTTGCTCTGCTCTCGTTGGTCACGTTTGCTTATAGTTAGACTCGAGAATTTACAGAATTTCATTGACTGACAAACGCGCTCTGAAGTTTAAGGCCCTCATAAAACTTTATTGCCCCCTTTTCCAGCTCTCCACCACAGCCCCACTCCGTTTCCTGTTTGGTCAGAAAAGGAAGGGGACACACTAGCCTGTGATAATACTCGCCAACAACACAACATGGATGCAAAAACTTTGGTTTCCTTTGGCCGCAGACGATGGCGCGTCATCACTGCCGAGGCCATATGGCCACTTTATGATATCGCCTTGCTCTTTAATCCTGATATCATTACGCAGTAGTTAAAACAACACTATCTGCTGGTAGAGAGGACATAAAACCATGCCAGTTGCAGGGTGCCCGCATTCAGAGGCTGCTCGAGCACAAGTACTAGTATGACGCAGTATCGCCCAAGGTTATGAGGTAATTTCTCTCTAGCACTACTTAAAGAAAATAAAAATCAACTCACCTCTCAAACTAATAGCTTCTTATTGAACTTCCTTGATGGTTATGTGAACCGGTCAGCACAGCGTCCACTTTCTCTGCGCTCAGTTGGGCCTAACCTATATGTGGACAATGTATTCAATCCCCTTTTTGTATGTCTTTCTTTTAGGGTATTTTAAAGTTTACAAGGTTACATATGCCAATTGCCCCAAGCTGGGCCTGTGAATGGTGCATAGGAAGCACGTGGTGTCATTTAAGTGGGTTTTATGGCCTGGAAGAGCTGACAAACCTTCGATATATACACATCATATATAATCTTAACTGTCCGGAATCGCAGCTGCCGGCTTCCCCTTATCGGAGGAAGAAAGGGCTTTGTGGCAGTGAGGATGCAGTACCTTTCTCCGGACTGAGTAGTCGGATGGTGCGGAGGACAGAGAGCTGCTGCAGTAAGTTGCTTTTAACTTTGACTTCAGGCCTGCGACTTCTTATTTTATCTGGCGAGAAAATCATGCTTTACTTCATGTTGGTGTTACTTTAATAGTAAATCCGTAAAAAAGATATATGTGTGTATATATTCGCATAGGAAATTCATCGATTACTTGATAAGGAGTGTTTATAAAATGATTGCGTATTTAAAAAACATACAGACAAAAAAACTGAAAACCATTCTCACTTGTTTAAAATTGCGTTTAATTTAAATTCTTCAAAAAAAATAGAGAAGAAAGAAAACTGTATTATATGCATCACTGCTGACCGTGCAGGCGTTTTATGTGGATAAGGAGATTCATTGCAACACGACACATTTTGCATATTTGCACAGCAGTTTATTCTCAGTCAAGTGAAAGTGCAACTTATATTTTAATGCCATGCAACAGATTTGAGCCACAGTAGCAGCCCGCTTAATTCAACAGTTTGCTTTGCATGGGGGCCCTGTCTGTAGAGAAAAGTAAATATTTGAAAGAATTGTAACAGTGAGGAAAATAAAAAGTCAGCCAGAACTATAAAAAATCATCTGGCGTCCTGCCTTGCTATCCACTCGCCCTCTCGTTCTCTCTCTCTCTCTCTCACTCTCACTCTCTCTCTCTCTCTCTCTCTCTCTCTCTCTCTCACACACACACACACACACACACACACACACACACACACACACACACACACACACACACACACACACACACACACAGGCGCGCGTGCGTGCGGGCGCACACGTCGCTGTGTGTTTAATTCGCGGATGAAAATATTCTAATTTAATTCTAAGGACCACCCCGTGAGGCTGTGAGTTAAAAATAAAAGCGTGATTTCATTCTGTCTTAAGATGCGTTGCAGCTGATTCGAATATGGCAGTCGTGTATAATAATAATAAAAAAAAGGAGCTTATTTGATTACATTTCTCCATCCCGGTTTCACCTTGACACGAGGTTATTGCTGGTGCTCACGAGGCTGATGAGCCTGTTGGTTTGGGGTCATGTCTGGGCCAAGGGACACGTTTCACTGAAAGGCATTTTGCAGTTATTTGGAACATCCAAACTTTGTGTGGCGTGCACACTCAGAGAGACAGAGATGCAGTGTTGGATGCTTAGAAAATTGTACATATCCAAAACATGCTTTTGTCCTTTAAAGTGATGATAAAATACTCTTTAATAAAAACTGATGAGACGTCATGATCATTTTCTATTACTTGAGGACGCATCGCGTGTTTGTCTGTGTACAGTAGGTCAGTATATACTGGTCTTTCGTTTTATATGTAGAATTCCAAATATCTAATTCTGATGTTGATTAGTTGGATTTGGTGCAGCAGGGCCATGATGCCATTTGATTCAATCCCCATCCAGGTTGTGGCTCTGCGGGATTGGTGCGAATGTGGGTTGGAGCATTGCATCCACGGTCTTCATCGTTTGGACTTCGATGTATTTTCTAGCATTTGTATGTTTTAAAAGCGGGTTTAATTTCTGAAAGTCTGTACAGGATTGCTGTCAGTCGACAGGCTGAATTATACACTTTCAATAGGGGGCACTGTGCTACACGCTGCTGTGTGGGTGGATTCATGAAGGGGCAACGTGTCCAAAACAGGACACCATCATTCTATTCTTTTATTCTAAAAATCATTTTTTTAAATTCTCTGTTTCCTTGATTCTTTGTTGATGTAGGAACAGTTACATTAGTATTTAAAGGCTAACCATGAGGAAATATCACAAGGTATTAGATTGAAATCAAAAAGTAAGTTGTTTTACTCGTGGGAAAATATGTTTTCTGATCAAGGAAAAATCTAACATTTTAATGCAATTTGTGCTTTTTTTTTTTTTTTTAATAATCCAAGTGATTTGATTACGATTTTCCAGCAGTTCAAAAGTTTAATACACGATCTTCATTCCTTCATATCAAGGCATTCTAGTCACAATCTGTCCACTGGCTCTATAGTAAAAGTGAGACAGGATAAACATCCGTTTTCACTGCCATGTTCTGTGCTGTTGTATTCCTTTCTCTGACCTGTGGAGCTGACTCTGCCATCATTCAATCCACGGAGGTCATTTCCGGGTGAGCACAGACTTCCCTTTGTCTGAGCCCAAAATAAGAACCATAAAGTCCCATTACATCGTTCCTGAGCGCTGCAACAATTTATTTACAATGTGAAGACAAAGTCGTGATTTTTTTTTTTTTTTTTTTTATTGACTGCTCGTCATAATTCAGCCGAGCTGAAGTCGAGGGATTTCTATTCATAGAACATTTGCCCAAGGAAATACCAAAATGCCTGTAAATTTAGTTTTACTGTCTGAAAATGAGCCGTCCTAAATTTCTGTCCTCGGTCCCTCTTCTGCTCGTGTCAGAGCTTTTTTCTAGGACAGCCTGCCTCCAATAGATAACAAACTGAGGGATCATTAACAAGAAGGAAAAACGCAGCATATCAAACTGTTTCCTTTATTTAATTGGACAAGGACAGATAGACTGCTGGAACCAAATACAAAATAAATAAATAAGCGTGCAACGTTTACAATATACAATAAATCTAGTTTATTATAGACCACATATATAGTTTTTTTTAATTATTATATCTTTTATAAATTATGTTGCTCTTAATGCACGTTGGTTTATAACAGAGGCTTTATCAAATTTAACGAAATCGAAAAATGGCACACGCGCACATCGCCTTAATGTAATTTTAACGTTAAGTACAAAATGTAAGTGTAACCTAACAAATATGGTTCTTTTTATTGGTTTTTATTGATTTCGATTCTTTGTGATTAAAAAAGGATTAAAAAAAATAGATTTTGAAATTATACTAAGATTCATTTTGGGGGGGGGGGAATATTGTAAAAATGTAAGCTTCCAGCCTAAAGTGACATTCTCTCAACCAGTCTAAATGTGCCTTTCGTTTTTTTTCTCCTGTTTTATTTTTCAGACAGTTCATCGGGTCAACATGAGAGGGATCGTGGATTTCTCAGTAAGTCTGTGCATCGCCCCACGCCTTTTCACCTGACTTCAGAGTGACTGAACCTTCGTTATTTGGCTGAAGGCAAACAGCTGGCTCCCACATCAAGGTTGTTTTTTTTCTTTTAAGTTTGCGCCCTAAATGAAAAAAATGGGGTGATCTGGATATTTTTTTCCTTGTATTTTCTAGTTTAAACATCTGCAGTTTAAAAAACAACCCCCCCCCAAAAAAATTTTTTTTCGACTCAAACTGCTATTTTACGACAAGCTTTTTTGAGCCTCCTGGACTCAATTATTATCCAAAAAGCAGCAGTGCTGTTGCAGAAGTATAAGACTTCAACCAGAGGTTCACGAGGTGGAATCCAGCTTCTCAAAGCACTTCTGCTCCCCTGGCTGCTGCTTTTAAAAAGCATTCATATCCAACTAGTCTCCAGTCTGTCCGCACTTCATTAAAACTTTTTATTCTAACTGGACGATCCAGCTTAACGTTATTGCACCTGGGGAGAGTAAACGTGTGAAGGCTATTAGGTTAAGGGTTTGATTAAAAGCGCATCGTAACCATTCTCATCAGGGAGGAGAATAGTGCAGCCCTGCATCGTCTGCACCCAGGTCAGGTACCCGGCCACCAAATTAAAAAACAACCATGCATGGACAGAACAGCCTCCACATAGTTTTGAGCAGATTTATTTTGTTTACATATGTACATGTGTGAACACGCTTGTACAGATGTTGTTTTGCAGTGGGGGGAAAGGAAAGCTTAACAATTCCTCAAATGAACAAATGAAACATCAAATTAGTCCGCCTGAGGGCCTCATTTTTTGTACTTCTACATTATAACTAGTTATTGAACTAGGTGCACGATCTGAAAGCCATTTGTGGGGAGAAAGAATTCATTGCTGTCTCTCCATCAATAATCCTTGGCAGTGAACTATTGGAACCAGTCAAACGCGAGGGGTGAAACGCGGGTCAGGCTGTCTAACTAATATTAAAATGCGTGCGCCAGAGCGCATGGGGCGCGAGGGAGTATGGGGTGTGCGTGCAGCTCTTTCCCACTGGCTGAGTGCACAACAAACAGCATGTATTTAGATGAGCATATGACAAAGCCAAGTGAATATGAGTTAGTCTTCTCAGAGAGTTCGGCGCTTTGGATGCTTTGTTATTCACCCAATGTAAAAATTACATTGACGCACAGAATGCGCGCGGAGAAATATGTAGATTGAGATGTTTTTTGACAGTGTTTGAAGTCCCCTGTGCATCTGCACTGTAATCAATTCCATTGATTCACAATCTGAGTATGTTTGCTGTTTTTAATAACCCCGAAACAGGTCACATGTCTGATATTGCATTTTTCATCCCAGGCTTTTCTCATTAGCTTCCAGAGTGGCAGGAAGAAAGGTTACCGAGCGGTCAGTATGGTAATAGCAAGCTGAAGAAATGGCTGGGAACAATAGAAACTTATTTTTCATGTGCGCTGTCACGCCGTCCCTTTGTATTCCCGTGTTTGTGACTGAATATTCATATAGGAGGAACCTCAAAGGCAGGAGGTTGAATGTGGAGAAAAGAGACCCTCTCCGTCCTCTGCACACGACGTTTGGTCTGTGTGTGTGTGTGTGTGTGTGTGTGTGTGTGTGTGTGTGTGTGTGTGTGTGTGTGTGTGTGTGTGTGTGTGTGTGTGTGTGTGTGTGTGTGTGTGTGTGTGTGTGTGTGTGTGTGTGTGTGTGTGTGTGTGTGTGTGATTTTGTTTGAACAAATGTGCAAAAGCGAGAGGATTTTTCTCGTTTAAGAATATATCAAAAGCAGGACATTGATCTGAGCTTGAGTTTTGCATACACCTGATAAACAACATTCGCCTTGACGCACGCTTTGACTCGTATTTGCAGCCGCTCTCAGATGCATGCCAGCCCATATTCAGACATGATAACCTGCTTGCATGTTGATATCTGCCTGACTGATCGCCTAAAACCTTAGTTGTCTATATGTACCCTGTAGAACCGAATTTGTGTGAAGTACAAACAGTCGCAAATACGTCTCTACAGGAATACATGGGCAACTGAAAAACCACGGCCAGCCAATGGATTGTTCTGCGTCTGCTCCTCTTCACGTCCCTCTGACTCCCTTTTTCCCTCCTCCTACTTTTTTCACATTCGGCATCCCTGATAACACATACATGCAGGCACGGGCATTGCAATAACACTGTCACAGTGTGTATTCACAGTCCAGACAGTCAGAGTTTGTGTAGGTAGGCCACAGAGAGGAAACCCATGTGTGCAGTGTGCGGCTACTACTGTGTCAGACCCTGTAAAACACGTTAGGAACCAGGGGTCGTTTAAAAGTGACTGATTTACGGCTTTTATTGCTCTATAAAACGCCTCTAACATCCTCGCTAGGGGTAATAGAAATGTCGTGCGCATTCTTTACAAACAGTACAGCCAGAAATATGATATGCAATTCCACGTCGTTTTTTAACCATATTGGGTAATTATTGCTGTGAAAATAGACCTCTTAACGTGCAATGTGGTGCTGTTGACCAAAATAGGGGCTTGTGTGACACTTTTGCTCAGACTGCTTGCTCAAGAAGCACCTTTGATCTATTATTATTATTATTATTATTATTATTATTATCATTATTATTATTATTATTATTATTATTATTATTATTATTATTATTATTATTATTATAATTATAATTATAATTATTATTATTATTATTATTATTATTATTATTATTATTATTATTATTATTATTATTATTATTATTATTACCTGTAACGTTTTGATGGCCTTGACCCAAAAGACATTACAATAACAGCATGTAATCTAATATGGATGTTGTGGGGAAGCTGCTAAACGTTTGGAGATTCCTTTGCTGACTTTGCCCACCGCTGGCTCTGAGATAAGAAAGGGGATTCCTGCAGTACATGACAAGTTTACACAGCCAGACAGTCTCAGTTTACAGTATCCACACAGACCACCAAGTAATTTGATGGTCACTGCTGCAGCCGGGATGGGACATGTGGGGATGTCATCTCCATCTGCACTGCAAATGTTTGCGCAGTTAGATTAGGTGGAGTCTCAAAACATGCAGATAAAGCAGGTACTAAATATGTTTATGGACAAATACATGGTATTGATTAGTGTCCTTCACAGCCTTTTCTTTTATTGATGTAGCAGAGTGAACTTAATAGACCCACACAGATGAAGTTTACATCTGTTGTGCTTCCTGTGCTCTTACACAGGCCACATCAAAGGACATGGTAGGTTCAGAAAGTAACAGATAAAAGCTTTCACATGAAAAAAAAGAGTGCAATAATACAGCCAAGACTAGCAGCTCCATCAATTAATGGGTTGTCTTCTTAAGAATGTGATTAATTTCTTTTCTTATTTACAAATATCTTTATGGTCAGTGCTTTAGAGGGGATGTTCAGTTAATCATGAAGATCAGATGGCCCATATCTGCTTCAAAATGCAACTTCCTGGACTGTAGCAGCTAAATGTAGCCGAACTTTCAGTGAGATACAATACCTCCACAGTTAAGCCAGCGGATCATAATGTTCTGATACTCTCTGGTCTGTGGCATCATAATGATGTAGTTTCACTGCTGACTGGTTTGTGCCCCCATAATGATGCTACACTCTGCAAAGTCGTCTGGTTTGTGACACAACAGTGAGCTTTATCTGTGATGTCACAGTGTAACTGTTGTTTAATCTGAGCCGGAGTTGGATTCTTTGGGATCACAGTTTTTGGTCAATTGTGAACTTTTGTAGGGAAGAGTTTGTTGATTATCTGCTGTATATCTGAGAGAGAAAGATGTCATTAAATATTAAATCTGGTAAACATCGCCTGTGGTGCATCATGGATTTGGCTCTTTTTACCTTTTGTGCCTAATTATGACTCATCCTGGGACTTTAGTTCCACTGGATTTTTGCAAATTATTCAACGTGGACAATCCTCATCTAAATCATCATATTTTAAACTTGAATACTAATTCTTTTGATGAATGTCCTGGAAGATATAGGTGAATAATTCACCGCTGAGCGAAGGCCTTTGTCTGAGCAGCTTCTTTCTTGCTGTACACTTTTAATCCAACATTATAAATGATCAGGCCTGATGTGAAACCTCAGCCACACCTCCACCGCATCTCACCTCTCTCCTGCTCTTTGACATTTACAGTCACAACCTTTTCCATCACGAATTAGTTCTTGGACTCAACATTATGGGGCAAGAAGCAGCTCTGCTTCTTAAGTGTATTAATGGACTATATAATTTACTTTGCAGCTGAGGTTCTCCCTGTTAAAGACTGTCTCTTCATTAATTAGCAGGTAACCTTTTTATAACGCAGGCAAACCAACAAAATGATTCGTTTGCTATTGTTGTGCTTTATTCTTGGCACACCACTACCTATTGTCCCTTTGAATAATTGAGACCAGTGTATTTTGCCTGTTTTATTTTTCCTTGGTCAGCAACTAGCTACTAGTTTTGTCCCCAAGATCAATTGCCTTGGTAACAGAACCAGAGAAAGGGGGGGACCAGAGAAAGAGAGAGGGAGAGAGAGAGAGGGAGAGAGAGAGAGAGAGAGGGAGAGAGAGAGAGAGAGAGAGAGAGAGAGAGAGAGAGAGAGAGAGAGAGAGAGAGAGAGAGAGAGAGAGAGAGAGAGAGAGAGAGAGAGAGAGAGATTTGTGCCCACAATGGCGACTGTAGGTATGCTAAATACCTCTGGTTCCTTATCCGGGAACTACCTCTTACTCTGCTATTGGGCCACTGGGTCACGTGGTAAAAGTAACTTTACAGGGCTGCTCGCAAGTAGGAGGGCTTTATGGAGCAGAAAAACGACAAAGCTAGAAAAATTATTTTCCACTCCAGAAATTAATGATCATGAGCTCGTATTTGATGGAGTCTAACTACATTGATCCGAAATTTCCTCCATGCGAGGAATATTCGCAAAATAACTACATCCCCGAGCACAGTCCAGAATATTACAGCCGCGCGAGGGACACTGGCTACCAGCATCACCACCAGGAGTTATATCCTCCGCGGGCGAGCTACCAAGAGCGCCAGTATAACTGTGCAAGCATCCCCGAACCCGACACGCCAAGGGGACATGGAATACCCCATTCTGCGCACCTACTGACAGGGAAAGGGCAGCCTGCTTCATGTGAAACCCCACAGTTGTCCATGTCCCCCGCCACGCCACCGGCCGCAACCTCCGCCTGCAACCAAGCCACCCCGGAGCATCCAAACAGCACAGCCTCCTCCAAACAGCCCGTGGTGTACCCGTGGATGAAGAAAATTCACGTCAGCACTGGTAGGCAACTTGTGTGTTTATGTTCCCCTGCACTCCTCATGCTCCTCTCTCCCTCTTTCCCTCCCTTTATCAGTCCCTCTGACTCCCATCTCGTTGCCAGCCCCTGCTCCGATAGCAGGGGGAAGCCTTTGAAATGGCACAATTGAGGCGGATTTACGACTCGGCATTGGTAATTACACCCACCATAAATTTTATAGCCGAGGTATACTCAGGGCAGCCGTATCACCATGTGGCTTCTGCTGTTATGTATTGCGCGATAGAGAGAGGGGGAGAAATGAATAAGAAGAAAGGGAGAAAAAAAAACTGAGCTTTGTAATCTTGCATTAATAATTTAGCTCATAGTTGGATGTGAGTGTCCTCTCATTACGTTGAGAAGTTCTTAACTTCCCATTTAAATTTCTCAAACAGCTAAACATTCATATCCAATAAATCTTTGCAGCCATATCTCAGTTGAGGCCATTCTTGTTTACCCCTCCTTTCCTCCCTTCCCTGTCTCCCTTTCTCTCCACTTCTGCCTTTTTCTAGTGAACTCTGCTTACAATGGGACGGAGCCCAAGCGGTCTAGGACAGCTTACACCCGGCAGCAAGTCTTAGAATTGGAGAAGGAATTCCACTATAACCGATATTTAACTCGACGGAGGCGCATCGAGATCGCACACACCCTGGTTCTCTCCGAGCGACAGATTAAAATCTGGTTTCAGAACCGCAGGATGAAATGGAAAAAGGATCACAGGCTCCCGAACACCAAAGTGAGATCGTCCTCGTCCTCCTCCGGGTCCAACACAGGCTCAGCAGCCGGCGCTGGTGCGCCTGCACCGGCCACTAACACTGGGGCCCCCGACGAACTGACCGGAGCGCAGCATGGCGAGGATATTACCAGGTTATAAAGCCACGGCTGGAAAAAAAAAAACAAAAACCAAGAACTGCTTATTTATAGAACGATTATATATTTTGTTTTCGTAGCTATCTTGTGCGGTTTCCTTTAAGTCCAAAGTTATATAAAATGCATGTTATATAGCATGGATTACTGCGAATACCGATGGATTATTTTTACGTGACACAGGGTTTTAATTTATTTGAAGTTCAATTAAAATGATGTTTTTTATTGAAAAAAAAAATGTTTTGAATGAAGGAAGAAAAAGTAGAAAAAATATACATTTTATCACAAATGTTATTGTGGGCCATTCTTTTGCCCTGCTGCCCAAGGTGAAATGCACAATCTATTTATTTCAAACAACACTGGAAGGAAATCACTATAATAATAGTTATTTTTGGTATATAAAAAAAAAAGCTGGAACACACCATTGATCTTGAACTTGTATGTTTAGGATGATAACAATGTGTGACTTTACCTCGTGTATTTCAGAAACAGGATTTTGATTTACAATTTAGTTTTGTGGTGTTGATGTTGTGTTTAGACCGTTAAAAAGCAGACTATTGTGAAATGCAATAAACGGAGTTTAGTGTACTTGTGCTAATCATATTGGTCAATAAAACAGTGAGTGTCTACTAGTTTTACATCCGTTTGGTCGAATTTTATTTTAAGGCAAGATGAGGTCTGCTATTCTTGATTGAAAGATCTCCTTCAACGTGTACAGATGTGAGGATAATTTCATGAGGGGGGGAAAGGAGAATCACTGTGTTTTCAGACTGTTGTGTTTATCATTTCTGCAGCTCTCTTTTCTTTAAAATAGGAATGTGTACAGACTGTGAACGCGCGCGAGTGCGTGCGTGTGTGCGTGCGTGTGTGTGTGTGTGTGTGTGTGTGTGTGTGTGTGTGTGTGTGTGTGTGTGTGTGTGTGTGTGTGTGTGTGTGTGTGTGTGTGTGTGTGTGTGTGTGTTCAAAGCTTCCCTCAGAATGGACTGAAGTTATTTCTAAAATATGAGAATGGAACTGTTTTTTCGCCGTGCGTAACGTGCAACCTCATCAGTCTGAAGGGCATTCAATTAACGGTCCAGACAAGCCACTGAGGCCCTGCAAACCACACTGCACTGCTCTCTGCCAGTGCCACAAATGAAGCTCTGTGCGTCCTCACTTCAACACAAAGATGCATGTGATTCATTTAGACATTTGCAATGTGCTAGAGGTTACAGATTGTTGTGAGAATATATATTTTTTTTGTAACATAAAGTAGCTGCCCTGCTTTTTTTTTTTTTTTTTTTAGAGTCCATTGCGCAACGATGCGCTCGACATTTCCAATGTAAAATAAATGAAAAATAAAAAAAATAAAGCCGTGCACTGCGGATAGATTGTTTATTATGAAGCGTGGTGTGGTCTTCGTTAAACGTCTCAGTGAGCTGGGGATGGAGTGGATAGGGGATAACGTGCTGACCTTTGTTATGAGCCTCATGTAGCAGTACCCTCGCCACGAGGAGGGACACTGGTGCTTTTTTTTTTTTTTTTTTCATTTTGTGTGTTCACTCTCTGACTTTTGCTTGTATAAACACTTTGCCACATCTGCCTTCTGCTGCCTCCCTAGTGGGCAGTTTGCTTCCACAGTGTGCGCCAGCTCGCGAGAATACAGATATCTACAACTTTAAAAAACGGCGCGTCTCTTGTGCAACGTCATGCGTCGTGCGCCTTTTTTCTTATGGCTAGAGGACCAACACACTACAGGACTGTTCACCACTGTAGACCTGCTGGACTCAAGCATTTCAGCTTTATTCCAAGATACCTATCTATAAAAATGTATATGTTTTCTTTGCTTTTAAATTGTCTTTCGTATTTATTTGGAACAGATCTGAAGGATCTCAATCTGAAAACGATTTAAAACCCAAAGACGCGCAAGCATTTGATAGATTATTGAAATTGTGACATGAATAGGCCTTATAAAATGCCCGCGTAGTGGGAGGCGAAAGGACACAAAAGGAAGAGGTATTCTCTATCATTAATCTTTCGCTCCAGAGCTTTATGTTAATGCTCTGGAAAACAGCTCTGGCAATAGCCAGCGTTGATCTTATCCAAATATTTTGTACCAGTTTTGTATAATTTACCAGGCTTTACACACGTGAGAGCAAAACTGGACTTTAAAAACGAAGCAATATCCACTAAAACAAAGAGGTTAAGGCTGGTTTCGTGGACGCTGCTCTTGGAAAGGCATTAGAATAGTGGTGCGACGGCGCTGAAAAATGAATCCAGGAGCCTTTATGTTGCTGGACAGATTAGAGAAATTAATGTGCTCGCCACAGTCGCAGCATCCCTCCAGCCCCTTTCTCGGCCCTGTCGCCTCCATGTCGCGAGGCTTGAAAAGGTACTTTATTGAAGTTTGGGGGCGAAATGGGAGAAGGCCGAGTTCACCTCGAGGACACATTTTCTGTCCCATTAGGCTCATTTCGGTCTGGATGGCCGACCTCTCCAACCCTGTGACCTGACTCCCTCTCTCTACGTGTACCTTCTGTGTGCGCCCTCATCGGTCCCCCTTGGCCTCGGCTTTCTTTGTGGGTTTTTCTGCGTTGTGCCTATAGAGGCCTGCGGCGGGGCATCACTGAATGTGTTGCTCTCTTTGTTAGTTGGAGTGTCACCAGACAGCGTTGAACTCTTCTCCGCACTTAAGACGTCCTAACATGTGACTAAACATTATTTCAAAGATTCTTAAAAAACAAATGTGAGAACTTGCAATATTCTAATGTGGATGTATGAGGTAAATATGACTGAAACTACGTAACTTGCGCAACTGCTCTAAAATTAGACATAACCTCGAGTCATTCCCTGTAGTCTTCCCCCCAAAAAAGGACATTAAAAATAGTTTGACTTGGTGACTTCTGTGTGACTTAAGAGAATTACTAGTCTCAGATCGTCACTTCCATTCAAACTGCCAATTATAGGAGTTTGTGACAGTACTGGGACAGTTCATTGTGATTAGTTTATGGACAGCGACCTTCAAGGTTCTGCTCACAAAAACCTGGCGGACTCTGCACACTTCCTGAAAACTTTCAGCAGAAATAACTCTGATGTGAGGAAAGTGGGTCATGTTGTCAATCCTTGGTGCGTTCCTGGATATGTTTACCTCCGTTATCTGTTTATTTTACTGGGTTCTTTTCTTTGTATTGTGCATTGAATGTCTTGATGATGCTCATTGGTTACAAGAGCAACATTTCTGATCTCTGTCATTTGGCCTGGTGGAAATATTCAGCGCTGACGGAAAACTATTCAACAGCAGGACTTCCAGGATAAACAGTGATCACAGAAAGCCAAACTAATCTCAGTGTTTGTCAGCTGGATGTGATAAGTCATCCTCCTCCTCCTTTCGTCGCTCGGGCTACAGGTGAGGGTCCAATTTCACTGGGAACAATAGCTAAATGTCCCTTTTGTTTGAGCTCGTGTAACTGAAGATTTGTGTACACGGGGAATAATTTGCCAAAGATTTAAATAATACACCGGACTATGATGAATCACCAGAATAAACAACGTGTGAGATTTAAGAGTATTATCAGTTCAACAAAAGATCAAATCGTGTGACAGTCATAAATCTGTCTGATTCTTTTCGTGATTAAAGTTTGCACTCGTGCACAACTCAACAAGAGACAGCTTTTATAGATATTGATATTTACACAGATATTTATCATCGTTACAGCTCACCATAATGTACTTTACACGTTATTTCTGTTCTCACTTGATCGAGGTGATCGTTAAATCTATCATCTTCAAAGTTATATAGTCTTACCTGTCAGAAGATCAGCGCGAATTAACGATTTATCCCCGAGTAGGTTTAAGTGCGCTTCCCCGCTTTTAATTCTCGGTTATTCAGATTTGAGGGAGCATTTGCTTTAAGCTGCGTCTGTGTACAGTGATTTTTAAGAGCTGGTAGTTAGTCTTAACCTCGGCACCTTGCAGGAATATCGTGTATTTCATGCGTTTGAGGTTCATTGTTTGAATTCCTCAGTACTTACTCAGCTCTAACTGGTTTCTTCTCTGACTTCAGACTGTTGAATCACACATGATTTTCAGCTCACACTGCACCGCTGCGGGCTGCCAGTGATTTATGAGCACCTCAGGCGAGAACTCTCTCTCTTGGAAGATATAAAAACTTTACACAAACAGCCATCGAAATGTTTGAACAAGAGCAAATACGAGGCAAAAATGATCTGCGGCTCCGACGCGTTTTCGTGCTTTATTACCGGCGGTTTATTTTTTTTATTGTCTGCACCAGGTTAAGTGTAAATGTTTTTCTCCACTCGTCTCAGGTGAGTGTCTTCTTCAACCACTTGGGTCTGTAATGAAAGGTCCGGGCCCGCTGTATTGTTATGGTGTAGTGTGTTTAAACGGCAACCATGGCAGCTGCATAAAGGCAGAGAGTTGAAACAGGGGTCACGCTGCTATTTTCCAGGGACAGAGAAGCTGTCTCACATTGACCAGCAGTGGGTGTGTCATAAATCCGTAAATCTCTCTCCCATCCCTTCACTCCCATCCCTTCACCCAAGGGGGAGGGGGGGAAAAAAAGAGCACTGGGCCTCGTGCACGCGCGCGCGCGCTCGCCCCTGATGAAGGTAGATGGATTTACATAAAACTGGATTTTAAAAATCCATCAAAAACGTAAAAGTGATTTACTGTCAACGCTGGCAAACATTTCACGCAGGCGACGACAAAGCATCTTGGATCAACACAGCCCACCGCAGACTTTCACAGCACACAGGGAATGATGGCCTGGGTAAACTTACGAGGATACTTTATGTCATCATAACGCCTCACTGAGAAATATTTAATTAGCCTATTTGCTGCATCGTTGAGGACCTTAGAAATTACAGTCATTTTCCTTCGTTCAAGGTGTCACCAGGGGCCCTGACAGTCACTAGATTGAGTTATGATTATGTTATTCACTTTTCATTAGCACAAGTGATCTGAATATGCGATCCAACAGACTATAGATCCACAATTATGTGTAGGTTAAGTGAAATGTGCGTCTTTATTTCATTCATTCACTGGAAATGATTCTCGGGTGTACAACCGAGGCCACCAGTTGCATTACTGCTGCACTTTGAGGACTTTCTGCTGTACATATATTTAACCCTCTCCAAGGCATTCCTCAGAAGTGTTCATGATCACTTTTATGCGTCTTTTTACGCGTGATAAAGAAATGATGACAGGTAATATTCTGATCAAAACCGTACACATATCATCATTTTAAGCCACTCTAAATGTCCATTTCTTATTGGATTTCTGAAAAAAAGATTATCAACAGTGCCACTATATAATGTAGCTACTTACCAAACCATAATCTAAATAAGATTCCCTAAAAGCATACTGGCATATGTTTGAAAACGTTGAGTGTGTGTTAATACATCATGAAATTAAATGTTTCAATCAGGTAAACTAACTGAGAGGAAAAATCTGCAGACCAAGAAGTTGTAACCATATCTCATTGTTCACCATCACCATGGATGTCATAAATGTACAATTATTAGTTTGAAAGAAACTGGGAGGAATTCAGAAGTTGTCGAATGTGGTCAGAAGCTTTAAATGTGTCATTACACATGACTATTTATAATAAATTAACACCCAGACCCACGAAATTATAATTTAAGGGCTGATGCTCTAAACTATAAATAATAC
The DNA here is from genome assembly GCF_963422515.1 of Blennius ocellaris. Lineage (NCBI taxonomy): Eukaryota > Metazoa > Chordata > Actinopteri > Blenniiformes > Blenniidae > Blennius > Blennius ocellaris. The sequence goes on from NC_137654.1 coordinate 25,965,969, forward strand.
ACTGAATTAACAGACATGCCCACAGTTAAACTCCCCCAATAAATAAACCACGTGTCGGACTTTAATTGCTTACAAACAGTCAGCTTTTAATTTTCCATTTTTACACACAGAAATATTAAACATGTTATCAGCATCAGCACACTTTCAATTTATAAATTGTGGATCGGGGGGAAACGCATTAATCTCCCGAGTGAGAAAAAGAAGATAATAATTTATAAATGTTACACTTTCTACAGGTACTTCACGTGCTCAGACCTGCAGGATTTATGCGTCCCTGCACTTTCCACCGACAGGCCAGGATTTACATTGGACGGTGCGACACAGGCCCCAAATTAATACCCCACGTTTAATGCACATGCATGCAAAAGTCACAACTTGTTTTGGGGGAGGAAATTGACAATGTGTGTCTTCCCTCACTTATGAAGTGCAGTCTGCAAACTCTAGTCCTTTCATTTCACTCTGCATTGTTTACAGCAATATAGGGCACCGGGCCCATAAATCTTCTCCTTGCTCTGCCAAGACAGCGCCATTTGTATGCACCGTTTTAACCGACAGCATCCTCTGCCCATTAACGTCTTCTCTGCAGCTCTCTCTCAGTCTCCTCTTATCTGCGGAGCCCTGTCCCCTGGAAATACATTAACTGATCCGCGCTTTTCGTTGAGCTCTGAAAAACAATTATATTTTAGGTGTAGGAAATGTATATAAATACATTGGATATAGATATATAATTTATACAAAGGGGGGGTGGGGGTGGGGGGGTAAACCAAAAAAAAAATTGGCTGCGCCGCATTCGCCAGATTTCAGCCTCTTGTGCGCAACTGCAGATGTTTTCCCTCCGCGTTATTGGTATGAAAAATAAAAGTTTATCGACGATTTCCTTGGTTGTTTGTGTCAGCAGGCGAGAGAGCACAGAAGGTAAGGAGGAATTGTAAAAGGGTTGACACCCAGAGCGACCGGCGCGCTTTTGTGTGAGAGAGAAAAATGATTTATTGCCACTGAGGCGGTTCAAACAGAGTTCACGGAGAATTGTGGTGGAGGCGCAGAGGAGCTAAATTATGGTCTTGCTGAGCTAGTATATCATAGATTCTATCTCCAATTCAGAGAGTGTGTTCAAGGGTGTGAGGGAAGGAAAACAAAACGAATTTAATTACTTTCTCCCCATTTCAGCCACTCCTGATGCACACTGCCTTATTCACCAATGATAATAATTATGTATTTGTTTTGCACTTTTGGCCTACATTCATCCAAAAGTCAGACTGACTTTATTCTTTTTTAAAGGACACCTTTTTTTTTTAATCACTGTCCACAATTAAAGATGACCCTCCACACTAAACTTTCATATTTTCTGTTCAGTTCAAAAGTGATTTATTCATCCGTGATAAGTAATATTAAGGGCATTTCAATGCTGTTTAATGGAAGAGCTTTGGAGTATTGAGGTGAAGTGGGCGCATTATGTCTTTGATCGAACATAAAATATTTCATTTATTGGAAAGGAGGGGGACAACCTAAGGACGCGACTCCACTCTGGAGGTGCAGGTAAAACCTCAGTGACGGTGGCAGCAGGGGTGAAACAGAAAAAAAGGAGCAAGCCTCCTCTTCTTCCAAGCTATGCAACCCTGAGTGCATAATCCATCACCTCTGAGACATCTACAGAGGGTTTTCTCGACAGCTTTGTTGTAGCGAAACACCAGAAAGAACTTAAAGCCTGGTTCAACTAAGATTGATACTGGCCCAGAATATGCTAACATAATAGTCTGCAGGGTCCTCTCTCTTTGGAAAACGGATCAGTGCGCATTTTATTTTTAATGGTGATAGCTTCATTATTCTACTTATTTATTCATTTTGCACACATTTCTGAAATGGTAAAATTAAACAAGCATATTTTATGTTTTTTTTTTAAGGTTTTAATTCCGTTAGGCCAATGTGGGTGAGTTCTGAGCGCAAATGATAGTTTCCTCACATAATATATATTATGGTGTTTAAAAATGAAGTTGGAAATTTCACATTTTCTTATTTTAAGTGTATTGCACCTTCGCAGTTTTATTGTGAAGACAGGCGCCTGTTTTTACAATAGCTGTAAACAGGCGCCTGTGTGTGAGCTGTGCACTGAGCGTCTCTTCCTTTTGTCCACAGTCCTGCAGCAGCCGGGATCTGCCGTCAAAAAGTGTCCAGTGTTTCTTCACAGATACTGTACAGTGACGCCTGATTAATGCAAATGCATTGAATCGTCAGATAGAAAAAAAAATCTTTAATGATTGCCTCCTTTGTCTTTGTGTGGCAACGACTGTCAAGCCTTTGTTTGACCACTCCCAGTGAATCCTATTAAACCCAAGCTGCACTCCGAGTGCTATAGACATATGTTGTTATTTAAAGGAAATCCGACGATTTGTGGTGTACAGTACAATTTGTTGCGCACTTAGCCGTGAAAGAAATGCGTATTTATTTTTATTTTGCGCGCCAGAAAACATCTTTACTGCAGATAAGAAAACGAATACAAAATAATCTGCCACTATTTACAATAATGTTTGAATTGGAAAAATATTCCGGACAGAAAATTTTAATATGAGTCATTTTACAAATAAAAATCCAGTAAAATAAGATGTTGTTATTGGGTTAATACGCGCGTATCACTCCACATCATAAACACACAGCAGGAGCGCCTCGCCGTGTATTTGATGAAAACCTACCACAAAAAAAATTTTTTTTAATGGATTTGCGTCTGCAAACGGTGTTTCCTTCAAATATACGCGTCCTGTCAAAGGATTTATAACATTAGAGTAAATCTGCGCTCACTTTCTAATGACGCGCTCCTCGCCACACGTGTAATCTTTGTCTTTCTGCGCCCTCTCTGCCATTTTTCCTCTCGCTCCCTATTAACACATCTCTATTTTCCCTCTCACACACTGATTACACAGGTTTCTTTTTTTTTTGGCGTCTATTCATATCCCGTTATTTGATTTCTTTTTTTTTTCTATCCCTAGGTAAAGAAAGGCAAGCCGCTCATAGAAATGTCTGAAGAAATATGGCAGAAGCTTCTTCGGGCGCCCCAAGTTGCCAGCGGATTACTTTGCAACCCCGGAGCTCAGTCATTGGAGGACGGCTGCACGTGACTACGGCACCCTTCTGGTAAATATTATTCAAATGTTCCACATGGTTACTCCAAATGCTCTTTCCTGTGCGTCTATATTCATTCAGGTTAATTGTGATCGCATATTAGAGAGATAGAAGTCGTGGCTATTACTGTTGGGGGACTCCTGTTAGTTATTTGAGACAATTTGATGAGCTGGGTCCATGGACCCCCAACAGTCTAAACCCCCAGTGCAGCTGCACGGCAACAGTTTTGCAATGAGGGCTGGACAAGAGCCAAAACGTAACGCTGGATACAAAGAAGAAGGACAAGAAGCAGGAGGAGGAGGAGGAGGAAGAAGAGGAGGCCAAGGAGCTAAACTTCATCTGCATAACATGACCTCCTCTGCTCATGTCAGTTCCAGGTTGAACCCGGATGAAGAGTCTGAGGTTCACTGCCATGCTGACAGCATACCGGACATCCAGAGGAAGAGCTGCAGTCTCCTCAACATTTTCCCCTGGATGACTCCAAGAACAACTGGCTCCCAACTATCTGGTAATTAGCTATCTTCATCCATCTGTATCATTTGAAAACGTCACTCGATGCAGTGATATTTCACTGATTTCAACCATTAGAGGCACTTCTGGTGACTGTTTTTCTTTAACATCCCCAAATACTGAGGTTTCAGTTTAGAATGAACTGTCTATACGAATAGAGGTGTTTCTAATAATCTTGACGATCCCATTACTTTACATGAGACAGAGGACAACCTTTCGATTAGTTGCAATACATTCCAGAACAAAAATTCCAACATGCACAACTGCAAAAATAAGATGGGATCAATACCTTTCCAGCAGTGTCAACAATAAATGTAAAAAGCCTTTCGAAAGTGAAATTCATGGCAGAGGTTTTGTATTGGATTTCATTGTGCAGGTGTACCTTATGTGGTCACTCTTGATTGATGCGTGTTTTGCTGCTACTTCTTTGTTGTGTGGAGACACTGGATGCCAAGCAGCTTGGAAGGGTTACAAGTGAACAATAACATAAGTCAAATGCATTACTATTAGAGCCGGAGTCAGATGTGAAGGGCTCCTCCCGTTTACTGTCATGAATGAGTGGGTGAGTCGGTGCACCGTTAAACAAATGTCTGTGTCACGCTGGTAGCATAACAGAACTGTTCTTCCAGTTCAGTAGAGGCAAAGTAATGCTAAAAACAGAAACTCTGCGGAATGAAAGCTGCACAAAAAAAGTCCCACGAACTGCACTTTTGCAGCTACACATTATTGTAGGAACGTAGTTTAATCTGTTGTTTCTTAATTCTACTTGGCAAATGAACAATTTTATCAAATTTTGGCTAAAAGGGCTTATTTGTATTATGTTAAAACATAGAAGCAAGAACAAATTAAGCCTGAGAAGCTATGTTAAATCTATAATCAGTTTAAGATTGACGTGAGTAGTAAAGCACACTAAAAATGCTTCATTTCATTAAGTAACATTAGTATTTTCCAAGGAAAGGGTAAACATGTTTTCATCATTGTTAAGTCCAACAGTATTAGCACTTAATAGTACTAACATTTACCAAGGAAGTAGTCTCCCAGTCTGGTGGAATACTATTACAGGGTGCATCTCTCTCTCTCTCTCTCTCTCTCTCTCTCTCTCTCTCTCTCTCTCTCACAAAGGTCACTGTTGGTCTTATTAAATATCCATTAACCCTTGTGTGTTATATTGTTATCAACAGGGCTCGGGTTGTGCTCATATACATGTCAAATTGAATCCCTAATGGTGGTTATTTTCAGAGGTGGTCCCAAGGTACCTTTTAAGTGACTGAGATGGGGATTTGACAGGTCTGCTTCCATGTGTAGCTCTGATTAATGTGGCCTGTCAGGCAGCCGTAGTGGCGTCAGATGTTTCCCCCAGACTGCTTCTTCGGGAGGTAACTTTCCCTGAGCACATGACACAGTAGACAGCGAGTCTTGTAGTGTCTCAAGCATGACTGAATACACGGGAAGAGCTGAGGGGCTCTACTCGGTCTCGGGTTGATTGGCTGAGGATTAACACAGGCATCGCAGACAATTGAGGGCTTCCATGTGGAGGTTGTACATTTCAGGATAGGACTGTAAGATGTGTGGCACTGCCTTTTAACGCCTTCTCTTTCTTTATGTGCCTCCTCTGCCATCAGTCAGCGGCGGCGTGGCAGCCGGTCTGTCAGGCGGAGGCAGGCAGAGTGCGAGGAGGGAGAGGACGGCCTTCACCAACAGCCAGCTGCTGGAGCTGGAGAAGGAGTTCCACTTCAGCCCATACCTGTGTCGGCCCCGGAGGCTGGAGATGGCAGCCGGGTTGAAGCTCACTGACCGCCAGGTCAAGATCTGGTTTCAGAACCGCAGGATGAGGTACAAGAAGGAGCACAGGTACGGCAGAGTGACAGGCTGGTCTCCCTGCTACCTGGCATCCAATTTGAGCTCTTGTGCTGAAAATGTAATGTGTCCAAGCACGTGCATTATCAGAACCTCCTCCTCCTCCTCAGAACTGCACTCCATGGATTACTCCTCTATGTCCTCCCTGTTTGGATCTTTTGGTGACAGCAGCAGTGGTCAGGGTACCAGCCCTGCAGAAATGCCCCATCTAAACTGCATATTTCCATCTGTTGAAAACGGTCTGCCACCCTCCTGCACGGGCGTAGATAGTCATCATCATCCTGGCATTTCTAACTGGCCCTAGAGTCCCATAATGACCGTCCCTCCCGTGCTCATCAAAATCTCAATGAAACATCTACTTTCACTTACTTTTGAAAGGATGGAGGTAGTCTGATCAGCATCCCAGGGCTGAAATCTCCTTAATGCACCCCTTTCAGAGTCACAAAACATTTTAATTAAGCTGTATGAACATATCTTAATTAAGGGAGAGCTACAGCAATATCATTTGTGACTGCAGACTGCAGGTCCCCAAACTTCCTGCTCACACTGTCCATATACACCACACCTGAAACTATGTGTATTCTGCTGTAATGTTTGGATTGTTGCTTGTTTAATGCATGTGGAAAATCCTGAGTGTGTTTTATATTTCCCCTCTGCTGTCAGATGATAGATCAGTAGTTGTCATATTTTCTAAATGTAATATTTGGGCCTCTTTTTTCATTACGTACTGTAAATAGCAGGTCATTTGTGTAAAACGTTTTAACCGTGAAATGAGCAGAATGATGTTATATTTTTGTTAAAGCCATTAAAGGACACCGCAAGTCTTTGATACAATTGTTGATTAATTGAGATGTCAAATACTGTACATGCGTAATAAATGCATTTGGGAAAACTGGAGTTTGTGTGCAATGTTTATCCTATTCATCAATGATTAGATTTGCATTTTTTTTTTCTTGCAGTATTCTATGATTAAAGATTCCTGGATTAGATCCCAAATGGGAAAACAAGAAAGATTCTGTAATCAAATTAAGGCCTGCTTTAGATTCATTGAAAACTCTCCAGTATTGTGCATTCAAGTTGCACAATCTTGCCACATAAGCCTCTCCCTGGCTTCTGCCTCTGAGTTCCCCACCATTAATCACAGAGACAAGGCAGTCTTTCCAGCACTCCAACCACAAGCTCTGAACCCACTGGGCACCATGACAGGATCTCTTGCCTCCTCCTTCCCAGCCTTTGCATTTTCAATAGCCAAATTGTAGTGCTGCAAGTCGGGGCTGGCCTCCCTCTCAGGGGGCATGTTAGTTGTGGGGCGTTAAAAAGTCCTTCCAACATCCCATCGGGCCTCCGGAGACCAACGCTTTTTAATCACCAATGACGACATGCTGAAGAACAGCGAGGAGACTTTATGTTTGCTGACATGCGGGATTCTCAAATGTAAACTGTGTTTTTGCTATTTTGGATTTCAGATTATTTGGCGTCTTGCTGAGCGAAAAAAGAAAAAAGGGGGGAAACATTATGCATTTATTTGACAGAAGTGGGTCACATGTTCTCCTGGGTCTCAAACAGTTTTACATGTTAAAGATAGATGGCAGCTTGGCATGATGGAGGAGCGAGGCTCTCCTCACGCTTGATAGTGTGAGCACTCGTATCAATATTCGAAACAAAACTGCACACAAATTTTGAGCATGCTGACAGTTTTATATCAGCGGCCTTACTGTAAATGAGCTGTCACAGAGGACTACTGACAGCTATGAAACGGGGAACGTACCAAGGAAGCTGATCCCCTAGTGGACCTGGATAGAATGACTTCCCACTCCTAATTCATTACTTAATCAGTCTCAGGATCAGCTGTCATTCGGTAAATATTTGACAGCGTTTCCAGCAGGTCCCAGTAGGTATCAGGGGAGCTGTACGGCAGCAATAACTCCGTGAACATTTTGAATCAAATAAAGTAAAGTCTACACCACATCTGTATCAAAGAGGTGGTGACAGCTGGGTAATTTAGGAGAGAAGTAATAAAGGGCAAGGGAGCGACAGCAACAAAGAGAGAAAAAGTCCTCCACGAAAAAATATGTTCGCTCACAAAGAGACAGAGAGAGAGAGAGAGAGAGAGAGAGAAAGAGGGGGGATTTGTGAGGAAGAAGAAGCAGACAGTGTTGGATTCCTGAGATTCTTCGGCATGCCAAGTGATTTATAGTTTTAATGGTGCCGAAGCTCAATGGGACCTTTACCTCTGGTTCCTCAACACATTCTCCTTGCAGACACTAAAAGCCAGGAGGATCCACACACTGGAGTGCAGTAATTCTGTGAATGAGGTCAAGGGGGATCCCCAGAGGTCAAGGAAAGCCTCCCCCCAAGGGCCCCACTGTGAGGGGCAACAGTCTACTTCCATTCCAACATTAGGTTAGCCAGGCTTCTAGTTAGCGGCTAAAGTCATTATATCCTTTTTAACTCACTTGACTCCTTCGCCCTGTTTGACGACATCTGTTTTTAGTAGGTGGGGGGGGCCATGTCGAGCCCTAAAACATCTCACAAGTTCTTCAAAATGTTGTGCTTTGCATTAAGGCAGATCTTTGAAGTGATAAATGACACCAGTCGAGGTGCCATGAAACCAGCTTTGGTTACGGTCCATCATTAATTTCAGAATTTTACCATTATGTCCTTTACAGTGACGGATGTTCAAGTGTCCAATTTGCAGCTGTTGTTGAGCTGATTTTAGGGACTTGAAAAATGCTCTGTGCATCAAAAGATTTCTTAAGCTGCGAAAACAAAACCTTCAGTGAGTGAAGAAATGAAACAAGACACATTAAGGCAGAAGTTTTTCATGTTACCAATATTCCCTGTAGGTATCCTCCAAAGTCTTGATATGATATTTCTACCAATGATATTTGACACCACAACAGAGAAAAATGTTCAAGTTAAAACTGAAAAGTTATTATGGCACTATTTTATCAGTCCGGCCCATTAAAGAGGATTTGGCTGCATGTGACCCATGAACTAAAATGTGTTTGAGACCCGTTAAATAGTTTTGACATATTATATATATGATCATATGAAACTGAATTGTAAAATACAGCAGTGTTTTTGATTTCTGAAAGTAAAGGTGACAAAGAAAACATACAGTCGGGTTGACGGATGATCAAATTGTTTTTTTTCTTTTTTTCCAAGACATGTTAATTAACACTTTTGTTCAGTTTTGAAAGTATGAGGAAAATCAAGACTGACCGCTAAAAACTGATTTCACATCTACTGAATTTACTTTCCCATTTACAGTAACTGGATGAATACAAGATTGTAAAGGCTACCAGAAATTATGTTGTTAATATCTAAACTTCTTTTTTCACAAAATGTAAAGCTGAACACATGATTAATATGTGAATTCCTGTCTGTGCATGAGAACAAAGTATTATAAAAATGAACTTTATGTCCCCCCCCCCATCAAGTTAACTTCACAGGGTTGTTCAATGTCAGGTCAGCCGTGGCTCAGTCGGTGCAGTGACTCGTCTTTCAATCACAGTGCTGCAGGTTCGACCCCCCCCCCCCCCCATCTCGCCCTGTCCATATGGCAAACCATTCTTGAGCGAAACACTGAAGCACAAACTGCTCTCAGTGGAGGTTTAACACCTTGCGTAGCAGCCATCGCCATCAACGGGTGAATGTGGCCAACAACGTTAAACGCTTTGGGACTGCTGAAGCAGTGAAAAAAAAAAAGTGCTGTCTAAGAGAAATCCATTTAAAGTCTAATTTCTACAGCAGAATTTAAAGTTTGACTCACTGAAAAAACTGTTCACAAAATATCAAAATATCTGTAATAATTTGGCATTGGCTTTGAGATTGAAGTGTGAAGAGGGCTTTCCTTCTGAAATTATGAGGAGATATCATCATTGTGTCAGCTGGAAACACAAAGGGATGATTGTAGGCCAGACAATTGTGAAAAACATACGTAAAATATGAAACAACGATTTCAGCTCTTATGTAAAAACACAGTCATAAAGATTCTGGAAGCAAATTTTTTAATTGAGACAAGATTGATCAAAAATGTAAAACTTCCTTTTTGTTTTTTGGGGCTTTTTTTTATTGTTGTTTTGAACTGAATTGTTGCATTGCATTAGTAAAAAGCTCCCGAGAGGCAGAGACACATGATAGTTATATTGTTTTGGAGTTTTTAGGCATAATTCACATGATGGTGTATATCAGGAGAGCGGAAAAGCACCCGGCCTATCAATAAGGAAACACAATCCAAAATGTTTGGTGAACAATTTAAAGAGCTGAAAGAATTGGCACGTTTAATTCAAACCAGTTTCACAACAACAACTTAGATTATTCTGCATCTGTGCTGCACACTGACAGATGTGACTTGCTATTTTACTAAATGACGCTTTCAATTTTCTGCTATTGTATATTTCCAAGCTTTAGCGCAGAGTTATGGTCGGGACTTTTAACAGCGACTCTCAGAAAAGCAGTTTGGATATAACATAAAATTCAAGGTGATGATCAAACTGGGATAAATTTTTTTGGTTTTCCTTTTACATTATTAAAATTTTAAAGAATCATGGGTGCAAAAGCTCTGGAGAAGAAGACGGCCACACACCAAACTTTGGACCAGTGTGAGGCGAAACCCTGAACTTTTACGTCTGGCCTTTAGGAGGTTGTGTTCTTTTTATGACCTATTAACCTTCTCAGCCTTTTCCCTCCACAGCAGTAAACGCTGCCCACCAGTCTCTCCAGGTGCTTGTTGCTCAAGATGATTGTTAAGTATCAATTTTCTTTGTCACCTTTATGGGTTTTATTTATTTGTCTGCTCCCTCATGTGGAACAGAGCCGCGGCATCACTCAGGTAGATGGATTATAACTCAACTGCTACGACTCATCAATCTTGGAAATTTGACTTCCTGAATCTCATACAACTGTTACTGTCATATTATGGCACAGCATTATCAAGATCAATGACATTTTAAATGCTTCCCGGTTAAGGATGATCGGTGACAATAAAAAGGTAAGTTGGTGATGAAACTGTCTGGGCCGTGGCGAGCGGCGGCGCTGAGCGCGCCGACGGAGTCACCTGCCGGAGAGCCCCGCTCCTCCGAGGAGCTCCGCTTAAATGAATGAACTTGTAATCACAACAGTCACCCTGCGAAATGTCACATGTTGACCATTATTGATCACTCAAGCATGTTTCTCATCCCAATGGCTTCATCTCACACTGTCGAATCGATGCATCGTATTGTGTTTGGGATAATCTCCCCAGTTACACATCCCGAGAATCTTGTTTTAACTCACAAATGGAGGCACTGATCTTTAATATTCTAACTACGAAGTAGGAATAAAGTTTTTAAATTGTGCACTTGTGCAGTTATTTCTTGATCTTGCCTTTGCTGGCTAAGGATGCATATTACTTCTTCATTTTCCACTGCTAACATTAATATTCGGGTGGACACGTTCCCTTTGGTGACAATGTTTTCCTCAACATCTGCTTCTTCGGTGCAGTTCAATCTATTCAACAGAATCCTGAAGCAGCTTCAGTGCTGAAAAACAACAACAAAACTCATTTTATCCATTAATCGTTCTTTATGAAACATCTTTCAAACAAAAAAAGTAGAACAAAGTGCATTTAGATTATTGAAAAAAAGAAGCCCAGCCTCCAAACCCAGTGTAAATCTCTCTCATACACACACACACACACACACACACACACACACACACACACACACACACACACACACACACACACACACACACACACACACACACACACACACACGTTGAGAAAAACACAGGTCAACATACAATGAAGTGGCCGAGCATAGATAAACCAGGTGAGCAAATGTCACTGGAACAGGAGACGTCCCTGTGTCTGGCAGCCGTGACCTGTAAGGCCACCCAACACGAGAGGAGGAATCCACACCACTGCTGCAGGCCTGGTATACAGACCCCCCCCCAAAACCCCCAGCAGCAACACCAGGCCTGGTGAGACTGGGCGACAGATAACACCTGGACAGTCAGAGCTGCTCTCTGCTCCCATTTCAGATTCGGACTGAGGAAACACTAGAGATTCAAGTGACAGCAAAGTAAAAACAAAATTAAATCACTATGAAAGATTACACCATCACTACTCAGAGCAGGTTTCTTCCTGTCAAAAATGAAAGTTCAACGTTTTAAAAGAATAACATTCAAATTTCAGAACAAATAAAAATACAGAACAGCGTTTAAAAATGAAGGTATGAGCCATGTTTTAACGCATGATCAATCAATAGTCAATTTAAAGAATTTCTTTCTAGAATTAAAAATGGAAAAATAAAGTATTTGTATTGTATTGTATTGTCTTGTCTTGTCTTGTCTTGTCTTGTCTTGTCTTGTATTGTATTGTATTGTCTTGTCTTGTCTTGTCTTGTCTTGTATTGTATTGTATTGTCTTGTATTGTATTGTATTGTATTGTATTGTATTGTATTGTATATTACTTCAGTTTCTTTACTGGCAAGAAGATTTTAATTATTCTGTCTTTTGGACGTCTTATCCATGTTGGGGCCGATTCCAGCTGAGGGTGGGTGTGAGGACACCTGGAGAAAACCCATGCAAGCACAGGCAGAACATGCAAACTCCATGCAAACTATTGCATATTCTCACGGTGATGTAACCCCACCGCTTTCACACCACAGAAGCATGCCAAGTCTAGTCCAGCACCTGTATTCAAACACCGTACTTTCTTTGATAAAATGGGTATTTCCAGGTAGATTACAGGACAGAGCCTCAAAATATCAACAAGGAACACAAACAGATGTGCTTCAATATTTAGCACCCATATCTACATGCTGATGTTTGGATATTAGAAAAACATTATTTGTAGGCCGAAGTTTGAATGCTCATGTTTTGTTTGGTGTCCTGGAGACCTGTGTAACAGCAGTACAACAAAAAACTAACACTGTTTAATCTGCTGCATGCGTCACGACATAACCCAGTGTCACACGGTTGGCTTATAAACACGACTTTAAACAGATGCAATGCTGCTCTGCCACAAACATTGTTTTTGGTGTTTCACAGATACAAACTGTGTTTTTGTTACACTGCAATAAGCCTCCCGAATCTCAGATTAACATAATGTAAGAAGGATATTTGAGTTTCCACACATTCCCATCATTTTTCAACCAGTTAAGACACTTTCAGAGCTTTTTCTGAGTTAGCTTTTTAGAAAACAAATGTAATATTAGCTGTATGTTTATTAGATATACTCGGATGACATTAACACATTCCTTTCAACAAGAAAGTTCCAAGTTGTAGTTATTTATTATTAATGATTATCAAAGTGCTCATTTATTCATTACGTTCCTCATTATATCACATGATATACTTAACATTAAAAAACATGATATTAAAAACATCAGAACCTTCCTAAATAAGCAGAAAGTTTATTCACCTTTTTAGAAAGTTTCAACATACAGTAACTGGAGCTTTATGGCGATACAGTGGCTTTACTGCAGCATTTCAACTCATTAACAGGCAATAAAGAGCGCATTCATTCATGCCCACAGATTATACGACAAAGGAGGGATTCTCAGGACTACATATTGTCGCCATATCAGCAGAGAAAAAAACAACTTCATGCAGTAAGTTTTTCCCCTGTAATTTCAAAATGTGTAAATGTATACTTGGACTTTTTGCGGAATGTCAGGGGAGTCCAAGGGCCACCAAACAATGAGTGAAGCAATTTTCAATAAAACAGAGGAATAAAAGAGTGACATTTCACAAAACACTGACCTTTATCTTATATTGACTGTATTATTAATGTTTGCTGTAGCTCGGTTGTTAAAAAAAAATGGAAGAATTCTGAATCACAGATTTTACTGACTTGTCATTTTCACTGGTTGGTCATTAAAGCCGCAGTGACAAAGTCACAAACTCATGTAGATTTATTTTGGATTCAAGAGGAGATATTGCTTTTTCCTGGGGAAGGATCCAGAGAAGTGAAATAATTAATCTCTCACTGCATCATTTCAAGTAATACTGAAAATAAATATATTCAGCTTATATATTTAAATCTATATAATCTTGCTTTTTAAGTCAATTCTTTCTCTCTATATGATTTCTTCCTTTTCTTTCTTCAATGTTTGGTTCGTGAATGCTGTTGGGCTATTATTAATTATTATTATCATAATTATTCATTGATTCTTAAGGAGCTTAACTGGTACAAAACAAGAACAACGCTGTTTTTAACATGATTTATCATATTTTCATGGTTACGTTTTTAATTTTCTCTTTAAAATGCAGTAATAGAAATCAATGTAATCACCTAAAATCAATGAGGTGAACCAGTGTGGACAATCAGACTGCCTTTAAGGTTTATCCTGACTTGCTTTGGGGGAAAATGTATTGAAAATATGGGGAGGAAAATAACTGATGTGACAGTTGTGATATTAATTGTGGATTTTGTTAATTCACCTGTAAACATCACGCAGCTTTAGGAAGATGTGGGAACTAACTGACATAAATCAAAGCTGACATGAAGTCAAAAGGAAGAATGTTTTAACAATGTTAAAGGAAATAAAGTACATTGAACCAATATTTAGATAAATAATCTGTAGCTTCTTTTACATTTCAATAATTTCTAAACCTGAGCCTATAATCCCAAATCCATGACTGGAGTGCTGTTAACACAGTTTCATTCGTATATCTGCATTTTGCTATTAACCATGATTAGCATGCACAGCAGCCTGCTGATCTGCATCTTGAACAAGCTGGGGATGGTTAAGTATATAAAAAAACAAACAAACAAAAAAAAGAAACAATTTTAAAAACTACGCCTTCTTTTTCCCTGCAGCGAAAAACAATGCTGTATGAAAAAGAGTATTACAGAGAGAGCTGCAATGATGAACATTTCCTCCTGTTTCATGTTTAACCCTGCTCATTTCCCACAGTAAGAACTCCGGAAACACACAAGTGTGCACAGCAGCTTGGGGGGAAGATGACTGATGGCTTGTTGTCATGATGTTTGGGATTCTGCCGACTCGAAGCCTCGTGGCTCAGTGGAGCCGTGAAGCGCTGCAACACATACTACAGGCTATAGTTGAAGAGTCCTGGTATTAGCAAGGTATTGCTTCATTGTCACACTGTTGAGCCTCTGCAGAATGCAGTTATCTATAATGTCCCCAGCCAATTGTGCAGTAGTTGCATTAGATTTATGAATATAGTTCATGCACTGTGACAGATTTCATAGCATTCAAAGATGAAGCAAAGACAATTATTAGAATTTAACAGTGTGACTGGGTGGGTTATTTTGGGTTTTCAGGTGATATGCCTCTGTGTTGCGTGTGTGTGTGTGTGTGTGTGTGTGTGGGGGGGGGGGGGGGGGTGCACACACAGTGAACCCTTTCTTCTGACATCCCAATTTTTCAAAAATGTCAATATTTGAAAAAAAGCTGACACACTCCATCACTCATATAGATAGCCATCTTTCAGGCCAGTCAATGTGCCACACTTCTCCTATGACTGCTTCTTCTCTATTCCTGCTGCGGCCCCTTCCCTCCATTGCACTTTTCTGTCCGTGGTATTATGTCTCCTTGTCGCGCCGCCATATTACAGCTCTATCATGATGCCCGATGAGCCTTTGCACCATAACCGCGGCTCAGACGGCTGTCAGCTTCTCTACTTGCTGCTGTATTAACGGCGGTGACCTGCCTCGCTGGTGGTGACAGTTGTCTGTCAGCACTGGCAAATTCCCAGTCTTGTGAGGGTCAAGAGCTGAGATATAATGAGGCTCTACGTCGCTGCAGTGCTATGGACGGGGGTCTGATGTCAACGGCGGCCGTCGCATCGTGTCGGCAGCGGCGAGATGAGGTCTGCATCCAAACCGGGGAGGTAATCCGAGCACGGCCGCACTGATCCCAGGGCCTTGACTGCCTATTGACACACATCAGAGCATGGACGCAAAACAAATTAGCATCAGTCAATATCCTCTCCCTCCTCCTGCCTCCTGACACAGCCACCCAAGTGCTGCCATGTTTACTTCACCTCCAGTCAAAACAATAGAGACTGTGGTGATCACGATGAAAAATGCCCGGGCTGTGTTTTAAGAGGCAGTCTTTCGGGGGTTTGGGGGAAGAGTTGGCACATTTTTGGTCTGTTTTGCCGGAGTGCCCGAGTGTTGGTTTGAGGGGACTGGGATTCAAAATTGAATTTGCAGGATCTATTTTACCTAAATTGTGAGATTATCCCCTCTCTCTCATTTCTGAATCTTGGGTAGAATTTGTGGTTTAGGGGAAACAAGCTGTCCAGGAGAAGGTGCCTCCACTAGAGATCACTTGTTTGTTGCAATGAATGTGATAATGTAACTTCTGTTGCACTGGGCAGTGATGTGGAACAACCCCTCGAATATGCTAATCAAACATATGGCACATCGAGGAACAAACGTGGATTGTTGTTGTTGTCCTAAAAGATAAAAAGGTTACTTGGTTTTAAATGTAATTTGAATGCATCCAAAGGCTGTAACTGGCTGAGGCGGTTTTATTTTTTTAATTCGTTTGCAAATGGAAAGCAGATATTGCTCACACCTGTTTTTTCCTCTTCTTCTCCTTTTCCCCTCTCTGCAACCCCTTCCCACCCCTCCTCCTCCTCCTCCTCCTCCTGCTGCTGAAAGCCATTACAGAAATACAATTTCTAATACCTCCGCACAGGTCTTCGATCGACTGCAAACAAATTTATATTCAGGCGGTAAACAGAAAGCTGCAGAGATTTATTTATTGAGTGTGGAGGAGAGAAACAAGCTAGCGCGTGAACCCTGAGTAACCTCCGAGCTGACATGAAGATGGATCTGTGCACCATGCAAATGCATGGAGAGAAGGGATATATTGCACTCAGTCATTCAGCACATCGCTGCCTGTAGAATCCCATTAACTCCCACAGCTGGGACCATATTTCTGTGTTGTAAGAATGCAGTTAGAAGTTGTTCATTACACTGAATTATTTTGTAATTACTGCAGACTTAAAGGACATAGAGAATAATTTTAAAATATAATCTTAAAGTGATTTTTAAGTTTAGGTTTATAATTAAATGTGAAGATGGCTCTTGTATTGCTATGATAGAAGTGATAATAATATTTTATTATTACTATTATAATAATAATAATAATAATAATTATTATTATTATTATTATTATTATTATTATTCAACCTTGTGAATTGACTGTTTCCATCAAACACCTGTAATGTTCATTGATTAAGCTGTACAGTTAATTCTAACAATACAGGGTTGAGTAAATAAATAATGTATTTCAGTGAAATAGAATAAAGAATTTTATGTTCCAACACCTGCTGGTCTTTAGTGGTATTTTAATACCCTCTAAGTCAGTCACTTGAAACATGACTGAAACCTAAAGACTCATAAAAAAAAAACACACTTACGATGTTAAGATTGGCATTTCTTTGTAATTTCACGGATATTTGGTTTTGTGGAACAATAAAACACCATCACGACACTATAAATTGCGACCAAATGTTTAAAAGCTCTTGAAATTAAAATTACTTGTTAACTCTGGCGTCTGAGCCCTGTTAATTCCCGTTATTTTCATGTGCCTGCGTGCGGTTGGGCATCATGCGATGATGCGTGTGTTTGAAAGTAGGTCATCCCAGACTTCAAGAAAGAAAAAACAAAAAACTAGTTCTGCTGCTGTGGAGCGTCTTGATAATTTAATTTCTGTACTGGAGGTGAAATTGGCTGAGCTGCTGTGGGGCTGCAGATTTTCTTTTCTTTTCTTTTCTTTTCTTTTCTTTTCTTTTCTTTTCTTTTCTTTTCTTTTCTGTTCTTTTCTTTTCTTTTCTTTTCTTTTCTTTTCTTTTCTTTTCTTTTCGCAGCAACAGACGCCAGTTAAACATTTTTGCTCACTTCATAACAATATAGTCCCATTAGTCCCTGATATACTTTCCAACTGTGACAAACAACAATATATTTATTTGCTTTGGTCAATGTCTGATGGTCTTTAAGATTGTGATTGATTCCTGACACTCTCACAAAAGCAGAATACTGAAGAAGAGAGTTTTGGCCTCTTGTTTTGCACACAGATGAACTATTCCTGAAGGAGAGAACCAGTTCATACAGCATGAGGAAGCAAGTTTCATCTGAGAGCCAAGCAATTCTTGTAGTTGTTCGAGGCTAATTACAAATCTGCTGCCACTGAACTTCTAAATACCAGCTGTCATGACCTTTGAACCCATTAAGTGTGCCTTTCACATGACCTAAGACCTCTGCTAAAGAGGGCCTTGAGTTTTCTTTTTTCTCTGTAAATTTGCATAATCCATTAGCTGCATCAATGTAGGCCTATATTATGTTAATTTCGCTTTTGGAAAAAAGATTTTATTGTTACCTTGAAAAATAATCCTCATGCCAGATTTTGACTGGAAAAAAAAAAGAAAAAAAAATAACCCGTGTATGATATGGGACATCACAGCGTGGATGGGCGAGAGGCCCGTGAAGGCCCTCAGACTGCCAATGGTGTGTTTTCCAGCTGCTCTCTTTGCGCTCTGCTCTGCTTATTGAACTCGGACACCATTATAAACGTTGACCTGAGGTGAGTTTCACAACTTGCCTGCTCGGCTTAATCAGTGTTGTCCTCCCTGATGACAGAGATGTCCAGCTATTGGCCGAGACCAGGAGGGCACGTCATCTCCATCAATCAGAGACCGCTGTTTCTCCTCAGAGGAATGTCCCCCCCGGTCATCCCTCCGCCTGACCATGCGTCGCTGGACGCATGAGAGGCCGGGCATGAAGTGCAACCCCATCCAATGATTATGCGAGGGGGGGGGTAAAAAGGTGATAATGACTTCCTATCAAGAGTTAACGGCCGAAGGGGAGACTAACCCTCTGTTCACGGGCTGCTGCAGAGCAAAAGAGGTCATAAACCGGGACCTGAGCGGCAGGTCTCATCCTGAACTCTGCAGCCGTGATGAGAGGCAGGAACCGGAGGTGGAAGTTGCCTCAGGATTTTACTCCCCGCGCCTGACTCCGTGCACCCCTTCGGACAACCCTCCTCCTCCCCCTCCACATCCTCCTCCTCCTCCTCCTCCACCACAGCTTGAGCCTTTCCAGGGCTTCTCGACACCGGCCTGCCCCCACTCGTCCCGTGTCCCCTGGCGGTGCAGGGCGCAGTGGCGCGGCTCTCTGGGGCGCGGATCCTGCGCGTCACGGCGCGAGAGGACGAGCTGCGCTTTTGGGTCACTCGCAGAGCAAATTCAGATCTACTCTCACGGTGGAGCAGAGATCCACGTCGCCGTGGGAAGTTCAGTCGGCTCGGACTGTGACGGAGTTGGCACGGATGAAAGGAGTAAAACTTTTGAGTGGATGAGAGTGAAACGGAGTCAGCCGCACAGGGCGGGTGAGTTATTGTTATTTTTTTCTGTAATGGCACACTGACAGCTCGGGAGGAGAGTTAAAAAGCAGAATTGACATCATATTATTCGGTTTTTAAATTAGTTTCCGTGTATTTTCAAGCCTTGGGATAACTTTCATTCACAGGTGAAAAAAGTTTTTGTCACTGAGGTGAAAAAAGGAAAAAAAAAATAGCTGACGTGCTTTGTGCGTCACCGAGTACAATTTCCCCCGTCACCACAAACAAACCCCGAATAATAATGAGCCTAAAATCCAAATCCAAAACAGAAAAGCGGATATAGCTGTTTACGGGAAGCCACATTTTAATATGCACATGAGGACTCCGTTACTATTTCCTTAACGGTTTCATGTTAATGCGGAGTCTGGTGGGTTGTTTAACATTTTTTGCTCCACCTACTGTTCCAAGCTTGGCTGAAAACTGTGCGCACAGAAACAGGGCGAAGTACAGTGAAAGGCCTGCTTAGCCTCACTGTATATTCAACCCTGAAGATGATCAATTATTTACCCTTGCCCTTACTAACCAGCAGACTTTGAATAATGCAACAGACCACTGCCTGTCGAGACCCACAGGAAGTTGAGTAAAACTTACTCTTGTAAGCTGGAGTGCTCCCTGAGTATTGATTAGTTGTCTGTTTGTAATGAAAGCCCTTGCCTATTGATTTCAGTTTGCAGCACCTTTACATGTGTCCACCTTTTTAACATAATTGCTGTCACAGATCATCATTTCACTGACTGATGAGTCCTGGGCAGAGAGCCCACTGAAGAATACATATCCTTGGCCTAAAAAATACCAATAGCCTGCTAATGTGAAAAATGCCTATGAATCCTCAATTTTATGTGAGTTATCGCATCTTGTATAGATCTCTCATTTGATCAATAATGTCACTTGATTGACTGGCCACAGTACCTGGATTGTGTTTCATAAATTTTACTTGGAGGATGATTTACAGTCACAGTGGAGGTCCACACTTTTATTTATTTGTTTATTGTCTTTCAGTCAGTGTGGTCCAGGTCAGATGGACGGATGCTGCTGACCCAAAGGTGCAGTGAACAACGATGCAACTTTATTTTAAAGGCCCAGCCTCACCTGCAAGTGTTGCAACAAGCACATTTATTGCACAATTCAGAGCACTGTGGAAAATTTGTGGAGATTTAACCTATTTCTGCACAAATAGTGAGTTCACTGCCTTTGAGCTGGCTTTATTGTTGCATGATGCAACAAAAAAACCACATCAAGCTGCTGGATCGCCTGCTGGTGGATCAGACAAGGTGCAATTCAGAGACATTTTGATTTTAGAATTATGTGGTCGAGCAAGCACGAAAAACCTGAAACCGTGGCGTGAAAGAGATTGATTTGTAATAAATATTGTCATGTGGCACAGAGAACGACTGCTTCTTTACATCATGTGCAGAATGTTGATCTGGACAAACGCTTTCTTGACGGTGCGAGGGAGACAGAAGGTGACAGGCGCCCTTTTGATTGGTCCAAAAGTCATTTTATCCATCAAACACATTAGCCACTCATCCGATCCAAAACCATGCACTTGAAAAAGCCATTTACGCTCACCCACCCACACTCAAAGACATTTCCTCGCAGTATTGTTAGCATCGCCGTAACCTCTTTCTGTATGTCTCTGAAGGAGATCATCTGTAGGAGTAACTCATTAGCACTACAGTGTAACTTGTAAAAGAGTCATTAGTGAAAGTATGCTTTCCTCGGGAGCTTGTATTGGTTTTGGCACAAAGCAAAGTCCTGCGTATCCTTCCATGTTGAAAGGCCTCCACAGACCTGCTGTAACCTGATCTCCTGGCTCAGTGTATATACTCCCAGTGCGTCATTCTTCAATTATGCTTTGACAGCACCTGAATTACTGTGGGCTAGATGCCCAGATGACTGAGGCAATGTGTATTGATCTATCCCCTTTCTTCTTCTCTCTCCTTGGCTTGGAAGGCCCTTCCCATTCCCTTTGCTGGCTGGCTATTTTTAAGCGTGCAAGTCATTCCTCAAATATTTAGTTTGATTCCTTTATGCCTTCTGGCTGGCATCAATTCTATTATCTTTGGAGCCATTAATCAGAATGTGCATGTGATTTGCACTCCTGAAAGCTCAAGTTCTTAATTACGTACAGTTTCTGTGTATTGCTTCTTGATATTCACTGCCCTCTAATTCTCAAGCTGGGTTACCTTCACATTCATTTTCTTAAAACACAGATGTTGACATTTATCCTATAACTGACCTTTCCATCTGCTATGCTTTTGCAAGTGGCTGGAGGCCTGTTAACCTTCCTCGCCATGAATTGTGGTGGGAGGCTTTGCTCTACACCTGGCACACTGACTCCATTATGCAGCAGCAGCAGCACATTATCTCAGAGGCAAAGGCACACTGACAACTGCCCACAATGTCAGCCATGAAAAATCAAGATATAGCTGCGGTCCCTGTCGTTCATTGCACATAAGTAGCACAGATGATACTTTAATGTGTAACCCAGAAACCTCAGAGGACAAAAACGGAGACATTTGTCATAATTGCAGAATTTGACTGGATTTGTAAACTGTTAAACTGCCATTGACATACAAAGTCCTGAAGGCAAATTATTAATGATTCTGATGAATACAGCTAATGGACTGTAAATGCAACAAAGTTGTTGCGAAGCACCACACATTTCCCTACTTCTATAAATATCTGCTGCACAAAGCATGGTCCTGCTTTTTCCCCCTGTGGTTTAATGAACATTTGGATGAACATACTTTAAAAGCTAAACTTTGGAACTAAAATGCAGCATGAAAGCCAGGCAGTAAATGTGAACCATTCAAATCTGTCAGTCTGAGGGGTCCGGTGAAATCTTGGGTAATTTTTCAGGCCGTAATTTATGGCGCTTTTGACTGCAGGTGTTTCTGTTATTATGTCTACATCTCCTTGTTTTACAGCACCAGAAGGTTTTGCAGTGTGCCAATAGGCTATTGCTAAAGTTGATACCTCTGTGAAATACATCTTTGTTATACAGACAGAAAAATGGCTCCCGAGTGAAGACTTTAAATCAGCATGATGGCTCAGGGCCAATTCCTACAAATCAGTTTCTTATAATTTTAGGCCTATTGAATACTTAAATACTTGTTTCTTCTGTATCACACAAACCTTACGCTTATTTATTGTATTTAACCCTCTCATTATCACTCAAAATAAGCTGATATATAAATATATACACATCACAGTGTTTATTCTCTAAAGTTTCAACTCGGGGGCAAATGTTCATCTCATTTCCAGGGCATGGGCGTGGATAATTTAATTCAGGGACTTTTTGTGCATCTTTTGTAGGCTGCCTCATTGATCTTCTGACGACTGTTTTCATGTCCTCCCTTCAGCCAGGATGCACATGACCTGTGGGTTCAGCATTGTTGGCTCGGGCCTCAGTGTGCGGGAGGCGACTGGGAGCCGCAGCCTTTGCCCGGACGGCCGTGTCACGGTGAACGGGCCCCCGAGGACCAACTACAGCACCAAGCAGCTGACCGAGCTGGAGAAGGAGTTCCACTTCAACAAGTACCTGACGCGGGCCAGGCGCGTGGAGGTGGCCGGCGCCCTGCAGCTGAGCGAGACGCAGGTGAAGGTTTGGTTTCAGAACAGACGCATGAAGCAGAAGAAATTGCAGAGGGACGGTCTGTTTTCCGAGCCGGTGCCCGCGGCCCCGCACGAACACGCGGACTTCTCCGGACAAATGCCCCTCTCCTGGACCGACCTCGCCAAAAAGAAAAAAAAAGAAAAACAAAAAAAAACCCACCTGCCCCTGAACTCCTGAGTCGCACGAGCGACGTGGTGCGTCACGCGGCGAAAGGGCACAGAGCGAGCCTGCAGATGTTTTGTTTCGCGTTTGCATCGGTTTCAATCAACCTTCACCTTTATTTGCTTACCACGATGGATGCTCATCGCAAGAAGCGCAATGGCAAGTTACTTCATGCAAGAACGGGTCACAGCGATTTGTCATCCTTCCCCAGCTTCAGACTGGCGCACTGATTTGAATATTAAAATCCAAAGTGATTCCACTGCGCTCCTACCAGCACAATGTAAACGAAGATACAAACTGATATTAATTGAGCATAGAAGATGAGGGACGCAATTTGCTTTTTTTTTTGGGACAATTTTATTGACTTTACTTGAACAGGCTGTAATAATTTAACAGCGCAATAGTTTAGTATTTATTTATATAATTTATTTTACATGCGATAATATTTGTTTAATTGATAAAGCAATCAATTTGCAAATTATTCCAGTAAATCACATCGGTGCTGTATGAAGCAATTAAAATTTTGATTTGGTAGTTTGTCTGGAAAACCCACATTGCGCACCTGTTGTAGACATGTTAGATATTTAATTTCTTTTTTTAAAAGAGCCACAATCCAATGTTTGATTTTGTCGGCTTTTTTTTTTTTTTTTTTTTTTGCACATTTCATTACCTCTTGTCCCCACAAAGATTAAAACGCATTAACTGACTGATGGATTTATTGGCCGCTCATATAGGAGCATTGATTCGGGGCGATCCATCCGTTTGAGGCGCAGATTCTGAGAACATTTGCATGCATGTGTAAACTGCATGTTAATGGAATACAGAAACGTCACGATCGGGAGCTGTTGCGTCTTTTATTGCCCTCACACTTGCATCAGAAAATGATAATTTAGCTTGAACACTCATGCGGGAGAGCAGACAATAAAAGCGTGTCTGTGCTGGTTTGCGCATCGACCAATAAAGCTGGTGTGGCCCCAGCAGCTCGAGCAGCTAAATAATCCTTCCGCATCTCATCTCATATAAAGTAAATGACTGTAAACACGGCCCTTAAACACTGTTATGTTCCTGGTATCACAATGCGTACCTGTCATATTAACGTCTATTTTAATATCACAGATATGGGCCATCAACATTAATTTTGTGTAAGGGAATATTTTTGTTTGGCTTTCAATTAGCGCACTTTCATTGGATGTGAAGGCTACCCGAGCCAAAACGGACATTAAACATCATATTAAACATAACAAATGAATTAACTTGCTTGTTGTAGCTTGGAAACAAAGTGCTGGAATAAAAGCAAATTAATTACCGTTATTTAAAATCTGTAACAGGTGTCCTTACTGGAATTTTGGCCTGTAAATAAAACTATCATGATGTCTAATGGAGACAATTGCAGGTCTGTGAGGCAGAAGATTGGACAGGAAGGCTGCAAGGCCACAATAATATATGCAGTTACACCGGAGTTCACCTCTCACCTCCTGACCTTTGTCGTGCCTCGGGACAACGATGACCCGGTCAGCAGCAAGCACATAGAAAGATGACCCATTAATTTGGGTGACCTCAAAGTCTGAACTTCTTCTCTCTTTTTTTTCCCCAACATGCAACTACGAAGCTTTTGTTCTACGAGTGAGGTCTGTGTGTTCACACAATATTTCACCAAGCTGAATGGAAGGGCGACGAGGCCATATGATAATGGTTTATATTACAATTCCATACCAGATGCAGAGTGCACTTTTTTCCCTCCTGCACCTAACCTCATTCTTACCCTATCTCTTATTTAAATGAGCAGAAAATATGCTTCTGGATCACTTCATAAAGTGGATGGAAGAGACTTTTCAACCGATAACTTTTGAATATAAACTACAGACCTATTTTTATTAGTGAAGTTGAAAAATTAAAGCTACTTCAGCATGCTTAACACTTAATATGACTCCATGTCAGAGGCAGCACAAACAAAAAATTGGAGCAACTATTTATTAGATGGTCACATCTTCTTATATTTCATGCATATTTGCTTGAATCATTTTTTAAAACTGCACATTAATCCGGCCCACAAACGGTGCATTTTCTAATCAAATAAAGCCTAGTAAGGAATAAACATTCCAACTAAAAGGAAAGGAGCCGACGGGAAACAACATTTTGTTTCTAAATTGACAGGCTTGGTCCTACATGCTAGCAGAATCTGATGAAGTCAATTTATTTGAGGATTTGCATTTAAACAAAACACACACCATTAAGGTTGCGTCTCTCTAAACAAAATAGCACAAAGTGAAATGTTTAACAAAACCAACATATGTGTCCGTCTCTTCAATGCAAAGTGCTCATTCGTGAAGGTTATAAGGACGGTGATGAGGACAATGATGTTGAAGTAATGTGATGATAAAACCCGCGACTAGTAAAAATGGTCTCTCATGTCCGGTGCTCCTACTGAGAAGTGTGCTGCGTTGACCTTATTAGAAACTCTTTTATCATCTTGTGCAAATATTTTCCCTTGCCACGGGGCTTCGAGTTACAGGTTGTAATGTATACAGAGGATGCTTGCAGCAGGTGGGCACTTTTTTGTTTTTTTAAATCCAAACTTACTTCACCTCAGCTTCTATTGTGTAATAGACTCACTTAGAAAATATAAAACCAACTTAGGTAGTTGCAAAAAGGGGTAAAAAAAACAAAAACAAAAAAACTTACTGTGAATTATAGGAATGAGGCAAAGGTGTGGGGTGGGGAAAAAAAGTTGATTTATTTTGAGGGAACTGCCACTTTAATTTCAATCTGTGGCAGCTTCAGCATTTGCGTCTCAATTGATGAAAGGAGAAGTGTGTTGTTTGTTCAGACCTGACATTTAGTTCGAAAGCATTTGAGTGTGACTCTGCTCTGATGAATCTGTGCTCCTCTGTTATTCCTTCCTGAAGATGTACGGTTGGTTCCCGAGACTGACAGCTGTGCGCGCACACACACACACACACACACACACACACACACACACACACACACACACACACACACACACACACACACACACACACACGCACACACACACACACACTGGAAGCAAAATAAAAATAAGTTCGATGAAAATGTACTTTGAGTTGCACTTTTATTCACTTTTCCTTTCGCCTGCCTTTATTTCAAGTGATCATTCCTCATAATGAAAGACTGCGCTATTCAAGTTATTCATTTGAATAAATAAGCAACCTATTCATATAGGAATAATTGTAATTATTTATAAATATCATAAATATAGAGTGTAATGCTACATGTATTTTGACAAAGACCCCTTAGCAACAAACCGAATAACTGAGATATCAAAAGAAATCCACTGATGTATTGGCTCGTGATAAATGAGGATATTGACAGTCTCCATTTTCTTCTCTTGGAGGTGAGCTGATGTGGGAAGCTGTTACAATCCTCCTGAGGAGTGCTGCATGGCATGAGCAATGAGAGGACGTATGCACCCTACAGAATATCTTACATTACATTTCAAATGAACACGTATAAGTGGGTTCTTTCTGAGCTCATTGTAATTAATGCTAAGTTGACCTAAAATTAACTTAATGCATAATATGCATGTAATATCCTCACCGGAGCTCAGGGGAATGAAATCAATTGATCACGTTAAGCTCTTTCTAACTCTACGTGAAGCACTTATAGATAGCCCAGTTGTTGTTGTAATTATGAATCATTTGAATGTCTACCCCCTCTTTTTAGTTTTTCTGCTCGTCTGATTTTACTGTTTTCCTTTATTTGCAAAGACTTTCATGCACTATTAGTCTTTTTGATCGGTCTCATTCACATATTTGACTACCAAACAATTTCTACATCATGAAAGTTGAAATGAAGCGCACCTGTTTGTGTGTGTGTGTGTGTGTGTGTGTGTGTGTGCGTGTGTGTGTGTGTGTGTATGTGTGTGTGTGTGTTGATTGATATTTGGATGCCCTGTGTACAATTACACAAATATGTGTTTTGTTTCCTATGTGCTACTTATAAAGCGCTCAAAAAAGATACAAAGCACGTATTTGAATAATTGCTCGCTGGCACACGCGCGCGCACACACAAACGCACACAAATCCATACATAACACGTCGTGACAGAGCTCCGGCGAACAACGCACACACCAGTCCAGTCCTTGCCTCTCCTCTCTTGCTCCACTCCAGGGAGCAGATGTTTGGGGACAGCTTACAGCCTCAGCGAATTTCTGTGTACAAAGCAAATAGCAGCACTCAGCACTTCTGGCTGCAATGGGAAATTTGCTCTTGAAAGAGGGGGAGCAGAGGGAGGGGAGGCCTTTTGAGTCACTGAGGTATCATGAGGATGGGAGGCGAGGGAGAAAGAGTGAGAAGGAGGGTGCATGCAGAGGTGAAACTGTGTCAAGGTTGCGAGTCTGTTGCATATGAGAAGACTCCCTGAGACTTCTGCTGTTGTGTCGTGAAGAAACGTCACGTGCAGTGCGTGCAATGTCTCCTTACAAACATCATGCAGCATCAGGAGAATCAACCAAGATGGGCCGGCTATATGTCTGATTGTATAGCTGGTGTGTGACCTCTCCTATACAGGAGTCTATTCCCTAGTTTGGATTGCCCTTTGAAAAGTTGCAGAGAAGCACAAAGTGAGAAGAAAAACTGGGGAAAAGATGCAATAAGCCTTTACAGAGATTGCTGATATTGCATCTAAGACATCAGCTACTACACAGGACTGGCTATGCTAATGATGCCACTGATTTAATGGCACCGGCTCTGTGGCTGCCTGTGCCCTCTTTAATTTGCACTCCATGCAAAAGTTGCAATCTTATTTCATAAATATTGTCATTGAATGTATATCATGAACTGATGATTTGATTTGTGAAATGATCTCATTTGTGCAAACTTGAATAAAAAATGTTTTCGCTTTTTTTTTTTTTTTTTTCCCACCTTTCAATAATGTAAACAGTGCAGTTTCAACCACAGATGCTCGGCAAGATGCCGCACAGTCTTGTGTAAACAGGTTCAAACACACACAAACACGCTTATTTCCAAACGTGCACAAGAATGCACATTTTGACCCCTCATCAGTGTATTATAATCCCCAAACAAACCATCATAAACGAGCCCTGCGATGCTTATTTGTCTGAACGCAGGCTACCCCCCTCCTCCTCTGCCCCTGGGGTGAGGTTGCCATAGTGACAGATTCATAGACATATGGAGAGAGAGGGGAAGGGGAGCCGGGTTGAAGGGGTGGGGCCAGGAAAGGGTGAGGTGGAGGGAATACAGAGGAGAAAGGGATGGGTACCGGTTTGAGGACGCCAGCGCTCGGTCGTTCAGATGTGTCTTTGTGTTTCATCTGTCAATCAGCCATCCGTGGCAGCCCGTGCTCATACGAGGGAACAGTTCATGAACTTTTCTCAATCAAGTCTCTGTCGGGCGCCATCTTGGCAGTATTTCAGGGGAGGAGCAGGGGGAAAAAAAAGATTGTGAAGCTGCCTGCACAGCTCAGTAAACACAGTGTGTGTGGAGGCACCAAAATGTGCGACATTTAAATGATTTGGAAAAGCTGAATCCACATAATGCAGCCACTTGCCATTTAGCTGTTTACACTAATGACTACTCAACATTAGGAAGACAAACATACAGGTGTGTCCGCACCTGACTAATTAGATTTAGATGACGTTCTCAACTTTTGAGCTTGACGATGGCTCAGATGAAGCCACTTGTGAACAATTAGTGGGGGTTGTAGGTTTAAAGAGGGCAACAGAACTGGCCTTGTTGCGATAAAAACGTTGTTTTTTTTCCCATCAGCTATTTTATGCAAAAGGGGGAAAGACCAGGTGCTCAATCAAGCCTCACGCCTACTGTTTTATTTTTCATCTTCACCCCTCCCTTTTCTTCTCCACACAAACCTTCCTTCTCCCTTTGCACAATTCTTCTCCTCCTCTTCCCTCATTCGGTGTCATTCGTCTTCCCTTCTGCTCCTCTGCTGCATGCTCTCCAACTGATATGAGAGAGTGACCCTCGAGGCCCTCAGAGGTCAAGTGATACAAGGTCATTGGCGGGTCATCTCCGCTGACTGGCTGACCTCTAAAAGGACTTCTGGAAGGAACCAATCAGGTCTTGCTCCTTCCCCCCTAAGGCGGATCCCCCTCTCCGGCTCATCAGCAGCCTGTGTCACATGACCAGGGTGAGGCGTCAGAGGGAGGATGATTAATGATGCTTTTAGTACCTGTTTAGAATGAAGCTGTCCACACCGCACTGTAATTACCCACTCCCAGGCGGCAGCTGCCCAACGTAATTGCTTTTTGTTTGTTGACCTGGTTTATTGAGGAGAAAGATGGCTTCGACTGGGTAAGATGATGCTATGTACAGTATACAGAGGTGAGGATGTATGCATGTCAAACATGTCGGTGATGAGAGATTTATGTGAGGGGCACTAAACCACAAGCAAAAAGATAGCATCTCAGCTGTATGTGCACAAGGCACAAGTGACGCGTGGTTATTTGCTACAAACCTGTGCCTTTAAATAAGATCAAAATGTAAAGTTATGACAGGTCGCCACAAAATGTCAACAGCGCGGAGATATGCAGCCCTCCCAGAAAAGGTCAAAGACTGCCACCAGACCTCCTGTGCAAGGTTACTGCACAACACTGAAACAAGTATTCGACATGCACAGCCAAGGAGGGGCATGCTCCGTCATGCATTATGTATGTCAACTTCTCAAAAGCATAAGCACTGCGGTGCTTTGAAAATTCAGAACTAAGTTCAGAAGGTCAGTGGAGTTCTGCACCCAGAGATGCCCCCACCCCCCCACCCCCCCATTCCTCTCGGGCTACATGCCTAAAGCAAATATGAAAATTTCAGTACCTGCGGCGCAGTGCCACGAGGACAGTGACAATGAAACCCAGATAAACAGCCCCTCATTTGACCTATGGAGAGCATAAATTTACCGCCCATAAATCCTTGAGTGTTTCAGCTCCGTTTGGCGCATTCGCCGAGCCTCTCTACCCAGACTGAGAGAGGCAAGTGTCGGGTATCAGTGCTTCTGTATGAGCAGCTTTCATCCTGCTCCTGGTTCTCACATAACTCAGTCCTGCAGCCTTTATCACCGCCTCATAAATAACTAGGCTATCGCCTGATAATGTCCGCTTAATGCTTAGTCAATAAAGCCCACAGTAAGAGGGGCCTTTTTTAGCCTCTCTTCTGTACATAAATATAAACAGTGCGGTAGATTGATGTGATGGGCAGGCGCTTTCTACACTGGGACAAAAAGAGGCAACGTGTGGGCCCGGGAGCTGAAGGTGGGCTGAGGGGCTGCAGGTGTTTAGAGGAGATAGTGGGCTGTAATGAGGGGGCTGCAGGAGAAAGGCTGAGTGGATAGCCTTGACTGATCACCTGTGAAAGACACACGCACACGTACACACACAAATGATAGCGCACGGACACTAATGCAGAAAAGCACATGCGCACGGAGGCACATTCATTCACACACCAACACACAGACTAATGCCATCATTAGTTAACCCATTGGTGTCGATGCCTGGTGCACAAAAGCTCATCCTCCCCATTTGAAGGGCATTAGAGCATTTTGATAAAGAGACATCCCGGCGAAGTGTCTCTGTATCTTGTGACCATCTACTCTCAACCTATTGACATATTTGCAAAACCAGCCGCACGCAGCTCCAACAGAGTCGCATCCGAGGCTGCAAGTTTTATTGTCTCGTGCACATTGTGGGGCCGTTATCGACCATTCGCACTAGTCATCAGACCATCCAATTCCAGCACGGCGCCAGGGGCAGCTGTAGTCAGTGTGATGGCTGAAATGGGATCAGACTGAGCCCTGGGGAGACAGAAGAGACTGACAGGGATGTTCCTGGGTTGAACGAGGGGGCTGATTGTGATCCATGAGTTCGTCGGGGCAGAGGCACCTGGGCTTGGAGCAGCAGCTGGGAGAGACAGGCACAGAGACAGACCGGGTTCAAACCGAGAGGGATGACACAGTCAGCTCATATTGACATGTTTGGTTGGGGCAGGGGTGGGGGTGAGGGTGGGGGTGGTCCGTCGGTGCTGTGAATATTAAGTGAGCATTACATATTGTCCAGCTGGATTCAAACACAATATTAACCGAGTTCAAACAACATTAACGATCAATTCCGTTCCAGGTCCAGCGATTTCAGGGTTTATATGAAAACAAACAGGAAGTCCAACAATCAGCAAAACATCAAATGAGAACTCTATGTGTGAGTTAATAGTGAGTTTCACTTTCAAAGTGTGAAAGTCAGCAGTGCAGCTTTACTGAGATGTTATAATTCATTCTTTTGACTTGATTTTAAAAAAAAATTTTTTATTTGAGTCTATTTATAGAGTTGTACATTTTTATCCGCCCCGCTATCAAAGATAATCAGAGCACAAAAGAGGAAATGTATTGTCGACTTTGTGGAGTGTATCCACCCATCCCACCCAGGAAATCACACCATGCTAACCTGTGCCATTATCATACAAACTTCATGAAGCCGGCTTGCAAACACATGCAGAGTGTGCAAACACACTCAGGTCAACTCATTTGTGATGAACGTCATCCTCCAGCTAAGTTCCGACATGTCGTGAGTGGGATGTGACATTTACAAAAGAGTTTCCAATGAAAACAAACCGAATGAACGGAAAATGACTGACTCCGAAATACTCGCTCCTTTCAGTCACGAGCATGCACACACATGCAAAACACACACCCACCGGTCTGCACGCACACACTGTTATTCGATTGGCCTGTCACATCTGTACTGTCCTGATTGCAAAAGCTTTTTAGAGACACAACAAACTTCTCAGATCAGATACAAAAACTATTACTGTGAAGCAGTGACTGATTTGTAATATGATTCAATTCAACAGGTTTCCTTTGTTTTTAGTCCATTTAGCAATTCAACCATGCAGTCATCCTCTGAATTTACTGGAGCACAAAAAGCTCCTTCATCATGAAGCTGCTCCACTTTTACACAGGAACAATATATAGATGACTACATAAATCCGAGAGTTAAACTTTCATTTTCATCTATATAACCTTTGCACGGCAGCTGCTATCGAGCAGAAATTAGTCTTTAAAAAACCGAGTATACAAGAAAACAGAAAACAACCAAGACCAAGGTGCACTCTAAGAATCCTTAGCCAGGAAAAATAATTAACTCATAAATTATGCACAACATGTAAGACCATGTAATGCAAATTAATGGCACACCAACCAACCTTGAAGTTGCTAGAAGGACTATTTCCTACAACATGGAGATGCTAGTTGCTCTTAGTGTAGCCCCGCCCGCCTCTTAATATGCTTGGCAGTTATCAGCGAAGCAACAGCTATTTTTCAACACAATGCAATGAGATGGGATTATTACAGAGTTTTTCTGACTGTGGGTAAGTAATATAATAAACTGATTAGATAAAATGTTGGATGCATCCAAACGCATTACGCTCAGTGCGCCTGCGAAGGCATCACTGTCATCTGCCGCTCACACTGGACCTCATTTATCAATATTTGCTCTGGTGAGTGGCGTTGGGGGACTGAAAGCTCGAACAAAACATTGAAACTGATGTGTAATATTTCAAC
This sequence comes from Blennius ocellaris, assembly GCF_963422515.1. Classification (NCBI taxonomy): domain Eukaryota; kingdom Metazoa; phylum Chordata; class Actinopteri; order Blenniiformes; family Blenniidae; genus Blennius; species Blennius ocellaris. Next base: position 25,998,157 of record NC_137654.1, read on the forward strand.
GCTTATTCTATTTTTTGTTTTCATTATTCAGTTACAGTCCAGGCTGTTTCTTCATTACAACTTGTAGTGTTTTTCAATTTGGGCTCAACGTGGACATGCTGAAGCATGCAAACTCTGACTAAAGCCACAAAAACCTTTCAAGTGCTAAAAGGCAAAGCAGGATTCAAACTACATATTCAAATATTCATAATCCTATTTCACCTCAAGTTTGCAAATTTGAGTCAAAAAAAATAAATAATGGAGTGTAAGCAGCTAAATATAGACCTGAGCCTCTTACTTTTGCAGTTTTATAGACCCGTTCCCTGCCAGGTGCTGCACTAACTGAGGAGACAGCCAAACAAAGGTTAAGGTGGGGCAGCGGCCAGATTTAGGAAAAGGGTGAGATAAGAGGTGCCCACAAACTAGCGAAGGCACTACTTCCAACACTGCGGCAAATGAATCTCCTGTGTAATGGAGACAGAACTATTGCAAAATTAGGAGAGACATTAACTGGGGTATCAATAAATAAACCTCTAATTAGGAAAAAAGAAGCGGAGCGGAGCAGGAGCGGCAGCACGGGGGGAGAATATCAATGGAACGCTCACATCTGTATGCAGGCGCAGCTCTCTGGCGAGGGGCTGGGCCTCACACACAGAGGCTTCACCAATGGCACCGGCTCACCCGGCCATTCCTGGTGGAGAGCGTGCCCACTTTCTGACTGTGCAGTGAACCCAGCGCACCCTCCCCTCCTCTCAGGTCACCACTACACAAGTGTAGCTCTCAGTTTTTTCCTCCTTCTCTTCTCTTCTCTTCTCTTCTCTTCTCTTCTCTTCTCTTCTCTTCTCTTCTCTTCTCTTCTCTTCTCTTCTCTTCTCTTCTCTTCTCTTCTCTTCAACCAGCTTATCTGCACAGTGCCCTGAGTGGGCCGCTGTGCTCTGTGACTTCACCATGATTGATTGTGGTGGGGGTCCTCCACTCCCTCGGTGAGAGGGAAAATGGAGGAGGGAAAACAGGGGGGAGAGAGAGAGAGAGAGAGAGAGAAAGGGGGAATGGGCAGAGCAGAGAAGCCTGGCGAGAATGTGAGATGGGTAAAGTGAAAGTGAGGCAGTATTTGTGCAGGTTCCTCTCTGTGCACGTGTCGTGATCCATTGGTATGCACACAATAAATGTATAAAAATTTGTTACTGTGGATAAGTATGAAGATTAACGGAGTCTGAGCTGACACACAGTATAGTGTGTCGGGTGTTTGGCCAGCAGAGGGATGTGGAGGTGCAACCTAGGTGTTGGTGGAGGCTGGGGGGGTTGAGGGGTGCGTGGCGCTGACCGCTCCCTGTCTCTCCCCCTCTGTTCCCTGGAGGGTAATAAAGACTGATGACACTGATGCTGTGCCATCCGGCTCCACAGTCTCCACTGCACAACCATTTGCGCCATCATTTATCCCACTCCCCCCCCCTCCCCGCTCTAATTCTGCTTTAATAACCGCCAGCTCCATTCATCAGTGTATTGACGGGCATGACAGGCGGTGCGGCACACACTAACTCCCTGCCCTTTACTCGCTCACAGCCGGGGTCAGCGCGAGGTCACACAGTCAATAATCACAACACACCTCACTGTCACCTTGGAGCGACTGCATGCCCTGCATATCTATCCTCACGCATGCCCAAGCTCCTCATTGACTTTACAGCTTAGTACCCAAGCGCCATGCACATTTGTTACGGGCTTCGAAAGCCATGGGCTGAGTTGGAGCAGCGCGGCAGGAAATGAGCATTGCTGAGAAAGTGTTGATTCGGCTCCACTGGTGGTCCAAATATGTAAACGTGGACTCACAGGGGTCTGCTTCGTTTAACCGAGTTGGATAATTCCATCTTGAAAAGATTTACTACATTACCCTCGGTGTATTCTCCCAACGCAGTGAGTCATAGTTGTCATGGTTGATTCATATTTACATATTGCTTTCACCACTTGAACTTTAGAAAGGTCTGGACTTTTTGGAAGGAGTGTGTGTGTGTGTGTGTGTGTGTGTGTGTGTGTGTGTGTGTGTGTGTGTGTGTGTGTGTGTGTGTGTGTGTGTGTGTGTGTGTGTGTGTGTGTGTGTGTGCGTGCGCACACTTGACAGTGGGCAGTCATTTGTTACAGGTGCAGAGCCTCCATCTCTCTCCTTGGGCATTCACCTCTTCATATGCAAAACATGTCCTGCTGTCCTCCAACTCCAGCACAGTTTGCTGCCGTGACACATTTTTTCTTCATTTTCAGCTTGACAGTGACATTTATGTTCATTTGCTCAGTGCAATTGTGAAGCATCTGGAGAGGCTGCTTCTCTTTTTTGCCTCCTCCCTCACCTCTTCTCTTTTTTTTTCTGTCTTGACAAAAATATTAATGCATATTTGCATGCCACACTGACTTAGCCCTTGATGAACAGTTAGACTTTCGTGGCAAACACAGGAAGGAAAAACACCTCCACAATTACACATGGCGAGAAGACTGAGGGGTCCAACGGCAGTCTACCGTTTTGAGATAGATTACAGCGTGCATGGCAACTCGGGACAGAGCCAGGATCAGTGGCACTGGGAACCTACAGAAGTCCATGAATCTTGTGATGCGAGTATGGTGGTGCTGGGAGTTGTGGTGCACTGGGGAGCAGAACATGCGGCACACAGCGGCAGGCCAGGTGGCAGTCACCCTTCTACATCTTACATGGTCACATGTAATGATTTATTCTTGCGTTCAAATCGCAGTCCCCTTTCTGACCCCTTATGCTCACACAATCACAAAAGCAGAGGGGAAAAAATAAATAAATACAAAAAAATACAAATAAGAAGGACGTATTCTTGTATAGCAAGTAAAATACCTAACTTGAAATTGTCACAAACGCAAAGGCATGCGCGTCTCCCCACCCCCACCCCCACTTCACCTATCCTGGACGGGCAGCAGCAGCCAGGGGTGCGGGTGCTGAGGGCTCTAATCTGCGGTGCAGGTCCCATCGGCAAGGATCATTGAGCTAATTAATAATGTGGCACAGAGAGGGATGGCAGTCATTAAGGAGCCACGGCTGTGTGTGTGAGATGCTGTGGGCTTCTGCACTGGAGTTTGCATGAGCGCGCGTGCATGTGTGTGTGTGTGTGTGTGTGTGTGTGTGTGTGTGTGCGTGTGTATGTCTGAAGGGCGGATGAATGCGGGGAGGGTGCACTGCAGACACAAGGCCTCGCTCCACCATGAAAGCTCCCTTGATTCATAATTCAAAGAGGCCAAGCAAACATGAAAACACACATGTATACATTTATACCAGGCACACATACAAAACGTACGTGTGCAAACACACAATATGGCTCAGGGTGTCAATGTATGTGCACAACACACATGCAGACAAACACAATTTCCTGTAGTTAAAGTTGAACTAGACTCTGCTGAATTTCTTTAAAAGTCAATGCGGCGTGGCAGGATTTCCCCTCCTCTTTCGCAAAGACAAGTCTGTATGTTACTCCAGTTAGACCCACACTGTAAGTCAGAGGCAACCAGAGCAGCACAGTGCTCCATGGGGTTCTGTATAAAACACTCTACTGCACCACCGGAGCCTATCATTTACAGTCTGCAGCCATATGTTAGGAGGCACTGTATACATCGCCAATATTTACTATAGGCAAGGGGACCAGAAGGCTAAGAGCACTTAGTTGTGTGAGGCAGCCCAATAGCTCAGCCTGGGCTAATGAAAGGAAACAACAGGAGCAATTAGCAGTGTAAACAAACAGCTCGCTGAGGCCCCAGTCTCCAGCCTCCCCCCTGACAGCAAAGGGACTGGCAGCCTGGAGTTGGAGGTAATTGGGGGAGCTAGGAGCCGAGACAAAATCAATGGCAACGCATGCACAGACACAGCACGATTACTCACCACCCTGCGCCACAGCCCCGGGGACTCAAACGCGACAAGGTATTGCAGCAGGTTTGACCCTGCCAGTTACAGTCGCTTCGTGAAACGCTGCTGGACATTATCTCAGGGGTGCTTACATGTGCATTTACTCATATGGTCTCTGTGAGGTGCACGTGCATGAACACACACGCACACACACACGCACACACACACACGCACACACACACACACACACACTCACACACTCTAAACACTGACAGCTGACACAAAACAGCATCCAAGCATCGCACTTTGACCACTGGCCATACAGAGGCCTAATGACCTTCCTCCCAGTCTAATTGATCTCATCTTGGTGCCATTTATGTGTCTGCCTGAACACTAATGTCTCCTACTCACTCACTCATTGGGAAGTATCAGCGTCTACAGTACGACCGCGTGGCTGCGGCCTGCAGACAAGCCGCGCGAACGCCACGGACGTCTCCTCCCTCTCTTTGAGTGGAGCCGCAGGGCAGAGGGGCATCACTAATGCAGTAAGCTGGCTGGGATTTCTACTCTGCAGGGCACATTCTGCTGCAGGCGAGAGGCTTCTGCGGTCTGAGTGCCGGCCAAGACAATAGTCAGCAAGAGAGACTTTTCCTGCAGAGTTTTACAAAACTCTGCCATGCATCCATTACGGGATGGAAAGGACAGTTTTCTTCTGAATCAGGGAACTTGTTAAGTTTCATCTTGTGCAGAAGGATGACACAAAGAGGAGTTAGAGCACAGCACAGGCAGAAACATCCGCTTCCTTCATTTATGTAGGGAAAAAAAACACAAATTTCCCTGAAATGCTGGAGCACAAGGAGACGACTTGACTGGGGAATTTTCCACTCTTGCAAATATGCATAAATATTTCAGCTCCTTTAATGACTTGGGTTCCACATGCAAAACACCAATTATGAAAAAAAGGGATCTGTTACAGGCCCATATTAATATTAATGTATATTAAAATTCTAAGTATGTGAACATGACAGGAGTACACTAGTTTACCTGTAAACCCGAAGCTGATATTCATCATTCAAGAGAACATTCTGCCGTTTATTCAGCATTACGGTGATTAAACATATCAATCAATTCTGTTAATCCTGTCATGCAATCATTGCATTTTACAACTGTGCAAATAATGAACATAGTTTATTTAAGATGAAGTTGTGTTTTTTTTTTATCAATCACTAGAGAAATATTTAATGTCAACATGTATACTGACAACCAGGTGTTTATGCTGAATGTCGTTTAATGAATGAAAAAGAACCTACAATCTGGTTTATAGATTATAGTTTATTGATAACTGATTACAAAGTTTAGAATTTTAACTCTAAAGGGCAGAAAATGCAATAAAATCACAGAGATAAGATGAAATATGAAGTAATTGTGTAAGGTGACTTATGAAGGTGAGACTCTTTAGAGCATTTTTGGTTCATTTAAAAAAAACTATATAGGTAAACACTTCAGTGCCATTTATGTCAAAAAAATGTTTTAAGTTTTGATATATTCATTGGAAATCAAGAAGACAAACAATACTTTTGCATTAACAATTGTTAAGCAATGCACTACAAACTGTTTTTGTAAATATTGTTTTACAGAAGACACAAAGCAACATGGTGTGATAAGCTAAACATGTTATAATGCATATTTATTCAACATTTCAATGTTTATCAACACAATTCTTGATTTGAAACAGAAGTGGTAAACTTAATGTCATTCTGACAGCAAAACAGTCAAATATTTCCATTTTGTTTGTGCGCAAAGAAGGAGTATTATAAAATCGGAAATCCTATTTTTGAAGCCTAAATTTAATAAAATGTTTCAATCTTGACATTTTTAACTATGCCTCCTGGGGTAAAATGAAGTGAAAATCCCTTTATTCGTGGCGTGTGTAACTTTCCAATTTTTCTTGCAACTATAAATACACATAATGACACATGATTTCAGCAGCATATTCCTCCAACTTCACCCTCCCTGTTGCACTGGAGCTGTATGCCTGCCGCTCTTGCTAAAACATTGTGGCCTATGGTAAATGAATCAGAAACATCAATTTCTACTTTAAATATGTTGTTGATTTATATATTTTTTTAAATCATCCTACATTATCAATGTGTAAAAGAACTCTGTCGTGATAGTATGTATAGAAACATGGATTTTCTAATGCATTCCTCACTTTTTCATCAATCGAGTGTCAATCACTTTTAAAGCTTCAAACACACACACACACACACACACACACACACACACACACACAGAGAGAGAGAGAGAGAGAGAGAGAGAGAGAGAGAGAGAGAGAGAGAGAGACACACACACACACAAAGGATTTAGAAGTACAATTGAACTACATATCTATTTAAATTTTTTTAAAGTAACATAAGAGATACAGTAATTGCAGGCTATCTTAATCAATACAATATTCATGGGGAAACTCATTTTGGGCAGGTCAAATTGCACAAAGGATCTAAAACTAATGCATTTCAGATGCTTCCTAAAGTATAGAAATGTTTGATTTGAACCACAGTGTATTTCCTACCTGCTGGGTCCACGCAGGTCTGATGCTCCAGCTCCACTATAGCAGCACTTAATTCATCTCCAGTAATTAACCTTAGCATCCATAACTGCTGCTACAAGGTAACATCCAGATATATCATGACTAAATCATTACAGTTAGTTGTTATTCATATAGCTGATGGTTGCTACATAACTCCACAAAGAACTTTCATTTTAGAGCCTCAACAGGAAGTAGAAGGAAACTATTGACCAATCCTGCCTTCATCTTGTGGTCATGTGACTGTTTTCTTTCTTTTTTCTTTTTTCTTTTGGCTGGCCTGCTGTTATGGCCAGAAACAGCTATTCAGGTCCAGTGGTTGAGTAAATGCAAATATATTTTTCCACCAGTGGAGCATACAGCAGAGTGTGAGAATTCAATTTTGTGTTAATAGACAAGAGGTCTAGTGTGCTCCGGTGCAAAGGACTGAATCCAGACCCTGATGGTAAAATGTGCCTGTGTTTTTTTGCCCTGAATGTAAAAAGGGGAATTTTGTCATGAGAGTATCACTTTTTCATTATCATTATTACTCTTTTTACTGTCAGTGCTGATAAGAGTCAGCAAAATGCCCCAAAAATGTGATGCAAACTGAAACACTGAGAGATTGTATTTCAAAAGGATTTCCACATGGATGTGAATTTCTGAGCTCACATTGGAGCTTAATCTGGATCTAAGAGACTTTTTCCATCATTTATGATTCAGAAAATTGGGAGGGAACACTACATTCATCACCTGCTTCAGCTACATTTCTGATTTAGTGGTCAAATGGATGGATATTGCCTCTATTAGTCCTCATTATTACTGTAAATTCGGCAATACCGCCAGGTTGGCTCAGTGGGGATTATGGACCATTATTAGCAGACTGGAGACGGAGACAGGGATGTCTTCTGTACGAGATGCAGAGCAGGCAAAGTAGAGGGGCAGGAAAGAGGAATGCAATGAGGCTCCACATAATGTTAATACAGGAGACAGGGCTCTGATCGGGGCGCAACACAATCCCATTCAGCTATACTTAATAGCATCCTCAATAACAGCAGCACTAAGATCAGAGAGCCAGAGGTCTGGCTCACACACTCACACACTGACACACACTGCCTGCCCTACAAATACCAGTGCATTACTGCCCTGGCGCTCATTGACAGAGCTGCCACTCACCACCAAGATGGATGCTCCTCCTGGGACAATTCCAAACCTCATTCATTGACTCATTTGTTTTGCTGATCTAACTACCTTTGAAAACACTGAGGTGGGTGTATGTGCTCTTGATGTGGAGGGGTGTCTTGTGTGTTTTTTGTTTCCTGTTTGTGTGCATTTTTTGGTGCTAAACTGTGACCACAGTTCATATTCCCTTGGTGTTGTTGAAACACCCTCATGAGAACTGCAAAGCACAAAATTAGAAGGGCTGCAAGCAATCTTCTTCTTTTTTTTTCTTCCCCACTCCAACTTTTCTCCCACTAACTAAACTACAAGTGATGTTCTCTCTCATGAGATGCTACCAAAATAAGTCCTGTTGCTCATTTATGCATGTTTCCCCTCCAAGTTCCTTGATTAAAAACATGTAAATGACTGGCTTAAGATCCCAGCTTCCCTGAGCATTATATTAACCTAAACAAGCCTTTCAAAATTTGCATTTTCATTCGATTCGAGCCGGCTCGAGGATCCTCCCTGCCACTAGTCACCATTGCACTTCCACATCTCTAAGAAACATCTTCATCTCCTATCAGTCTCCCGCTGGAGTGTGTCACTACCATGGACTGCACACACATCTCACAGAGGGGCCTGCATTCATCACACGCTCGCAGCCATGTCGATAGTCGCCCAGCTGAGCAGGCTCATAATGAATTTGAAGAGTTGCACACCTATAGCAAAGTCATTTGCTTTATCAGTCCGATAAAAGGAAGTGATAAGATAGTGGCTTGGCACTGTAAGAGTATCAGCCCCACTCCGCTATTCATCTCACCAGCATCTACAAATGGCAAAGCTCATCCCTCAAGGCAGCCGCGCCGAGTCTTTATCTATAGGACTAAAAAAAAAAAAAAAGAAAAAAAAAAAAGGTTAATATCTCATAAGAATGCGTGCTTACGAAACCCACCATTTCCATGTGATTATCAACCTGAGAGTGTGGCTGCCATACAAAGAGGCTTGCCCTGCCTCTCTGTGTCAATCCTGCTTCTGGTTCAGGGGCTGCTGGGAGAATACAGGTGCAAATATGATTTGGGCCTATTCCTCTTATGAAGTTGACCCTCTGTAATTGACACAGACACACTGGCAATTTGATTAGCTCTTCCTGCTGCTTGAGGGCATTTGTCCACAGCGACCTCGTAGCGTGTTTCATGTATATACCTCCACCTATTGGTGAGGTCGAGGTATAGCACACAAACGTACACATACTCTCTCACAGACACTCACACACACACACACACATTGTGGAAACCTGAATTCCTTGACTCACATTGCTTTTTCGAATTAAGCCACTGGGCCAAATCAAATAACATTTAACTGAGCAGCCCACAACTGAACCATATACCTAATCTAATTAACATAACAGTATTATTTCTGCCGGAGGAACAAAAAAAGCAAGTCGATTACAATTTACAAATCTAATTTATTTAATATTTTATTCATAAGAAATTTGTGTAGTTTGAAAAATACTGTTGTTTTTTTATGATCTATTTCTGTGTGTGTGTGTGTGTGTGTGTGTGTGTGTGTGTGTGTGTGTGTGTGTGTGTGTGTGTGTGTGTGTGTGTGTGTGTGTGCGTGCGTACACGTGCCACTGAAAGCAGTTATTACAAAGAAAAACTGATAAGAGCCTCTTGAAGCACTTGAGATAAGCTCACTGGTTTAAGTGCACTGACATTGTCGCCAAACATGCAAGGCTGAGGAATGCAAGTCAAGACACACACACACACTTCAAGAGTCATTGGCAGCCCTGAACAAGAATGTGCTCAATGGCAGAAGAGTGTGTCACATGAAATGAAAATTACTGTACATCGATTCGTCAAGATACATAGTTAAAGCTGTCAAACTTCAAAGGCTCTCTGATCACAGCTCATTCTTGAGAAAGACAGCAATTGCCTCATTCATCATATTTGTTTGAGCAAGAAGACACAGAGTGAGGCAAGGCAAGAAAAAGAGAGAAAGAGAAGAAAAGGAGGGGGGTTGGAGAGGAAAGATCAGGAAAAGTGAAGGAAATTTCATGTTCAAAGAGATTAAAACATAAATAGCATAAATTACGAGAAAGTTGAACAGTAAAAAAAAAAATTTGTAATAAAAGAATAGAGATATAGAGGAAAGATGTGTAGAAGTAAAAGCAGTGGTGCAAAAGGAGAGATAATTAATAAGCGAGCAGCAGCAGCAGAGTTGTGGAGCTCCTGTGTTAGTGGAGGGACGCCACCTGTACTGAGCTCCAGCCCCTCAGGCTCTCCCAGACACTCAGCATGCTGGTTCAGAGCTTCACACACCTGCATGCGCCCAAAAATGCACACAAATTGCTATCTCTGCTTCCATCGTTATATTTTTATGATCTGCGGCTCTCCCCCTCACCTTTATTTGACCTCATGAAGCTCCGAGCACATCATTCACTTCAGTCCAGATTTATTATCATTTATCATTTTATTAACATGGGAAACATTTTTGGGGGAGATTGTATTGCTAATTTCTATCCAAATAATGCTTGTAAGAGGACATCTTTAAACTTTATGTGGCTCATGATCAAATGGTTTTTATATATCCCCCGGCTCTTGTATTCTCCAAATTGCTTCAATAAATAACTTGTAAGTCTAATTATGCAGCAATTAATTGCAGCCAACATGGAATGCCCATCAATCTTGTAACTTGAAAAAGTCTTTTCCAGCACAGCCTGGCAGCCTAAATAAGAAATTTGATTAGATTTTTGCGGGCACGTATGGGATTGTGCGTGTGTGCCAGTTTGTCATTATGTGTGCACATGAGTGTGACTGTGTGTGCGTGTGAACATGTGCGAGTGCCCGTGGAGGTTACAGCCAGATCACTGACGAGAGAGCTCCATCCCAGCAGCTCTCCGCAGTCTGCTCTCTCTGCCGTCTCGTCCAGTTGCTATGGCAGCAGCGCTGAAGGCTGTATCCATGGCCAAAGGAGGAAGCTGGCATCCCCCAATAACAGACCTACCCCCACCAACCCCCCTCCTCGCTCCGCGTCTCCCCCCGCCAGGCTCCTGACCCGCTGGTGAACCTGCCTGGGGGTCGGAGGTCAATGGCTCAGAGCTGCAGAGTGACAGTGAGGGATGATGAGGGAGAGAATGAGAAAGAGAGGAGTTACACCACACAGATGGGGAGGAGAGATGAGAAAATGAAAAGATGAGACCAAATTTGATTACTATCAAGAGGTGGGGTGTGGGTGGCAGCTTTGCATTTGAGAAAATGGCTGCTGTTTTTGCCCACTGACTTTAAAATGGAGGTGGAATATAGAATTGGACGACTCTTCTTGCGCCGAGATGTACCATCATCGAGCGTTTTCGTGTTTGTTTGTCTCGATGTGCTGAGGCGACGGAGTTCCAGGAGTTCCAAGAGTTCCAGGGGTTTGAGGGGACAAGGGATGGAGACACTGGGCCGAGGGGAGGTGGGAGTTCTGTTTATTGATTCTGTGGGTGTGTTGGGGTCACAGGAGAAAGTGTTTCTCTCCTTGACGGCGTTCATGTCATCTGGTGAGAGTAAAGGTATGTTTGAAGGGAGTTTTCCGTGTCGTGTGTATTCAGGGAGGCTGATATGGTTTCAGGAGTGGGTCAAGTGAGTTGACTCCTGACCTCAGTGCCTTTGAGGGGGTCAGACGATCTTGGGTTTTGCTCAGAACATCACTTCCTCACCTTGAAGATTTGTGTGCTTTTTCTACCTGAGGGTGCGGATGTTCATCAGTGCCTGACGTTCATAATTCCCTAAAGGTTGTCTGGTAATATTATTTTACATAGTGACATAAATCTACAAGTGAAAAGAGACAACCTGCCAATTTGTTCTCAAGTACAAAATTATACTTAATTACAAGTCAAAGTACTGCTGTTGAAAAAAATACTCGCGTAAAAGAACAACAGAGTGTTCTGGAAAAACTGTTCAAAGTATTAACAATGTTTATTTATTTATCTATCTATCTATCTATCTATCTATCTATCTATCTATCTATCTATCTATCTATTTATTTATTTATTGTTAGTAGCAGGCATGCACCTCTACGTTTAGATCTCCCAGATAAATCCATATAGTGATGTCACAATGCTAAACAAATGTATCTTTAAAGCTGGACTTTTATATGTTAATGAAATAAACAGGTTTATTGTTGGTTTAAAAAAAATACAAATTTCAATGTGATTCAAGTAATTTGTGAATTTGAAAGTAGATGTAATCGAAAATGGAGCCGTGTATGAACAATTAAACAACTAAACAAAAGTACAAGGATCCAAAAAAACTAGCTTAATGGTTTGAAATTAACATGACACACAGTCATACTTGGTACAAGTATAACCGTGTGTGTGTGTGTGTGTGTGTGTGTGTGTGTGTGTGTGTGTGTGTGTGTGTGTGTGTGTGTGTGTGTGTGTGTGTGTGCAAAGGGAAAATATGGATAGAAACTAAATTTACATACAAACATTTGTAATTTGTTACTGCTACTCTTGTATATGTCTGATTTGACTTTAGGGTTTTTTTTTATTTGTACCGATATTATTCAGTTTTAGTACTTATTTTACACACTTTCACAACTGGTGTGTGTAAAATCTTTAAAGATAAATGTGGAGCCAAAGAGAGAGAATCATAAACCAGTCAATAGCTGTGGTGTGGTAACTTTAGATCAGGCATTATCATCAACCCTGCTGCCAGTCTGAAGCAGGAAATCGCAGAGCCTGAGCCACAGTTTCACTTCCTTTGAACACTGTGAGGATAACATTACCCCCCAGTGGTGAATGTTTGCAACTGCATCCTGAAACTCATGAGTGAATGTCAACAACCCACGGTACAATCAATCTCCATACACCCTGTGGTCCATACAGTAGCTATAGCATAGAGACCCTGTCTGTGACCTCAGATGCAGTTATCAGGCGTATGTATAGAATATTGATCCGTCTTCATCATTCTCTTTTCCTAGCGCCGAGTGCAAGCTCAAGTGAGTTGGGACTGTTAAGCAGAGACCTTGCACAGTAGCCTAAAGGGCAGGGTAGAGCATGTATGTTTGCTTTCCACATTGAAACACACAGACACGCTCAGGGCGCTCTGCACACACTTTATGCAGTCCCACTCTCTGCTGCATTCTTCTTCCTCTGCGTGTTCTCCAGATGTCGTGTCCTCTTCGTCACCCCGTTTCTTTGCACCGCTCCACTCGGTTCCCCCGCCCGGAGACTTGTCACAGCCCCTAACCGCATCAGGAGCACTGCTAGATTGGATATACATGATCTGTCCATCCATCAATGGAGAGAGGGAAAGAGAGAGAGAGGGAGAGAAAAGGAGGGAGAAATGGCAGTCTATCTGGGAGGAGTGAGATACAGACGCAAGGAGAAGGAGAAAAATTGGGATGGATTGTCACTTTGCGAGCATGAATCTCACACAGCAAAGAAAAAAAAAACATTAAAAGACAGAAACCCTATAAACAGAAGCTTATTAAAAAGATGCCATTCGTGCACATGCGTGGAAACCTCTCGATACCATTTATTCCAACATGATGTGTTTGAGGATCATGTGTCTTACAAATAAACAGCCCCTTCATGCATGTTCTTCGTGCTGCTATCAGTGAATAATGTGATCAGTGATAATGCAGTTCTGCAGAGAAGTGGACCGAATGGCAAACTCGGAAGATTAAAATCGAGGTGCAGTTTTAGATTTCATCTCTGTTGTGTTCTGTCCCCCCAGCATCTGTGTCTTCGCTGAAGGTCTGGCCGGCGATGCCGAATTTCTTTCCCATTTCTATTCCGTGAAACGAATGAGCTGGAACACATGTGTTATGGCCCCTGTAGAAATGTGTTGCAACGTGGGCACACACAGCGAAAACCTGTGGGGGCTGAGCGAAACCTTGGCTCCATGCATTTATACCTGCAGGTGTTCTAATGTGGTGAGATTAGACCCCGTTGCAAACCTTGTTAATCAAGAAATATATAAGTCCCCGTGCTGAATAAACTCTGTGATTGTTTGCTGCAGCTCAGTTTTGTCACAAGTTTTATGTGACACTGACGATTATGACACTATATTTTAATGATGCAAAGTATAATATAAAGATTAAAGCCTATTGAGGCTTGCAACACTTTTAATACCGTGCGTCGAGAAAGCTTTTATTCTCAAGATGCTACTGTGTCATTTGTAAGAGATCATTTGTAAGAGTCTGTTTATTTTTTCTTTTAACATCAAATGAATAAATCTTGAGGCGAAGCATAACACCCGACTGTAATAAAAACAGAACCTCTCTTACAATCTTTACTTGGGGTATTGCTTCTCCCAGACTCTGCACTGTCATATATTAGTTTGATGTTGAATATACAGTATAAGCAGGGTTCAATCTGAGGTTGCCCCACCACTCCTTCCCTCTATGTTGCGATATTCATCTTTGTCTGCGGCTCGATCTTTTCCATACATTTCCAGATGAGGTGGTATCCCGAGCACATCTGTACATCTCCTCCCTCTGTCTCCATTTCGCTCTCCTTATTCTCACAGCCTCTTTCTCTCCTTCCCTTCTGTTTTTCCTCACACCTTTAACTCTGTCTCCTCTTATCTCTTCTTCCATTTTCATACTGACACCACCTCCCCCCCTCTCTCTCTCCCTCCATCCTCTCCTCTCCTCTCCTCTCCTCTCATCTCCTCTCCTCTCCCTTTCCTCTCCTCTCCTCTCCTCTCCTCTCCTCTCCTCTCCTCTCCCTCTCCCTCTCCCTCTCCCTCTCCCTCTCCCTCTCTCTCCCTCTCCCTCTCCCTCTCCGCTGTGTGCTGATGAATTGCCTTCCCCTCCCGGTGAACTCGACCGATAATCCTGGGGAAGCAGTAAAAGACCATCGATCAGCCCTGCAGACAGGCCCACAAGCCACAGCACAGAAACAACACGCTAACAACAAGCCTCTGCACTTGGCTCTCAGTATATACTGTATGTGCATGTATGCAGGGGTGCGTTTCCATATATTTGCAAGTGTGTACATGCAAGTGCAAATCTGATGCATGCCTAATGCAAGTGAGCTTTATAGAGATGCTTATATTCATATTGGTGTGATTGTTTCTCTATATTTTTTTCCCCCGCACATGCGAGCCACATGCAGTGATGAATTCAAAAGACTTCTCATACCATTATTGTTTGGTTGTGTTTCATGTGCATGGTTTGGTTGCATGTGTCACCGGCATGCTTAGCATACATTGAAGAGTTCCCTCTGTGCACATCCTCTTTGCTTTCCCACGTGATCAACCTCCTGCTGTGAGTCATCCTCTGGGAATGTGTGCATGTATGAGCTAACATGCAATGTTTATGTGCATATCTAATATGTCTGTGAGTGTGTGTGTGCATTTGTGTGTGTGTGTTGGCTTCTTATGTTTGTCAGCATGTGTGTATAGTATTTATATATGTATGCGGCACACGCACAGGCCATAAATCATGTGGCATTCTCCAGGCCCATCCTGAAGGAGAAGGGTAGAGAATGCACATGATCTTGGGCAAAGCTTGATGGCTATGAAATTGACCAATTGATTGATTGAAACAATTAATTTTGCACCAAGCTTTTATGGTTGAGAAGCCAAGTGATCATTAGTTTGCAACAAGCAAGTGAAGACAGCCGGATTGTTTTATAATTTCCAGTGAAACATAGCAAAGGACTAGCTACTGCTCCCGGCTTAGGATAATGATAAGCTACTGGCTATTGGTTTAAGTTATATGACATGATATGATAGCCTGGACCGTGCAAAGTCATGTATGAAGTCCATCCGTCTTCATCCTCCATTTTGCACACAAAAATAAGCCGAGCTGAGCGATTGAAGCACAAAGCAGCCAATGGTCATTATTCTATCCTCTTAAATATGACAAATGGATGAGTACTTCTATTGAATCTCATTCTTTACGTGCCATATTACAACACACTGCTGTTCGCCAGTGTGGAGGAGCTTGACCATAAAAAGCCAGTTGCTTGGAAAATAAATCTTCCCTTTGACAAACTGTGAACTGCTTTTCATTGAGGAGATTCACCATTCATACTTTATCTCCTTTTTTTTTTTTTTTTTTAGACCTGTTTGTGAGTTGTCCTTCACTGCCTTTTCTCTTTGCTGCCTTTGTTCCTAATGTACTGGCAAGGCTGACTTCATTAAGCCCTGTATGCGGGAAACACATTTATGTCCTATTTTCATTTTTCCTATTTCATTTTGCCGTGATACACCACAGCACCGCCACCAAAGCGGAAAATAAAGCCCCCGTCAGGCCTGAAGCCATGTGTCATTTTTGAAAAAGATGACACCTTGTGGGAAGGATGGAGAACTACACCACTACTTGAACTCAAACGGAGGGAGAAAAAAAAAAAGCCAGGTCACACACTAACTAGATACTATACTAGTTCCCGTAATTGAACTTGCCAGCCCTCATCAGCAGCATGAAAGTCCATGCAGAACAAAGAGAAGTTGTGCACAACAGCCCCAGAGCTCTGAAAAGACACCTGCAACAGGTATGTGAAGCATTTCGCAAGTATGAGGAGGCGTTTCTGGCCCTGATTCCTTTAATACTTGGGGGATGACCTAATGTGAGGGCGTGTGCGAGAGTACGTGTGTCCCTGTGCATTTTCCAGAGAGTGAAACGCCACCAAGGACATTGACAGATCACAGGGGGATGTTCAATTGCAGGTTGTTGCGTCCTGCTGTCATTGGGCTCATCTGTCACAGGCCAAAGCTAGCTGGGAGGCAGGAGTGAGGGGCGTCACTCCTTCCAGAGATGATGATCACACCGGAGCTCCTGCCAAGCAGGCTGCTGGCCCTGTCTTGCTCCTGTGGTCCCCTGGAATTCCTCTCCTTCACCGTCAACTCCAGAGCAACAAGACTGCTGCTTTGATAGAATACACAGTAAAGACGGAGGGGATCCCCCCCCCCCACTTGAATATAGTACAGCTCTGTTCCTCTATCTTTCCATCTTTTGGGCATGTTGCCATCTCGACTGCACCAAATATTTGTTGCAATTAATTTGGCAGCCTAGAGAATCATTTTTGTTTTATGACGAGGTATTTCTCCCAACAAATCCACACAATGAAGTTGTGTTTCAGAGATGAGTCAATGCACAGCCCTGCAGGAAGATAACTGATCTAACTTGTTCTCTCTCTCTCTCTCTCTCTCTCTCTCCCTCCCTCTCTCTCTCTCTCTGTCACACACACACACACACACACACACACACACACACACACACACACACACACACACACGCACACACACACACACACACACACGCACACACACACCCTTATTGCTGAGCGAGCGAGAGACAAACTACCCCTGTAACAATTCTAGTGCCTGCCTACCTGAACCTGACTTCCCCATCCTTCCTTTGTTTCTCCTTCCTGTGAGAAATATCTGTTGTTGTCATCCTGGCACGGGGCTGCTGCACTTTTGCATTTGCACCCTCTAGAGTCAAGGCCGGGAAGTGTCTTTGTTGTTACATGAGAAAAGATACAAACAGGAAGGCCAATTACAGCCGAGCAGTCATCTATCTGTCAGCCATTTGACAGGAACACAGCACAGCCAAATATATGACTCCCCCATAAATCATTGCATCTCACTCTAACTAGCCTGTCTTGTGTGAGTAATTAGTAGTATCATGCAGAAGCATTTTGGCGTCCTGAAATGCCATTAGATCATTTTACTTTTGATTTTCAGTCACTTTTCTCCAAAACCCACACACTCAAATAGCCAAATGTTCCTGAAAATGATATGCATAAAACTGATTTAGGAGGCACTCAGGAAATCGATCATGCAACAAAATCGTTTAATGTTTAAAGAAGGGCCTTATGATTTGTGGATGTTGAAACAGAGTTCATATTCCACATTTAAAGATTAAAAAGAGGACCTTGTATTTTCATAGTGAGCCCTAACCGCCTTGTACCCCCTTAGAGCAGTTCCTCCCCGAGAGCTCCATTGCTATTGCAGATGCTTTATGATGGGCAATTTAGCTTCAGCTGCTATCTGAGCCATCTCAGGAATGGACGCGCTTAGAATCAAGTGCAATAAAGCAGAGAGGGAAGTGGAGAGAAAAGAAGGGGGAGAGAGAAAAATAAAGAGAGAGAGACAACAAGCTTGTCTGGCCAGCCCCTCTGGACAAAAGGTTTGGGGGGGGGGGGGGGGGGGGGGGGGTGGTAGGGGCCTCCATGTGGACACACCAAAACACAAACAGTGGTTTCCAAGGCACTCGGCTGGACTTGGAAAAAAAATACCTGTTTGTTTTCACAGGAACAGAAGGAGTTTCCAAACAAGGCCGAGGCTGTGTGAGTACATGTACACTCACAAACTGAGTTTTGTTTTGTTTTGGGGTGCACCTTTATGCAGATTGTGGGTCCGTGCATGTGCATATGTAAGTGTGTGTGTGTGTGTGTGTGTGTGTGTGTGTGTGTGTGTGTGTGTGTGTGTGTGTGTGTGTGTGTGTGTGTGTGTGTGTGTGTGTGTGTGTGTGTGTGTGTGTGTGTGTGTGTGTGCGTGTGTGTGTGTGTGTGTTACATTTGGTCCTCAACACTGGGGATAGGCTTTGTTGAGTCTGCTGAGCTCCAGGAAATCTCCTGAGACGGGGGAGACAGATTTACACCCTTCCCCCTGAGAGGGCTTTAAAGCCTGGGACCCAGCAGAGCAATGGAAGGGCCAAGAGCGTCAAGTGAAGAGCAGGGTGATGAGACAGGGAGGGAGAACCGAGGGAAGAAGGGAAGGATAAAGGCAGAGGGGAAGGATGAAATATGGCAGAGACCTGGGAGATGGGGGGGGTTGTGATATCGATGGAATGCAACATGGCTGCTATTTTGCTTGCTGCCCTTCGCCTTACTCACATATCCTCTCTTGCTTGTACCTTGTGTCTCTCACGCTCAATTCATCCCTCCTGATCTGCCACACACACACACACACACACACACACACACACACACACACACACACACACACACACACACACACACACACACACACACACACACACGCAAAGGTCCACATGCACAAGGAGTTGCCATAAATCTGCCACTGAGTGCTGCTGGGATAGAGTCGCCGAAGACAGGCCTATGCTGTGTTTGGAGAGAATGCAGATGTACCTGCCTCCAGCACATCATCCTCTGTCCCTCTTCTTTTCCCTCGTTCTCCTCCTTCTCTTCACCCCTTCATTTTATCATCTCCATCTCTCTCTGGGATTTTTCTGTCTCATGTTCTTAACCCCTTTCAACCTTTAACTTGGCTCATCTCTCCTCCGCTCTCCATGCTGTAACTCCCCATTTCCCTTCGGTCTCACTTTAAGATGCGAGGCTCTTCCCACTTTTTTTGAGGCGGGGGGGGGGGGGACAAAACACTCAAGCCAAGTCCCAAGCCATTGTTGTGCTCAGACAAGGCCGAGTCAGAGGACAGACAATAGGTTGAACAGAAGGGGATACACAGCTCGCACTATAGGCAATGCCTTGTGGGAGAATAATGGTAACAAATACAGGGTCTACGCAACCTGTTTGCTGCCGTTCCTCTGCCTAAGAGCCTTTATTCATCATCTCATGACAGCCCTAACTACCTGCTGAGTGATACCTGATGTCCTAAGAAGGGCTACATTCACTGCTATCCACCTCTACATGATATGTCTGAGATAAAACCAGACAGGGGCATCACAAAAGAAACAAGAAAGTGTTGAGTAGGGTTTCATGTTTGCTCGTAATGTAAAATGGTGATGGCAGGTGTAGGTATTGAGGGGATCTATAAAAGGCATCTTCGTTAGTCAGACAGCGTAATAACTATAACTGTCGCAAGTGTTTCCATCCCATCTGTGGCAGCCATGATGGCCTCCAGACAGAACAGACCTCCAAACACATGCACACGCCCTCGCATTCACAACAAAGTGTTAACACCTATGCCTTGACATTATCACAACCCAGCCTCACAGGGGGGCTGCAGCAAAAACAAGGACTCAAACGCAGGCGCACACACGTAAACATACTCTGTCCAAACAGATGTGGCCTGTATGACCTGATTTACAAGGAAGTAAACGATTTAAGCCGCACATCTCACTCCAACACCTAAACACCTGACAGGCCTCTCATAAATAAGGCTGGCCAGAGACTCCCACATAATTTACACCTTGGCTATCTCCTAAGCTAACATGTAACAGGTCTCCACTTCATATTTCACCACCCAGAGCTCACCACTCACTGAAGTAAAAACGGAAGAAAAAAAAAAGGATAGATGTGCAAAACTGAGTCCAGACGAAGGGGGTGAGGGAACTTCAAAAGCTTGGGAGAAAGCTCTGCTGTGGAGACCGAAGCCTTCTGGATCTGAAGTAATGTGTGTGTCTGTGTGTACATGAATGACCCTGGCCTAGGGCGTAGCCAGGCCTAGCTTAGCCACAGCTCAGCTCAGATCAAGGCCCACAGCCAGGAGTTCCACTTCTGTGTCTCCCATAAATCGTGCAGCCTTTGTCTGTTCTCTCTTTCACTGGCTGAAACTTATCCTCTTCCATTAAGAGTGATGGATCAGCAGCTCTCGGGGAGTAAGAGACTCTGAGGTTACAAGTCTTTGCAAAGATTGTACTTTTCACTGCAAATGTATTTGAAATATACACACATGTAGGCATCGTACATGTGCCACACAGCAGGAGAGCAACATGAGCCAGAACGAGTTTTAGATGGTCAAAGAGAGAATCAAAGTGGAAATGGGTTGACTATATTTTCAGTGACTGATATGATTTCAATTTAATGTGTTGAATCTTTTTCTTCAGCACAATGAGAACAATGATGAGGAGTTGATATTTTTGTTGCAGATCAATGGTTTCCTATGATCAAGTAGCTTCAGTTTGACAGCATCTGTGCGCCCTCTGGTGGCCGCTTTCTGGTATTGTTGCATGTAACAGTTTTCATTTTTTCAAATATTTTACATTATATTTACTTCATTTAAAAAAAGGTACATCAGGAAATTTATTTTAATTTTATTTGACCCAAATTTTAACACCACAAACTAATGGGAATGTAATCAAATAATGTGATTACACGAGTATGCAAATCAAGACTTTAAATCCAGCCTGATGAGTTTGCTGTTGGGGCATACGGCTGCTTTTCCCAGAGACAGATAATAGCTTGCCAAGTCATTTTACAAACCTTCTGCACATGTTCGAACAACGACCTCACACACACCAGCTGTGTGTGTGTGTGTGTGTGTGTGTGTGTGTGTGTGTGTGTGTGTGTGTGTGTGTGTGTGTGTGTGTGTGTGTGTGTGTGTGTGTGTGTGTGTGTGTGTGTGTGTGTGTGTGTGTGTGTGTGTGTGCTTTCAGACTGTGCAGCAACATCACGTGCAAATGACTTTCCACCATGTTTGTAAGTGTTAAAATAAAAGTTGTTGAAAAGATTAATGGCCTTAATATTGCTGCAGGAAATTTGTGGAAAGTGTCCAAATCCTTCATATAAATTGGACTATTCTGTCAAGAAAATAAAGCTTGAACTGCTTAAGAATGGAGGTTTTTGTTTTGCTTGCAGTAAGTCATAATCTGCATACAAGTACAAAGTGAATAAACGTATCTTAAATGCTGCAATCCTTAAGCTGTGCAAGTAGGGGGGACAAATAAATATTCTAATACATAATATTATTTGAAGGCTGCATCCGGATGCAGCTGTTGCCCAGTTGAGTGATGATGCCCTCAGGTGGTGGGAGTGAAGCACAGCAGCAGTGAACGTGGAGTCTATCAGGAGGCTGGAAGATTCACTACTGAGCCTCTCATCTGCTCGCTTGTGTAGTACCCCATTTACGTGGGAATGGATTGCGTTTTTGTTTTTTTGTTGTTGTTTTTTAGTGTGTGTGTCGGCGTGAACCCTGTGGCTGCCCGCGCATGCGCCGCGGTGGAGCGGAGGTGGCCTTTGTCTCGGAATGTGGCTCCCCTGCGCCTGCGCCTGCGCGCTGCCTCACCGGACAGCAGAGGCACATAAAGCCTGGTAAATTGCACCAGGGCAATAAAATGGCAATAAAATGACAACAACAGTGCATTAATCCATCACCAGGGAGCGCTGAAGGTACTGTAAAGAGCTCTGGCTGGAGTCGGGAATGATTTCTGGGTTTATCGGCTGAGCGGCTGCAGCGCCCGCTCCGTTTGCCAGGGGGCAGTGTGGAGCCAAAGGCTCTCTCTCGCTCACTCTCTCTCCCTGTCGTATCTGCTTATATTGATATCATGCAGGTAGGGAACTGTAATGAGGGGGGGGGATGCAGTAAGTTCATATTGAATAGTCCTGCTTCTTTTAATTAGAAGACAGAAATAATGAAATGGAGTTTTGAAGTGGCAGGGGGATGATAGAAAACCCCAGCTCTCTGCTTTCCTCTCCTTCAGTCTTATTTGAAACAGTATTTTCCATGATCTGCTTGAGTTTTCCAGTAGCCCAGCCCCTCCAGTGTGCAGCCTCCCCTCCGGCTCCCTGTGGCTCCTGGAGAAAGAGAGCTTTATGCAGGAGCACCTGGATTTATGTAGGGGAACCAGAAGCAGCAGGTGATGGAAACTGTCAGCCCAGTAGTTGGTTGTGGCCAGGGGGTTCTGGCAAGGTAGTAAGTAGGCCCACTGGGTCACACTGTCATTTCCTGTTTCTCTACCCCTTTGCTCTCCTTTTACCGTCTTTCTATCCCAGCCTGCCTTCATCTACTGCTCCTGCCTTCCTGCCAGAATCACTTCCTCCAATAGGAAACAGATGAGGGGCTCATAGTCTGAGGTGGCCGTGATTTGCCCTTCCCATAATCAGGGCAACACATCTGACATACATTTTCACATAGTTGGGGCTAAAATGTGCCTTTAAAGATGTCATTTTGAAGTAATGCAGCCTCGCTAACAAAAATTATCAAAGCTTGTTTTTCTTTCAACTTGGATACTTGAGCACAAGTTTACCTGGCCGAACACTGACGATGAGTCTTTGATTTGTCCACCTGCATGTCAGTGTATGTCACTGCTGACATGACAACAAATTTCCGAACATACGAGCACGCGCACACACACACACGCACACACGCACACACACACGAAATAACCTTTAGGAAAGAGAGAGCGTCTGTGGTGTAAACTCCTCAGATAAAACCTCTACCCGGCAGCGATTCCACAGAAACAGCACTTTAAGCTGAACCAGGTGTTTACATGCCACAGTGGAGAGGTCAAAAGTGGAAACACATGATCCACTCTTTCTTCTTCTTCCTGCTCGTCTTCCTCTAATAACCGCTGCCTAGTAGAATACATAAATAAACAAATAAAGAAAAAATGAAAGAAAAAAAAAGTCATGCTCAAATGGGCTATTAAACCTCCCCATAACGCTTATGTAATGTGTGATTCAGTCCACGGTGAACACATTTCACAACACAAGCACGGTGAGACATTAACAAACAAAGTAGAAAAAGAAGAAAAGAAACGGGATGAGAGAGGGAAGGAAGAATTAAACAAGATGGTCATTTTGGTGAAGAAGTAGACAGGCGGAGTAGGGAGAAAGATGGCAGCGGTAGGTGGTGTCTACGCTGTGGAAAGACATCTGTTTGGTCTGCTCTGCTTCCCAGATTCCCTCCAATCGACTGGACCCCCGTCACACCGCTGCGTCTCAGTTTATTTTCTGGCCAGCAGTTGAGATGACGGACTCAATGTTTAGACTTGAGCTGTTTGGATAAATTGGCCCGTGTGTGTTACAGATCCTTTAAGTAAAGCCTTGTATCACTGCGCCCTCAGAAGTACGACGTCTTGGACACGTTATATTTCACCAGGATTCCTCCATGAATCAGCGCGGAGACTATCCTCCTCTATTTCACTAAGTTTTATTACAAATGTGTTTACTGCTAATCAGTGTAATGGACTCGACTGTGAGCACTTGAATGTGTGTTTAACTTATACATTCTGCGAGCCCAGGGAGATGACAGGACCCTTACAAGGACGGTGGTTGTAATATTGAGTTATAAAACCTATTCAGGAACCTGTCAAGAGCCGCTTTATCCTGTGCCGCGTAACATCTATGCCTTCTTTTATGTGCTAGATTTGTTATGCAATGTGGCTTTATAAAGTATTTATCAAGGCTTTATAAGCCACTAAAATTATAATCAGTCCAGGAGCCACCTCCAGCAGCAGAGCGGCCCACGTTGTTGAGAGCTCTCCATTCAGAGGTCTGGGCAAGCCCTGCAGCATTCCAACTTCTGCCAGAACTGCTCCTTGAGGATCAGTTAATATGAACCCATATCTCCTGTTGAAATAAATACTACTGCAGAAAATCCTGAGGATTTCATTGCCTCTCTGAACCCTAATCCTTGATGGAAATAGAAAGGCCTGAAACTTCATGTTCATTAGGCGTCCTGCAAAGTGCTCCGCAGTGAGACAGATGTGACTTTCTTTCCTCCTCCCCTGACAGCACCAGCCCGTCGCAGCTGGACTTTTCTCACTTACTTGTAAGCCTTGCATATTGTACCTCAAGCGTATAATACTTCACATTCATATACAGTGTAACATTAGATACTTTATGGCTCTGTATTATGTCAAGGCTGGCCATGGCTGGGAGCAGAGGCAGAAGAATGTTGTGGTCAGCAGCAGGTCAAAGACTGTCAGGGCTCCGGGCTGGCACGGGGCCAGACACTGTACGTGTCTGCTCTGAATGTTAATGGATTAACGCTCACCACACATACAGCCAGACTGGGAAACTCAAGCTGACTTTTAACGTGAAAGGCCGCCAATAAGTCGCCATCATAAATTCAGGGACACATGCTGTCTGTACCAGCGTGGCAGTCAGCCGTGTTTCCTCCGGGAGGCCGGGGCTGAGAGACTGTGATGGAGAGTGGGCGAGCAGGTGGGCTCCGTTGTTGGCTGACCTTGCCTCCCGAGCCCCACAAGATACGATCAGAGTCTGCTGGCAGCTGTGGCCTTGCTTAATAACACCCAAGGTATCATGTAAAGCAGGTACATCACCGCGGCTCTCCCACCCCCAGACGGAAGGCGCTCCTCTTACTGTCGCGTCAGGCTCGCACACTTCAGATTATGTCCCTTCGCAGTGTTTTAAACTCAGACCCTGCTGATTTAGCATTTTTCCACCACGAGATCAGCCCATTCTGCTGCATCACTTTTTTCCCCCTTAATTGCTTGGAGCGAACAACTTAGGCTTGTCTAATGTGAATTTCCACATGGCAGAGAGAGCTGCTGTTGTAATGCTCAGGAACTGTGCCGCGACCGCCCCAATGACTGTGTAATTTAACAGCAGGGGACAACGAGTTAATCTCAGAAGAGAGCCTATACTCCCAATTTAAAATCAATAAAGCTGCACTCTCTTTTTGTTAAGACTGCCTCTTCAGTTGTGTTGTAAATAAGAGCTTGGTTCGGAGCACACAGTTGGTGCATGTCTGTGTTTAGGGGGGGAGGGGTCATCTTAAAGCCCCAGCAAAGTTTCACACTCATTCAGACACTGGATTTGTCCTCATTGTTTTGATGTTGCACTGCAAGCAATTAAGTGTGATCATGTCAGGAAATGATTTCCAGCCATTTATTGAGAAAGTGACTTACAAGTAATCATTAGCAGCAGCAGCAGCATGGTTTTAAATAGATGCAAGAAAAACAAGTGACACATGCCTGGAAAAAAAAAGTTATGGTGGTGGGATTTGTAATCTAATTATTTTATTCCAGTGAATAAAACACTGCTGTGGTTTCTTATGATTTTCTGTCTCCAACCACGGAGGACTTACTTAATGCCTTCAATCTTCTTTTTCTTTTTTTTTGCTCTCTCTTCTCTGCAAATTAATTTATGGTCTAATTACAGGACAAGCCTCCAGATATGAAGGAACACAAATCACTGGTCCTTACCAGATGGCAGAAAAACGGCACAGGATAATTGAAAATCTAGAAGTGGATCAATATTTAGAAGCCCAAGGTTACACGAAGTATGACACAACTATTAACATGGAAATATGATGCATTGCATCCACAGGCAAATTGGCCTGTGTGTTATTTGACGGTGAGTGAGTGCTGACTGAAGAGCTTCCAGTGCTGACGCCGCAACAACAGGATGCAGAAGTAATGAAGAGACATGGACATCTTCACACTCTCAGATGATCCAAAATGTCTTGTTGCGCTCTCGTGCACGTGTACGTGAATGTGTACATTAACATGCACGCCTTGCTGTTGGTCAGTGGTGTGCGTTCCAGATCCTGGGGGTCTCCTTTTTAATGACCCTTTGTAACCTGAAAGCTCAAAGCCCCCCCCCCCCCCCCCCCCCCCCCCCCCACAAGCTACCTCTGGCCCACCCCGCCCTTCTCTAGCATTTACCTCTGGCCTGTTAAAAATGATATCAGCTCATGGAGGGCAAGCATTAGCATTTGCATTTTATTGGAAGCACAGAGATTTAGAGCGGAGGATATATCAGCTCTGAGCAGACAGAATTAGTTAACAATGCATTACCTGCCTTTTATGGCAGCTATAACTCTTTCCCCCTGGTGGGGAGAGGAGATGAAGGGAGGAGTGTGGTGGAGGGGGTGAGGGATGGGGGTGTGTGTGTATGTGTGTGTGTGTGTGGGGTGGCGGGGGAGTGGAAGAAGGAAACACAGCCAGCAGAAGGTTGGTGCTGGTGAGAGCTGTGGCGCAGTGGTGTAGTGGTGGTGGTGGTGGTGGGGGTGAAGCTTTGTCCATGGTGTTTTAGTGCACATTGAGAAGGTTAGTCGCCCAAATTAGAGCATCACATTGTGATCACCTTCAACACACGTCGGCATGCTCTGCAGACGACCCACTGGTCAACGCTGACTATTTTTTTGGGGTTTTTTTTTAGCTGATGGCAATGAGGGAAGCGAGGCACAGCTGTTGGGCAGCTGTGTGTGTGTGTGTGTGTGTGCACATGATCACAGCACAAGGAACAGCCACATCGAATTACGCCGGTTCTCTGGAAACACTTTAACGGCGTCTCTGCCACTAAGCGAGGGCCACGGCTTTTCTCTTTAATATACAAAGTGATAGTGCATTTGACGATAGCTTCGCTTGTAATCCCTCTAAAGAGTGCACACTTGTTCAGTTGTTGTTTTAGTGGTATCCTTGAACGAGCTGTAACTCTGATGAGGCCCACTGCAGCAGTCCCTTCCCTGCACACAGCCACAGCTGCACAGTAGCTCCCCCAACACTCATTTGGTGTAATGTGCTGCAAGACGACCCACCTCTGCCATGGGCAATGCTCCGAGGACCTCATTTGCACTAGAAGTTTAGTGGCGGGAGGGGGGCAGTATGTTTGAAGTGCAGGAGCTCATGTGAGTAAATAAATAAATTTACACCAAGACTGTAACTACATTTTACAGAGACGTGCTAATTAGGGGAAGACACTTGAATAAATACCTGTGACTTGTGTCTTAAAAAAAAAAGAAGAAGAAGAAGCTGAATTTAGAAGTGGAATGCACAGGGAGCTCTGAACGCATTCATTTTTAGCACACAACTGAAATCTGAATTCAGTTTTCTACCTTGGGGGGGGAAAAAAAAAAAAAGATTTTCTGTTTATGCTCAAATACCAGAAGCACCTTTACATCTGTATGCCACCAGCAGAGCTCCCACGAGTGCCACAGTGGCTTTTCCCAACCAAACCCAGTGGGTCTGGGTTTATCAGCACACGGCTCCAGGCTCCATAAAGCAGCCTGCTGCTCGCTCCCTTTGCCCAGCTTAATGGTCCCAGGGGCTGGATATTTACAAGTGACCTTTGCATTCCATTTGGAGTGTAAAAGCCTTTTTGCGAGGAAAATTCCATCACTTTAGACGTAGCCAAGCAGCACTGTGCGTGCATATGTGTGCGTGTAGTGTGTGTGTGAGAGAGTCACTATAAAAGGGAGCAGGAGAGAAAAAGATGGTGGTGAGAGAAGAACTGAAACCAAACGTTCACTGCATTTTATAGCCAATCTTGCAGTTGACACCTGAAGCAAAGACACTATTCTGTTATAACAAACTAAAAAAAAAAAAAAAATCATAAAAATCCCTGATCTTAATAAGTTAATATTTTTCTTCTGCCATGAAGGTAAGGTTGAGACAAAGAAAAGGTTCATTCTGACAGTGTAAAGTGGTTGCAGGGCCCTCTTCTTTTCATTGAACATTTCAATATCTTGTTTTGCTTGAATTGAGATTCAAACTGTGGCCTTAACAATCTAATTATTTTAACTGCTTCACCATTACATCCATTGAAAGACGGTTAATTGCTTTTCACATAACTAACCACAGCATTCAACCTTTATTGCACAATATTCTCTATTGCCTTGCGTTCACACATATGCCCTCATATAATAACACATTATTTTTAAAAGTGTGGGAGTGGTGATACCTTTTCCAAACAAGATTTTGTTCCTTTCATTTCTGAGATTAAATCCCTCAAAGATGAGTGTGGATACTTATTTTAATAACACATATTTCGAGACGTAATAGGCTTTAGTGCTGCTAAACTGTTATGATTACAGACAATACAAAGTACAAAATACATGCAAAAGCATGTATTTTTGAATAAACCACAACTAGCACAATAAGAAATATATGTGATTGGCTATGGATCTGTTAACATCTTATAATGTAAAAAAAACAAAACATTAGCCCATCATACAGTGTGAATGAATAGTAGCTCTCCCAGAGAGATTAGATTTTTCCTACAAGTTGAAAGTTGTAATTTAAAAGTCTTTTGTCATATTAGGTGTGTAATATCCTATTTTGTTTGTTAAAGGCCAATATTTATTCATTTGTAGCCAAGCTGTTCTAGTAAATGCAACTTAAGGTAGCCAGAGTGTGTTTAATGAAGTTAACTGTTGGATACTATCGGCAGTGTCTGCTATTTAAACTTAGTGAGTTTAAGAGGTCAAACAAAAACACCGATCAAGAACTTGTAAGCATGCTTTATGAATTGAAAACCAGTGAATGAGTTGTTTTCGGGAGTAAACATGAGTAAAAAGCGGTTCAGCGGTGAATGACTTGCAGAAACCTGAGGTTTGTTGAGCTGGGATTGTTTAGCAGCACCATCTGCTGGTTAAAAACCACTGGTGCTTTGCTCAGGGAAACTTGGAAAAAAGAAATCTTGCACATGAACGATTCAGTTTGTTCCATTCAAAGAAACTGTATCTACTTATTTGCCCTTGCAGTGTGGACTTAAATTCTTAAAGGGAAAGTATTTAGCATGCTTCTTTTTCCACAGAAAAATCATTGCAATCTGCACCAGACTAGTTTTTTGTGGGTTTGCTGGAGGGCAGTCCTGCAGCAACTGGGATTCGAACCAGAGTTCACCACTCAAGATTAACCCTTTCCATCCCAAAATAAAAAATAAAAACAACTGACAGCGACTGTTAACATTGAAAATGTTTATTAAAGGGTGCTACTGTACACATTTTTAACATTTTCACACAAGAAATATTCTACTTTGTTTTAAAAATTCAGCACTGGCAAAAAATTGGAGGAATTTTTTCTTTTTTTATTTAAGATGAAAGATGACGACACCTCAAAAAAAAAAAAAAAGATCCTAAGTGATATCAAGGGCATTATGGTATGTATGAAAGGAGAGAAAATCACAGCTTAAAAAAAAAAAAAAGGAATAAAATGAGAAAGACACAGCAGATCTCAGTTTGTAGACACGAAACATTTGGTCCTATGAGTCCATCCAAAACAAGCCGGCCAGCTCCGGCGATGATGAAACGGTCACGCACCAGGTCCCACAACATATTTGAATTCAGTGGAAAACACGAGGCCGTGTTGTTCCAGATTGATCTGCCAACTCTCAAGGATAAACACTCAAGCTGATGAATCTGACCACTCATCGTTTATGAAAAAAAAACACCAAAAACATTCTTATTTGGGGTATTTCCAACAGAACTGTCAGGTTGTCATAGTGATGTCTTTTTGTTGTTGTTTTTTTAACCACAAGGTGGCAGACTCGAGTGATGCTGGTTTCATCTGAGGAAATTGAGGATTGTCTAACCTGGAAATGACAGTTAAAACAAATTTAAAAACTGAGCAAAATGTGTTTTATTCTCCTTTACTTGAAATCAGTGAGAGTAAAGACATTAAAAAAAAGCACACAATAGTGATGGTTTAAAACTTAAATGAGAAACAAGCATATGATGAACATTACAAATCATGTTTTAAAATGCTTCCAAATTGCGGCATTACATCCTGGGGGGTGGAAACCGAACAATCTACAAAAATGATAAAATAAACAAAAAGGAAGCGATTCTGCAGCCAGGACAGTGCTGTGGTTGTTACTTCCTTAACGTCAATTGCATGGTCACATCCTCAGTCTTGTCAGAAGAGACGCACAGAGAAAGAGACGCACCGTTTTATACCGAGTTTTTTTTTTTTTTTTTCCTTTTCTCTTCTTTTTAAACTAACTTTTAGAAGACGCCCACTTGTACTCATGAAGGCAAATAGCATCAAACAACAGTATCCAGCAAGAACTAAAACAGAACCTGTTAAGACATTAAAAAGAAGGTAGAGAATACAAAGACGGGAAGAAGAAAGAAGAAGAAGAAAAAAAAAAAAAAAGTAGAAACCCTCCCCAGTAGCATGATCAGCCGTGTCGACGGCAGCTCCTGTGATGGATCCTTCTCAGCAACCCGGGCCCTCGTGGTCCAGTGGGGCGTGGATGGAGTTAACAACACTGTGTCCGCTGTCTTTTTGAGTCGTTGCTGGACATGGTAAAAGTGAAGGATGGGAGTTTTTTTTGGGTGGTGTGTGTCTGTGTGTGTGTGTGTGTGTCTGTGTGTATGTATGCGTGTGAACAATGTCCGACTCAAGGTTGTCCCTGCAGTGGAGGAGGTCCCGTTTCCCCCCCCCCCGGGGGGCCAGGCACTCACGCACTGACGGCATCCTTCTCCTTCTTGTCGCTGTCTTCGTGCCAGGTGAGGCGCTCCTCGTAGAAGGCTATGACGATCTGTGGGCACTTATGATTGGCCTCCTTGGCGAGTACGAGGTCGGCCTCGTCCGAGTCTTTCCTGTGGGAGGAGAGAACACCCCGAAACTCAGTCTTACGGCACACACTCAGTCCACTGCATTCTGACATTGTTCAATTAGGTCTGTATTTGGTTTTAATGCGTTTCAGTTTAAGGATTATTAAAAGATCGTTTTTTTCCCCCCCGATATTTGATTAACTTTATTATCATCAGAAGAGCTGCTCAGCTAAGAAACAAATCCATTATGTCAGCAGTTTAGGAAAATTAAACCCTTCCTCTTTACAAACCTAACTTTCATTTAACCTGATAAAAACATTAGCCATTTAGTATTGATTAAAAGATGCAGACGTGGTGAATTCCCTTCTATTCCGTCTAAATTCATTCACTCCTCTCTCGGCTGTGTCAGTTTTCTCGCGAATCCTGCTGGGCCTACTTATGAAAATCATTTCATTCCAACTCCTATAATTATTTTCTGAATGACTCAATTTCCTCACTGCAGAATTACGGTCGGTGCTCCTAATGAGCAGGAACAGCCAGTTGTGGCTTGTGAACTTGTTTATGGTACCATTAATTATTCCTTTAATCTTCCAATAGATATGTCCCTGTTTTAGATAACATCACATTAATAAAATTCACTTGACTCCAACCTTGCAGCCGGGGCTCCGGCTGCACTGCGCGGGAGATGAGCCGCCACATATATCCATCCACATAATATGCCATAACATAAAGTTTTACGGCGTGGCTTACTGTTTGTATATGAATGGACAGCTAGGCTATTAGTGCTGCTAATGGGTCATTTGCCTGTAGAAATGTGACAGACTGAGCTGTCATTCCCACGAATCATCCCATTACAACTTGCATGCAGTCGTCCGACAGACTGCGACCACTGCACGGTAGCAAAGGTTAACACACGGTAACCAGCGGAGCAGCGAGGCCACTGCAGAAATATGAATAATAAGTACCCCATTAAAAGCCAATGCAGGCATTTATGAGCCATTCCTTGTATTTTAGAAGAATAGATTTTTCCCCTTTTTTTTTAAACCATAATTTTAACTAATTAACGCTCTCTCAGCGTGTTCTTTACAAACAAACTCCGCATCAAGTGTTTAATCGTTTCATTCCAGTGCTGCAGGCTAAGTTGGTGCTGATGCACCTGAAACTTTGTGAACTTCAGAACAAGTGCAGAGCACTTCCATCAACGCACAGTGGGTAGTTTATATACATTTCACCTCACTAGAAAGTATCCCGAGATGTGCATTTTGAGCCCCGGTCTTCAGTTTCATTGTGTGGAAACATTGTAAGAAGGATATTTTAACAGTATCAAAAGAAACCTTACCATTTCATAAGAAACATTAAGTCGCCGCATGAATCTGTGGCTCCGATGATCTTCTCTGGCTCCAGTCCTCTCTCAAAGCCCCGTGCAACAAGAATGTCCTCCTGAAAGAAAACACAAACTTAAGACACAAAGATTTTGTCCACAAAACACAACCAAACTCTGAAATAACCAACAGAATAGAAATTATGTAAACAGTGAGGAAAAAGTAACAGCCTCTGTCTTGACAAATCAAAAGTGAAAAGCTACTTTTACGGTTTTGCCTGTGCCAGAAACAAACCTTAAGAATGGTGTTTACATTCTGTATTTACAAGATGTAAACAGCAGGAAACTACTGAAAGGAGCATCACTGCAACATTTTTTCTTTTCAGTTTGAGACGAAGCCCCCATCCACTTCCAGTTAAACAAATAAGTATTCAAAGTGGAATCTCGTCTACGGAGCACGCAGGTTTGTGTTAGTCTCACACAAGAGCGAGTACAGATCCGTGCATGCAGCTCAAACCTCCAGTAGTTAAAGACGTTTAAAAAAAATAAAAAAAATCTAAGTCATGTTGCATTCAGGGGCTTAGTGACCAGCACTCTTGTCTTATATCCACAACTGAGTGCAAGTTGAGTTTGTAGGCCTGGATGGGTGTGTTTCCTCCACCGAGGTCTCTGAATGTTTGTAAATGTGAATCAAGGTGCATGTGTGTGTGTGCGTGTGTGCTGCAGTCCTTCACACTGAACTGGGTAAAGCAATATAAAATATGATTGGATGTAAAATTGACAGTGTATTAATGAGGGCATCAAATTGGTGTACGTGTGGATGCTGTTAAATATCGTCCAATTCAACTTTGCAAAGCAGTACAAATTCACTGCTTACCTCCTTTTTCTTCTTGGGCTTACTACCGCCCTCGTCGTCGTCGTCGGAGCTCCTTTTCTTGGAGCCGCTGGAGTCTTTGGTGCGCCCCAAGGAGCCTGTGCTTGACTTGCTGGCCCCGCTGCTTGGTGTGGAGCTTCCGCCGCCGCCGCCGCCGCCGCCACCACTTGCACCGCCACTTGCAGTGCTTCCACCTTTCTTGTAGGTCTTCATGAATTCTGAAATGAGCTCAGGGCAGTCCAGATTCTTCTCCGGCTCCCATGTGTTGTGCTTGCTGCAGAAGACCAAAGCAAGTCAGTATGCGCAGAACAAATTCGACACACTCGTTTTTAGAGGAGATGCTTCGGAGCTACATAATAAGCAGGGGCTGTTCCATCTGTGGTCACACGTAGATAAGTACAAAGGGAAAGAAAAACAACATACTTTTTTTTTTGTCAGGAGAATTCCTCCTTGATCCCCCCCAAAAAATTAAGAAAAAATACGTGTAATGAAATTCTATTTCTATAGCAAGGATTACTAATAATCCAACATGAGAAAATATATAGGTGACAGTGGAAGGGAAAAAAACAAACTGTCCTTTAACTGGAAGAAACCTGCAGAACCAGAGTCAGGGGTGGAGATTTTCTGGGTTTCAGATGAGGAATATAAATCCTGGTGCAGGTAGTGGTTAGGGCTTCTCTGATCAAATCAAGAGATATTAATCTCCCCTTGTGTTGCCAACAGAGTTACACTTTCTCTCACATGGATATCTGTCGAAAAGATGCTTCCAATAACACCTCGATCACATCAAACCAGACTGTGAAAGAGGAGTCCTTGTTTCAGTGGGTTAGAATATTTTAATTGGCGAATGTGCTTTTGTCTTACTTAAACAGAAGGAATGCTCTCGCAGTGTAGACTTCGTACAGCTTTATGGCTCATCCAGTGCTTACATTTTAAGCCTGATTTAATTAAAATATAAAACACTCATTATGTGATGTGTAAATAAAGAATGTTGGTCTTAACAGTCAACAGATGCCTGTTCTGTATGTTTTGAGTCAGGAAGCAGTGATTTCCTTTGTTACTTTGAGTCACAATATACAGGCTGGAGACTGTTTGTAGGATATTGATGGAGATTTTAGTTCAGAAGAAACATAACAGGCCTGATGAGGGGTCTGTGGTTCTTACAAAGCTTTTTCAAGCAAACAGAGATACCGGGCGAGTATGTTTTTTTTTTTTTTTTGGGGGGGGGGGACTTACTCGGAGTATCCTTTCCACTTGAGGAAGAACTCGACCCTGCCTTTCACCACCCTCCTGTCCAGCACTTTCTCCACAACGTATTCTTCCTCATCAGACGATGATGACTCCTCGTCGCGAGACTTTTTGCCCATTCTGAAGTTCGTTGCAGGCCAAATGGCACTTCCCTGTCCAGGAAGAAAACAAAGGAGCCAGACGTTCAAATAATCGAAGAAGAGGTCATCACAAATAACATCAAGTTTCAGTTTTCCCACATAAGCTTATCCATATAGCTGCTTTAAGTGGTGGTTGGTAACGCCACTGCTAGCTTAAAGGCTACCGTGCTTTATTTCATTGTCGTTAAAAGCAACCTGTGACGGCCACGATAAAAAAAAAACACACAATAACCGTAAAATCAACACCAGGACTACACGTCTACGAGTAAATACCAACCCAACACAATCAATAAGGTGTAGACAGCTTAATTAGAAATCGTACAAAGTGCACATAACAATCAGGATACGCTGTTGCTAACCAATGGCCATCCACTTGCTAAAGCGGTTAGCCTGTAAGCTAACGCTTCACGACGCTGGGCTAACTTTGAAATCAAAAACCACAAATCGATACTCGCAGCAACATCGCGCACATATATGCATGGGCGACCCCCTACCCTTTGGATGTCTAGATGGCCGGCGGTGACCCGGTGAGCGCGGCGATAAGCCCCCTTGTTTGTAGACCAGCAGCGTCTGAGACCAACGTTACAGCTACTTTAGCAGCTAGCCTCGAACACATAAAAGCACCGTGCGTAAAAAGCGCGCGATAAAGGCGCACAATGAAGGTTCCGCCCCTCGGTCAGCTGATGACCTATATTCTGTCTGCTAAACACGCTCAGGAGGCATATTTTAACAGCATTCAGTGAGTCTCGTACGTGTTTATTTTCATACATACGCGTATGTAGTCTCTGTAGAAAAGATGAATTGTATAAAAACGTGTTTGTCAACAAATTTCCCTCTGAGGTGATCGTGAAGTTCGTCTTCGATTCATCGCTCAACCCGCTACAGTCAAGGGTAGATTAATATGTGCCTGATTACGCGGAGAATGCAGGTAAAAGATGTCCAATTCAAAATATATCCACATTTGTTGGAAATGTAATTCAGTGCTGTACAGTAATTTTTCTCTTCCCTGCCCGACTGAACCCTCAAATGTGAGGCAAACTTCACTGTCTGCGCCGAGCCACTTCTCTGCCCCCACCCCCTACTAATCAAACCCATAATTGTACAGAATAATGATCGTTTCCCTGCCCATTTCCACTCAGAAGATATAAAGTAGCGTTCATTAATTTACTGGAAAGCTTTATAACAAAACTGCACAGAGAAATTCACCCTTAAAAAGAACATAACCTGTTTTCAATCGTCCCAACACGCCTGTCGCCAGATGATTGGACTCTGGCTGCGATTGACAGGTCCTCATCCAATCCAGGATTCGATCGATATTAACGTCATACTGCAGCGGGAATCATTGACCAATCACCGCGATAAAGAGGCGTGTTTTAACCCCTGTTTGTCGTTGTTGAACAGCAGGCTGAGCCCTTGTGTCGCAGATCTCCGTATTCTGGCTGAGCGTGAGGAGTCTTCAAGGATAACCCTGCATCATGTCTAAAGACGTCAGTATATATTTCGAAATGCATGTTGTGTGACGATTTCCACCGTGGTATATGCCTTTTTAAGCGCGTATTTTTTTCTTCAAGTTAATGTATAGACGAGGTGTTGTCTATGGATCGCCGTCGAAACTGCAGCAGGCTCGCTACATCGTAACGCCGCCATTTTAAAACGCTCGGGCCTCGTGGCCTTTTGTTCAATCGCATGCAATTTCTCGGTATACAGTCTCATCACATGTGTCATTATTGTCGTGCACGCAGGAAATGGTGATATGTTTTATTCCCGTGTTCGTGGTGCGTGTTTACTGTTGCTAGTTGCGTATTTATAAATCACGAGTGTCGCTCGCGCAGTTTAATGGCGGCGTCACCTCCTTCCTCCGCCCCGGTCTGGCTCTTTATGTTGCGCCGGTTTAGTTAAAGCGCGATCAACGTACTATTTATGCCAGCGCATGTTTTATTCTTGTGATTAAATGCCTGAAATGTGTCCAAATGTGTTTATTAATTTGCCGAGTTTTGAACAGACCGGATGTTAAAAGTGGAGCTTTGTCCATTGTCCAGGTCCCACGCGAGCCGGAGCAGCTCCGCAAGCTCTTCATCGGAGGCTTGAGCTTCGAGACCACAGACGAGAGTCTGCGAGCCCACTTCGAGCAATGGGGCAGCCTCACAGACTGTGTGGTAAGTGGACCCAACTGCAAGAAAACACGTGTTTTGAAGGAGTGCATGTCTTAATGTGTAGGCCGCTAGAGTTGCCTAGCAGTAGGAATATTTATCCAAGTAACACTATTAACGGATGCCATTGTATTTGTGTATTAGGCTAAAAATCCCCAGAGACACAATTAGCATTTTTGTTGCTACATTGTTATTGCCACCTTCCTCCCGTTTTTGTGTCGGTGCTATTCAAAGAAGTGTTTTGGATGATTATGAAGAACGTGGAAAATAAAGTGGTTAGGTTTTAAAAATGAGAGTTGTAAAAGCCTTAGGATGGCGTGTGTGTTGACGGGAAGTTTGTTCCTCGGGTGAGAAGTGTAGAAGTAAAGTTGCTTCACCCTTTTGTCTCTTCTGGCTCTGAAATGCTTAATAAACCAGTTCATGAGACCCGTAAACGCATAGTTGGAATAATCCAGCCTACTGGGAAAAAAATGTTATTGAATCTTGGTCAGAACTCTTTATACACAATATTACAATGTTCTCTTGCCATCTCCAGGTCATGCGGGACCCAAACAGCAAGAGATCCAGGGGCTTTGGGTTTGTCACATACTCGTCAGTGCAGGAAGTGGATGCTGCGATGTCCGCCCGACCCCACAAAGTCGATGGGAGGGTTGTTGAGCCCAAACGTGCAGTTTCCCGGGAGGTACGTGAACCTCCAGCTCTGCTCGGGTTTGAATTTGAGTTTGCATTTGTGTGTGACGATTTGTGTTTTGATTACAGGACTCGAACAGGCCCGGCGCCCATATCACAGTGAAGAAGATCTTTGTTGGAGGGATCAAAGAAGATACAGAAGAGTCACATCTGCGGGATTACTTCCAGCAGTTTGGTAAAATCGAAGTCATTGACATCATGACGGACCGTGCTTCAGGAAAGAAGAGAGGCTTCGCTTTCGTCACTTTCGATGACCACGACTCAGTTGACAGGATCGTCAGTAAGTGCAGTAATGTGATTTTTATAGGTTTTGGCAGGTTTGGCTCTTAGCGTTTCAGTATTACGATTGATGTTTTGTTTTTGTTTTTTCCCCTCACAGTCCAGAAGTACCACAACATCAACTCTCACAACTGTGAAGTGAGGAAAGCCCTCACGAAGCAAGAGATGCAGAGCGCTGGTATGAGAATTTGAAGTACACACGATTCAGTCTATATATTCAGTAGATATATAGTAGTCCAGACACTATTCAGAAGTTGATTTTTTTATTTATTTTTTTTCCTCTCCCTCTTTCCTAAATCTCTTTAGGCCGCAACACCGGTGGACGCCCCTACGATTATGACCGAGGTTTCAATCAAGGTGTGGCTTTTTTTCTGTGTATGATTAATTTATTTTACTACTGAATGTAAACAACCACTGAAGACTCATTTAAATGTTTCAGGTAGCAGAGGCAGATATGGAGATGGACCATACAACTGCAATGGGGGTGATGGTGGTGAGTAAACTTCATCGAGGTTTACCTTGAATGCTTTGTGTAGGTTTATACCTTCATGCTGCATTGTTTTCTAGGCTATGGAGGCGGCCCGGGCGGTCATGGTGGATACAATAATGGCGGCAACCGTGGATACAATCAGGGATACAACCAG
Source organism: Blennius ocellaris (assembly GCF_963422515.1). NCBI lineage: Eukaryota > Metazoa > Chordata > Actinopteri > Blenniiformes > Blenniidae > Blennius > Blennius ocellaris. Next base: position 26,035,951 of record NC_137654.1, read on the forward strand.
GGCGGTGGTGGTGGCGGTGGAGGCTATGGAGGAAACGGTTATGATAGCAACGGCTATGGTGAGTTTATTTCTGAGTTGACCAGTTATGTCCTGCATTGAGTGGTTACTGTGTACTAACTTGATCATAATGTCCAACAGGTAACTGTGGTGGCGGCGGCGGCGGTGGTGGCAGCAACTACAATAACATGGGCCACTACGACCCAGAAGCTTCCAACTTTGGCCCGATGAAGAACAACTTTGGTGGCGGCGGCGGCGGTGGCGGCGGCAGGAACTTCGGTAAGCTTCCGTTTGGACACAGCGGCTCCGAGCGGACACTCTGGGCCGTCAACTCAAATGTTTTGTTGCTGCTGTCACTTGCAGGCAGTTACGGCGGTGGCGGCGGCGGCTCAAACAGTGGCAACTATGCGCGCACTGGGCGATTCTGAGATGTAACCCGGTAAGAACGCATGAGCATGTCTGAAATTTGAAATGTAAAACCATTTGCCGGGAAATCATTAAGTACAGATAACATTTAAAAAAAAAAAAAAAAATTCACTCTGGATGACAGGTCATACAAAGTCAGTGCACAGTTAACAATGTTGTTCCGTATTGTTCAACAGGGCTGATTACTTAGGAGAGGAGAGCAAGGAGAGGAGAGCAAGCGAAGTGACAGGGCAGCTGCAGGTTTACCTCCTAAATCTGCTCAGCCTAAAAGTTGTGGCAGGGTACAGCTGCTGCAAGAAGAGATGTACAGTAGATGGAGGGCCTCCATTAAAAATGTGTTTGTGTTTTGTTTTTTCTTTTCCTTTTTCAAATGTGTGTTTCTTTTTTTTGGAAAGAAAGCATTCCAAGATTTTATGTAGATCCTGAAGTCTGGTTTTTATTTGTAACTGCCTCGAATTATGCTGAAATAAACCATCTTTCAGTTTTTTTTTATTCTTAGCCTCTTGAGTATTTTGGGAAAAGGGAGGGTTCAACGGCTAGATGCAGCACAGAATGCATCACGCCCCTGCGTCTCAACGCGCACTCCACGACCCATGGGTCAATGCCGTACAATAACGGTGCTGGTTGAGGAATGAGGGGTGGCGTGCACATGCTATCGTCCTGGTACAGACTCTACCCCGTTTCTGCAAAGACCTACTGGAAGATGCTAGCTTACATGCAAAGTCTTTGAGGCTAGCCATGGAAGCAAGCTGAGGGAGAGAAGTAGCAAAACCCATCGCCAGGATCATTGAAGCAGGGGAGAGTGAGAACAGAGGCCAGAGGTAGCAGGCAGCAGCTACCGAAAGGCTTAAGTGCTTGCTGTAGGTAAGACCAGACTTCTCAACTCCTGACAGTACCTGTTGCTTTTCTCATGTAGCTGGTAGCGCGATGTATAGTAATCAAGTAACCATAACCAACTGTTTTTATGACTTGCACCAAATGTTGACTGGTAATTGATGCACATAAGCTCAACATATTGCATGCAGTGAATAGAAATGGAAGTCTTTTCCGTTTTGCTGTTGGGTACTCATTTTGCATTTCTGCTTTCTAGGGTCACAACCTTGCTCAGTTCAGGCTCTCCGTAAACCTGACGTCACTCGCTGTGGCTCAGACAGGTATACTTGCTCCAGAAGTATTTATTACAGATGCTGAAACATTTATAAAACCATGCAAAGCATTCATTTTATTCAACTTTTTTTTTTTTCTTTTCCACACAGATGAGCTGACAGTCTGCTGGTGTTGACGATTTTTTTTTTTTCTTCTATTTTTTTTAACTGGGAAACTGCTGGGCAGTGAGTTTTTTAAAAACTTTTTTTAATAAAGTATTTTTTCATGAAACTGTCAATTGTGAGTTTTAATGTTACAAATATGAAATGTGTCACAATGGAAGAAACGTTGAACACACGCTACACAGAAGTGGCACTCGTTAACAATGCTCCCTTTTGTGCATTGTTGTGTGAGGTACCAAATAAATTTTGCCATCCGGTGTCTGTTGAAGGGAGTATTCATCTATAGAGTATGGCTGTCCGTCTTCATCCCGTAAGTGAGAAAACACTTCGGTATAGAGGTCCGTGAGGCGACATTTCATGAACGCCAAGCTGCGCTGGAACTCGAGCCGCTCCTGAACCAGATGTTCCCTCTGAGCCTGCAGCTGGCCCAGGTCTCTCTCCAGGTGAATTATGCTCTCCAGCTTCCTCTTCCTGCAGTTCTGAGCCGCCACTTTATTCTTCCCCCTGCGCCTGATGTCTCTGACCAGCGCCAGCTGAGTGTCTGTGAGGGTGAAGTGAGTCAGCAGCTCGTTGAAATCGTCCACGGGCAGGTTGATGATCTTCTCCATGGGGAAGGGGATCTTCAGCGCCGTGGCCCGCCTCTCGTCCCTGCTCATGGGAGCAGGAGTGCAAGTACTTAAGTGTGGTTTCGTGTAGATGTGAAGCTGTGCGCTCCCTCTGCTGGACTGTGTGGAATCATACATGTCGCTCAGATCGGCAGAAAGACCCTGCAGCTTTACGGACCGCGGAGTCGGTGCATTTGGTTGTATGTGAGACGAACCAGGTTGAGGTGAATAATAAGACGAGTGTGCACCGGAGTGTAAATAAGATGGAGCTGGACTCTGGTACTCCATCTGATAATGGGCGCGTGCCCTTCGGGTGTGCTCGGTCATGCCATCTGGTTCACCGTCGCTGTACGTCATACCCACTTCTACATTCTGGTAACCCGGTGCCCCACACACAGGATTATCCGGTGAGGCCAGAGGTGGACTCGAACCCAGAGAGAGCCCGGAGTCCGACTCTAGATCGTCAGCAGAGCGAGCGTGTGCAGTTTGTCCGTGTGCTGTCCACAGCATGTGCCGGTTAAGACCCTGAGAGAGGCAGGAGTTGGTTCTCCTGTGTACCTGGCTGGTGCCCGACATGTTCATGTGCTCCCTCAGCGACATGAGGGGGGGCTGCGAGTGAGATGAGGCGGGGAGCATCCGTTGACCCAGCTGAGGTTCAGAATTTCTGTACATTGTGTCCGTGTTGCTGCCAAGGTGACACGCGGGCACCTCCTCGGGATAACATCCATTGTAAGTGTCCACGCCGCTCATCTCACAGGCAACAGGAGGAGGAGGAGGAGGAGGCTGAGAGTGGGAAGGCACCATCCCATAATCCCCCACAGGTGCCATGGAGTCAATGCTTTGGTACTGTGCTGTTTCATAGGTGCCTTCAGTGGAAACCTGGAACTCCTGTAACGACAACCACACAGTTTACACTGACAGGTACAAATTGATGTCACATCAACACATTTAAAATTATAAACCTGTCTACTTATGAGTTAGTCACCAATTTTCACAATTTATCTGCTTTGCTATAAAAGAGAGTTTGCCCCCCACTTCTGTCCGCCACCCAGAGCCCATGAAGGGCTCTCAAAGATATGATCGGGTTTCACTCAGGAACAAATGGCTTTTGTGCAGTGTAGGGGGGCTGCAAGCGACATACGGCGTAGGCTGCGCCCCCCCCCCCCCCCCCCCCTCTCACAATCTCTCCATCCTACACAATCACACAGACCATTGTTGACCAACCTCACCTCTGCGCGTATTAGCTTTTCAACACAAAGCAACATACATCAGATGATATGAAAAATCAAAAGCCCCAAAACATTAATCAACTTTAAATTTGACCTTCGTTTGAAAAGAAAAGGACATTTATCACATATTTCTAAGCTGATTAAGAATCTTTTTTTTTAAGGTTAATAATTATGCCCAAAACGTGTTGGTCTTGTGTGAACTGTTCTTGGTTAATGTATTTTATTTCAACTGATTATTTAACAATACCCATGAGTATGTCATCTTGCCACTGTCCGTTTGCCAACAGAAAGAATTTGTTTGTATATTTCATGTACATTCATCATTCATATATATTAATGTTCATCCAAAATGACGCAGCATCAGTGAGTGCAGTCGATTCAGTAATGGAGGACCTGACAAAGCCAGCAAACATTGAATATGAACCAAACTATATAAGCAAACTCGTATAGTTTAACATGTTTTTTTTTCTCAGTAAATGAGAAGTCTCACATATTTTTCTTTTGAGTTTTGTGTGACAATTTGCACGGTGCATCGCACGTACAGTTTTTATTTGCACAACATTGGAGAAACAAAATGCTTTCAATAAAGAAGCAGTAGTAATTCATTTGAAGAATATCATTTCTAAAATCAATGAGCAGTTTGCATTTAAAAACCTAGTGTTTACCTGCAGCTCTGTGATGGCCATCAACTCCTGCCAAGCCACGTCCATTTCCGTGTCCTGAGGGCCGCCATGAGGCCTGACCCCCGGGAAAGGAGCTGGCATGGACACTCCCCCACACAGCCTGCCTGGAGGAGCTAAGACCTTGAATTAGAAAAACAAAAAACAATATCATTCACATGTCCGTACCCGACTCGACTGTGTTCTGTGGTTTCTGTTCCACCGTCTTGTGCGCTCCGGACTCACCTCACAGTTTCTCCTCAGAGGGAGAACATAGTTGGCTGTTGAACACATTCAGGAGAAACTTTTGCTACCAAAAGATCAACCTGGTGAAGAGACAGAGCTGCACGTTAGTATCATCACCATGCAGCCTCTGCACTAAAACACACACACAAAGTAAATGAAATATCAAACTCACATTGAACCGTCAATACAATGCCTTCAAGCACGCACCTCTAATAGCAGAACACATTGGTGCAGACGAGCCGGTGCTCAATAAGTGACTTTTCTGGGTGTAGTGGGGCTTCTTTTGAGACACCTACAAGGGTTCAGTTGAGTCGATTTGACTCCGCCCAGCAGCTATCCCAGCATGCAGCCATGCCAGGCCCTGATAAGACAATCTATGGGAAAACAGCATGCTCTACAGGACTGACGGCTGCGCTGGCAATCTAGTGCATTACTCTGTTTTAGTAAGTGTGAAAACTGATGTATTATTACTAGAGTCTGCATGTACTGTAGAATAAACATATTTATATTTATATTATATTATATTATATTATATATATATATATATATATATATATATATTCTGACAATCAATGCGAGGGAGCAGCTGACGATACACTTGAAGTTAGAATTATTAAAGATGAAATGGATTTTTATTATTATATTCACTTTGATAATACTGAATGCTGAAATGTATATGGCTCATTGTAAGATATTTATTTAGATAATGATTTATATTTTGGTAGTTCATTTCTGTAATATTTACAATGTCATCTATACCAGGGGTCATCAAGCTTTTTGAAAGTTGGAGGGGGATAAAGTGTATCAGAATACTTTTATAAACTTACTGAATGATTAGAATTGCAAAAAAAAATTAAGTTGCAACATTAATAATTTCAACAATGTAGGATTCAGTGAACACATGTATGCTTGTGTGACAAATATATTTTTTAGTGGTTTTGCTGCATCAGGTTAAATTGTAATTTTGTGTATGGGAGGGCCTGGTACAGACTCCCAGGACACAGAACTGGCAACCTGAAATTTATAGAATACATTCTATTTTCTTATAGAAACTTGTGTGGAAAATGTTTGTCTAAAGGTACTGCCACATGTAGGCATACATATTTAATATAATTCAAGTTGTAAAAACAGTGAGTTTTTATAATATAGTGAGTTGAATTACTCTATAATTACTGATTATTTTATGTGAAGTTTCTTCAGGATGTTTCAAGTCCAGAGAGATTTTGTTTTTCAGGTTGAAAAACAAAGAAATCCAGGAAAGTGTTTTTTTTCTTTAAACAAATAACATCTCCTTTGTCCAAATATACACGAACAAAGGCATAAACATCTTTGTGGTATTTTCCTGAGTGTAAACGTTTGAATACATGTTTCATTTCATTTTACGGGATCATTGTGACATCCTTCGTCTCACTTCACAGCCGAATAAATAGAATAGAATAAGAAATGCTTCCCAGCGACAATTTGAATTCATTAGAAATATAATGCATGGCACATCAGCAGGAGGAAGAGAAATGAATGAACGTACCTGAGCAACATCCTCTGCATCTCCAACAGGTGACGAGTAAATAAAAACCTGAGGGGCCAGGGGAACAATCCTGGAGGTACGATGGAGAAAAACACTGCCGCGGCTGTTGAGCTGATGCTTACTGTATTCTCAGGTCACACGAAGTAAAACACACCAGGCCTCTTCCTCTAACTCTTATTCAACTGTGGGCGCCTCTCACTGTTCTGCACGTACAGCCACCGGCATAAATGGGATGGCTCTGTGCAGACAAACGCAGTCTTCCTGTAAAGCACCCACACCACAATTTTTTGCACTCTTGTATCCTTAATAGCACACTTGCACCCCAACCTCCAAATTTCCCTTTTGCCCACATGACAAACCACAACCCAACAGTCTGGCATGCACCACAGCAATCATTCTGTCAGTCCACAGTGAAGTAGGTAGATGTTTACAAATCCAAGAAAACTGTAAGCAGTTTTGATTCTAATTGTGTAATGACGATACGCACAAAAGAACCAGATTAAACAACTGAAAATGAGCGAGAACTGGCCGTATGGTTGTCTCTCTCCGGGGCCAAACCGTGCAAGAACAATGTCCTTTCAAATCCACCCGAAGGAAAGGTATGAGGAGTGTGATGTGGAGCACCTGGAGTCAGAGCTGGCGCTGCAGTGAGGGCCCGGTTCAAGCAGGGGTGGGTTTGGAGGCAGGATTGAGACTTAGTTCAGCAGAGATGGAATGTACACCCTCCGACAGGTAAGAAAGACTACATTGTTCCTCTATCTGGCAGAGCCAACCGCCAAGGGAGCGAGAGGAGCAGGGGGAGAATGGAGGGGAGCGTGTCTTACATAGCAAGTGACCATTAAAATCCTCAACAAAAAAATCCCCTCATTGCCCTGATCTGAAGCTCGGAGAACAGAGAGCTCACAAAGGCTGTGTGTTGTGTGTACTGCCCTATTGTGCAAGAGCTTTCGCACAATTTACTGATCATTGCTTTATGGAGTGATGTGTGCTCATTGTGATAGATGACGGTGGCGGTCAGTCTCAAAGTGATGATTTTGGATTTGTTCGTGAAATAAATGACAGTAATTCACCTCTGTGTTTCTTGGGTTTGTTTCTCTTTTGATGCGATACTCCACAAACATGTGCATTTGTAACAACAGAAGTTATGAAATCCTGAACAATTTTCACAATTGTTGTAAATTAGGCAGTTGTATGTTTCTACATTTAAAAAAGTTAGAAATTCATTTTCTTGGTAAAGGCTGTTCATATAATTATAGAAGCACATGTAACGTCTGAGAAATGTAAATCAGATAAGCGGATGTCATTACCCCCGCTTTGTGTCAACTGTCGGAGGTGAATAAGCATTGTCACTACAAAGCATAAAAATAAATTAATCGACTGGAACCTGCTCACATGTCCTGTCCAAAGCACATACTAACAATATATAATTTCCATCATACAATACAATGCTAGTATTACGCCATAAAGTAATCATTTTTAGAAGCATCAGTTGAGTCAAACCTTTTGCGTTTTAATGAATGAATGTATTTAAGACTGGATGAATAAGGTGAAAGTTTAGTTGCTCTCCTGATCTGAAGTCTCATTTCATTGTGAATCTAATAAACCATGTAGGGCTTCACTCACAGCAACGGCTTTCCAAACCATTAGAACATGGAAGGTTTTTGCCTGGCCTGTTACAGTATCCCGTCCCGCTGAGGCATAAATCACAATGTTTTCTCTGTCATTGTTCTAAGATGGAAAAAGTAGGTGGCTGACAAAGTCAAGAAAGGTGAATGTCTACCAGGAATCAAAGAAGGGACTTCCCAACCCAAGTTCCTAGCACCCAGCCCCTGACTCAACCACTGCCACGGCATGCCAAAGAGCACCCTGTTATTACTGCGACCACAGTGGTTTTCAATCTGGACACAGTTCCCAGGTCGACGCCCACGTTCGCTGTTTGTGTTTGTTTGCTTCAATTAGTCTTTGACATCTCCGCTTTCCAGCTCGCCTGAACCTCCCCGATCTGTCTGAGTTTTCTTACCGAGCACAGCTCGGCTTCAGAGGCACAGCGGCTATTTTAAGTGCCGTGTAAGTGTGAGTTGAATCAGTTTGTGATTTAATATCACAAATGTCAGTTTATTTTATGCTTTATGGTCGCGAGGCTTTTTGTGCCATTTGATTTCCTCATTATGAGGAATTGTGGCATCTTTGGTTTTGTTTTAGCATCCCGAAAGTTGTATCAGACATGAGCGGAAAAACCACCTCACTGGCAAACAAAATGAGTGTGTGCATTGGGTTGTGGTATCAAAAAGGGAATATTTTTGGAGCTAGCTTCTGGGAAAAGAAGAAAATACAGGCAGCAGACAATTTTTTTCTCCTTTTTTTTATATTGATCATCAACTTAATGTAGTCCAAAATGTCAAAAGCAGTGGACATTGTGCTTTTCTTCTGTTTGCATTTAATAAAAGCAGCTCTGAAGTTAAATGAGACTTAAAACTGTAATAGCACAGTTGTATGATATAGAAAAATAATGGGAATGTTCTTTTTCTGTGTTATGTAGGTTCACTTTCAAACCCCTAATTCAAATGTTGATATTATCAAAAATATTCCTTTATAATAATTAATTATAGTTTTTTTTTTAAAAAGTGAATGAGGCAGTCAGATAGACATATTATAGATTCTGAGGTAACTTTGTCATGATGGGCACACATTGATGTGGAAAAAAAAGAAAGACAATGAGGAACCTGGAGATGCAGCATCATACTTCTGAATGTCTCAATACGGTGATCGCTTATCTCAAGATGTTCAGATGAAGATAAAATTTCGCAACAACAGTGTTACATTCCTACAAATTATTTTCTGATACATATTTTGGTTTGACATTACAGAACAGTCATTCAACATACAGTAGGCATTAATTACTAAATTTACGTACGATCATATTTCATTATATAACTAGGATTTTTAATATATTAGCATGGCTCTTTCTTTAACAGTATATATTCATGACATTTTGACCTTTTGTTAATAACAATAAAGGTCAAACCTGGTTTGCATAACAGACAAAGAAGCAGGGAAAGGAGGATGTTGGCTGGCGGAAACTCTGCTTAATGCTGATAAAAGTAACACTCGGTTCGTAGGAAGGGAACTGCTAACTGCTGTGGTTGCTGGCATATCCTGGGGACACTTACATTGCAGCCCATACATTAAAAAAAAATCACCCCTATCTACTGTAATTCTAGTTTTTCGACTTTTGTTTCAATCCTTGTATATGTCAAACGTGAAATATGCTCAACTTAAAGATTTACATTTGTGGAAATATTTTTTTTAAACATTATGATTGAATATTTTCTGAGCTGGTCAGTTCACCCTTTCATTGTTTTCTTTAGATGTGCACTAAATCCTTGCTGGATCCAAGGTTAGAGTAGCAGACTTGGGATTTTTAAGTCACAATTGATCGATCACCACTGTGGCTCCCTGAGAAAGTATGTTTTATTGTCACGACGGGCATCATTTCATTTTTGCACCATCTGACAGTCATTACGCAGAAAGCCTCTCGTATGTTCGCTGATCATATATGTCATCATCATTCAACTTTTCATTCATAACAAAAACCTCCTTTGCCAGTCATTGAACATAAAACATAAAAGTATGTTTGACCTCCCGGGTGAGATGGCATGACATTCACATTTGAAGATCTAACAACTTTTGAATTGTCGTAAAGTGAGTGTAGCACTCGGTTCCCTCTCCTGTCCAGTCAGTCAAAGCAACTTGAAATTATAGTAGCAAAGTTGTGTAAACTCGGGGAGCAATTGCGACACTTCATGGCTCGCCGCAGTGCTGTTGTGAATACACATCAAAACAGTTCATGTCTTCACCATACACGAAAGAGCAGCACACTATTTGCTCTCCAGCGTTATTCCAAACGCAAGAACAAAAATATCATCCAGTGAGGCCAAACAGTGATGTAATTTATGGAGTGAGATAGAGGGAAATCCCCATCAGCCTGGCTTTCCAAATGCTTCCCAGAAGTGGGAACTAAGATAATTGGGGTTGGTCAAATGTAGGAGGATCCTGACAAAAAAGATGCTGAGGAGTACAAGTCAGGCTTGTAACAGGAGAGATTTCTGGTAATAAAACATTATCCTTAAAAACAAAAACAAAAACAAAAAAAAACAACAAAGCATGGCAGAAGTCAAAAGTGTCATTAGGTTCAACTACATTAAGTATCTGAGCTGTGATATTATGAGGGTAGCTCTATGTACGTGTTAAAAATGGCCATTCATTTTTGGTTTATTTTAGATTTTCTATATTGAAAAAAGCATGTTGATTACAGTTTCTAGGTGCAAATAACAGACATCTTTCCATTGGGGGTCATCAAAAGGGTGAATGTTTCTACACAGCAGGATCAAATATGTGTAAAGTGCTCAATGTGAGCGCACTTTATGAAAAGTTATGAAAAGTTATGATCACATAACTTTATATCCCTGTGAGTGGGCAGGGATAAGTCGGTGTAATTTTATTTTTTACTGTTGTTTTATGTCTTGATATAGATCTCTGAGTGTTAAACATTGTCATGTGAATGTCTTTGTTATACGGTTTGTCTTTTACTTGCCATGGGACTGCAGATACGAATTAGCCGCCGGCTAAATCTGGTACGATGCATCAAATGGCAACATTTATGTTAAAATTGTACACGGTCCATTTTAAATAAATAAATGAAATAGAAAATAATAAAATGAATGAATATGTACGTGGGTGTAAAAACCACAGCTTTTTGTATATTATCTGTGTTTCGTATGTGTTTTGACATATCCGGAAAGAATTAATAATGAAAAATAAATCGATAATAAATAAATCATAAATTCACGGGCACACCGCGTCTCTTCGTGTTCCGTACAGGAGCGATCTTTGCCCCATCCGTGTGTGACGTAACAGGGTGACAACCAATAGGAAAGAGCCTCATTCACTGTACGTAGTATGTACCCGCTGTTAGCCGTGTAGCCGCCTTGCTAACAAGATGGACTCTCCGATACTAGTAAGATAGACACTTCTTTCAATATAACACAATTTCCGGAACCGTTTCTAAGTGGTGGTTGGTTCTTTAAGCTTGAAGAAGCTTTGCACGGTGAATATATGTGTCGCTAACTAACGTTGATGAGCTGTGGCGCTAACAGTTAGCTTGTATGAAGTTAGCTTCGTCGGCGGTGGTGATGTGGAAGTCTCATGTCCTCTTTGAAAAATCTAACAAAAAAACATTACACTCGTTATGTTTTTCAATTGTTCATTGAGTTCGAGCTGTTTGAGAGTCCGAGGTATGTGGTAATCAGGGACTCGCTGGAAACTTTAGTAACACAGAAGTAGTGTAACCAAAAGTAAATTAATGCCAGAGCTCCCTATTATCAATAACTTTCATTTTGCTGTACGTTCCTCGTGAGAATCAATGTAGATATCTACACACACACACACACACACACACACACACACACACACACACACACACACACACACACACACATATATATATATATATTTCCTGTCTTGGTTGTTTACAGTGCATAATCTTATGATCTTTTAACATAGTCCCTCTAAAATGTTTTTTTTAATTTGTGCAATAACGTGTACATGCACGTTATTGATTTAGAATATTTTGACTTCAATATCATATCAAGATTAGAAGTTCCTTCAAACACTCTGCTGGAAAGAGTTATAAACTCTGACCTTTGCAAAGAACATATGTTATACTCGTGGTTGCTATTGTATAAACTGGGGAAGACTAAGGAAATAGAAGAGATTGGTTGGACTACTCTCACTCACTTCTTTTTGAATCATTAGTCATCTTTAGTAAACCTCATGTGGTGTTTTTTAATATTTGCACCTTTTCTCTGTTATATTTGCCTATTCCACAGTGCTTCCCAGTACAAGACCACCTTCCTTTACAACTTCAATAGTTAAGAGACGTTAATTTGAAGTGCTCACTTTACACATACAATCATTAATACATATTATTTGGGTTTGGGCTTGGTGTGTGCCTTGAACAAATATATCAGTGAAAGCCATATGTTTTAATGAAGTGTTTATCTTCTTCCCTGCCAGGAACCATCCCTGTACACTGTCAAAGCAGTTCTGATCCTGGACAATGACGGAGATCGGCTGTATGCCAAGGTATGGACTCCAAGTCAGAAGGTTAAACATGAAATTAAAATATTTCATAGTTTAGCCATTTTGGGAAGCCCTAACTCAAACCCCATGATTATCAAATTAAATGATTTTTGGTTTTTGATAATATACGCCATGGCAATTTTATTTGTTTATTTGTTAACACTTGAGTAGGAAAAACAGCTTAAAAATAACTAGAAATGAGGTACAAGGACTGATGAAAACACAAAATAATTAATAAGATACCAAGAATACAAAGTAAGTGCAATACATAAGTAAACGTACATGATTACATGAAAACAACACCCAAGCAATTCAGAATTGGAGCTGTAATGCAATTTCCTGGGAGTCTCTCTCAATCATTCGGTGCATATAATTTTAAAAACATCTGCATATGTCTGAGGTCTGGATGGTTAAAAAAAATAAATAAATACTGGATTAGAAATATACGTGGGTCTACACCAACCAGAGCTGTGTAGACAGTAGAACTGGACTGATGCGGTTGACTTTCTTGATCCTTTTTAGGCTGAAGCTGTAATAGGTGTTTCAGAAAGGCCTGTAAATATAGAGTGACAGTCGACCAGATTACTCAAGACAAATGCCTGAATAAGTTCCTCTAAATCCTTTCGACATAAGCTTTTCAATTCTTGCTTAGTTTTTGCAGGTTGTAAGGCGTCTGAAATAGTCTTAACACAGCCGCCCATACTCAGCTCACCAGTTTCTTAATTTATTTATTTATTCTTTTCTGCTTTTCAACTTCACATTAAAGGTTATCACTAAGGTTAGATTTTTTTTCCTCTTTACCTCCAAAAGTCTTTATCTTTAGCTGAAAGACATTCAGGTATAGCCTAAAGTTGTGACCTGTGGAGAATCGCAAGTGATTCGTCGCTTCTCTTTTTGTTTAAACGTCCAAAAACAGTGTCCATCTCTGTATATTTTATGATACTCTATAGCTGCCTTTAATCATTATTAAATGCACAGTTTGTTTGAAAAAAAAAAAAAAATACCACCAGTCTTATTTCTTGAGGAAAATCCAAGCTACATTCAAATTGATGCGTTATTCTTGTCACCCACTTTTTACAATAACATCCTTGGTTCATGTTGGTTGCCAGTATTATGACGACACGTACCCGACGGTGAAGGAGCAGAAGGCCTTCGAGAAGAACATCTTCAACAAAACCCACAGGACGGACAGTGAGTGACGTCCCCTCTGTTAAACCGCAGCGCATGTTTGACGACCCACCGCTTATTTTTCGTCTTCGCCGTTTTCAGGTGAGATCGCGTTACTCGAGGGCCTCACCGTCGTCTACAAGAGCAACATCGACCTCTTCTTTTATGTGATCGGAAGTTCACACGAAAATGAGGTACGTTTATTTCAGGATACAGTGAAGACGTGCGAGCCGCTGTGAATTATCACATTAATGATGAGTTTGCAGAATTATGTGTTAGAAAGGATGTATAATGCAAATGAGTTTTGTGTTTCTATTTTAAAACGTTAATCTCGTCATAAGCAAAATAGGGAGGAAAAAGGAACCCTTTTGTTTCCGTGTTGTGAGACTCAAAAGTGTTTTGGTCAGAAAAATTATCTAATCCTAAATATTATATCACATGCACGCACACACACACATGCACGACTACGACTAAAACCCTTTCGAAAAGCAATTTTGCTTTATTATGCTACAAGATCTTAAGAAAAAAATCTAAACATATTTATTATAACTAAAATTTGCAGTCAGACCACTTTCTCAGCTGTTGCAGTTAATTTCTTGCTCTTTTCTTCTCAGTCGCTTGAACCTTTTTATTGTTCTTAATATTCAGTGATGTGTTTTCACATGATTAAAAAAAAGTAAATTTTGATTAGAATTTGTAAAAAAAAAAAAAACAACGTATTTTTATTTTTCATCATTCAGCAAGGTGAAAGCTCGTGTCGACCCTTTTACATCTGTCGTATCTGACAGCGGCGTGTGTGCTACACATATTGATAACTCCTCCACTGAAAAATGGCAGAAAAGTCGAGCTTTCAGCAAGAAGCTTGTCGTCACGATGGTCCCATGGGTTCTGCAGTGTGGTCACAACATCACAGAGAATTTCTCAATACCGTCAAAAACATACAGTTAAAGTTATCTAAAGAAAAAAAAGGGGGGGGGGGGGTGGGGACAAAAGAAAGTTGCACATTCTTGCCAGTTCTTCAGCCATAAAGTGAAAATAGATGGAGGCAGTCTAGTTTGTAAAAGGGCGAATTGTCCTCGTTTTTGTGACAATGTGAGAATTCAAAAGGACTTTAGTTGCGCTATAAATAGACGTGCGATAGTTAAATAGGGGATGTCTAATGAGGGAATGACTTTAGAGCGTTAAAGGGATAGTTATTATGAGAAGAAACGCCTCGGATTGCACAGGTCTGATGCAGAGGAAAGCAAACGCTTCTTAAATTAGTGAGGATTTTCTCTTTCAACCTGAAGGATAGTAAAACACGGTGTGCTCATGAGACTTTAATAGATTCTAATGTGTTTCCAACAGCTGATGCTTATGGCGGTTCTCAACTGCCTTTTTGATTCACTGAGCCAGATGTTGAGGTACGTTTTAAATGCAGTTTGTCTTTTATGCTTCTTTTTCTTTTTTTACACACAGATTCAGCAAATCTTGTGTAGATAATGCAAATTAGCAATGTTTTCCTGTCTGCAGGAAAAATGTGGAGCGGAGGGCCTTGTTGGAGAATATGGAGGGGCTCTTCTTGGCTGTGGATGAAATAGTAGATGGAGGGTAAGAGAGACTCTCTTCCCTGCTGAAATACAGTTTGATTGTGACACTTTTAATGTTTCTTTCTTCTTTTTTTAATGTTCTGAAAGTTTCACATATATAGTATGATTCCATTATTTCTGTTCTTTCTCTGCTTATAGGGTGATCTTAGAGAGCGACCCACAGCAGGTTGTGCATCGGGTGGCACTCAGAGTAAGTCTCCTCTCCTCTCCTCTCCTCTCCTCTCCTCTCCTCTCCTCTCCTCTCCTCTCCTCTCCTCTCCTCTCCTCTCCTCTCCTCTCCTCTCCTCTCCTCTCCTCTCCTCTCCTCTCCTCTCCTCTCCTCTCCTCTCCTCTCCTCTGCTCAGTAAACTTTGATGTTGCAGTAGAAGCTGTAAATACGATCTCATGTCACTTGCAGGGGGATGACGTACCTTTGACAGAGCAGACAGTCACCCAGGTAAATAATAAAATCTCTACCTTGATCTCGTCTCTTCGGCTTATTGATTGTTACCTACTTTCTCTTTCTCCTCGCTCACAGGTTGTCAGTTTTTTTTTCCCCTCCCATTGTCAAGATTAGTAATTATTTAGCGTGGCGGCTGCATGTAGCCACCAGTAGTTCCAGCCTGTCGGTTTCTTCGAGCGGCTCCCTGCGTCTCTGCGCTCCTCTTGATTAATGTTGTCATTTAAGAGGCCTGAGACTGGCGACCGCCGTCCCTGCTCCAGCTGTGATTAATTGCCACGCGCCGCCGCCATGCTTTACGGTTATGATTCAGCTTTCGTCCAGTGAATTAAGATGATTAATAAGGTTGTGCGTGTTTATCTTCAATTCTCACGTATTCATCAGTTTCACTTTAAGCATTTTTATGTCTTTTTTGGGAGGGGCGGGTTTGACGGCCGTTGCTGTGATCCTCCTTCACTTCCATGCGTCATATCCTCTTATCTCATAACTCAACCCATTTTAATGGGAGGAATCTGATTGGTTTAAAACTTTTTTCTCGCCCGCAGGTCCTCCAGTCTGCTAAAGAACAGATCAAGTGGTCACTCCTCCGATAGGCTCATTCCCTCACAAGACGACCAGCGAGCCTCTGTTGCGCTCAGACTTCATGACACTGACCTCTGATCTCTTAACTCCTGCAGTCAGAAACTGTGAGGAGCCTTGGTGGCTGATCCAGTCACACTCCCAGGACTACTGCGCTGACATTTCCTTCTTCTTTTTGCTTTGTGGTGCAACATAAAGTGTACATTCCAGTTGTGGCTGAACTCTTATTTTTTTTTTGTGTGTGTTTTTTTTGTGGTTTTTTCATTCAAAGGATTTTCTTTGCTGAAGTTGTGTAAAACACTGTTCTACACCGTCGCAGCCTGTGACATTACTCCTCATGTTCCTTATATACCACACAATTTTGTCTCAGATTACTGTAGAAACGATCCGTCTCTCTGTCCTGCAATCTACCTGGATATTGTGATTAAAAACTGTATGACTTGTACTGTAATGGTACCAGCGATCACAGAGGTATGTTTTTCAATCGATCTTGTCCGCGTGTGTCTTCCATCAGATTCTCTTAATAAATCTTGACACTGACAAAGTGAACAATAGTGATGGATTCTTCACACGAACTGGAGTTGTTTTAAACCAAAAGGGAATATTTGGTGTGAGGAAGAGGAAGAACATGCAAACTACACACATGGCGTTCAAACTAATAATCTCCACTCTAGTATAAAACACCTTGTTAGTGAAACACAGCTGGAGTCTGTCTTGTCCACATTTTGAAATGTTGCTCGTTTTCTGATATGAGATCACTTCTTTGTTCCTTCAACCCCCCCCCCCAACACTGAGACATGTCTGCCAGTGTGAGGGCGCCATCTGCTGGTGTTCCCTGCAAAGTGCATCTCTCGAGGACCATAAATAGTGTGGCAGAAGACAGTACAAAGGGGGAGACTCATTCAAGCGGGCGATGATGTGGAGCTTACACACCACTGTGTACTGTGACACGGAGATAAGTTTTATGGAGTCGCACTTGATTCATTTCTTGTCTTGCGGCAGGGAGTGCAAACGTGAATTGTGTGCTCCCGTGTGTGTGCGCGCCGCGCGCCCTCGCCGCCTTCACACACTAAGCACATGCACTCATTTGAATGCAAATGACGGACACCCTCCAGAGAGGAATGGGTCTGAGAATAGGCACTACATCATGTCGGTACCTGATGCACAGAACGGGAGAAGAAATGATGTATCTGAGTTCCTCCAAGCGAGGAAATCCCCCCCCACCTCTGATCACTGGGGGGTAGATTTTGGTGTGTGTGTGTTGGTCTCGCAAGAAACAGATCCAGCCATACTTGACTGGGACCTTTTTGAGTTGTCAAATGCCATGAAGACACTCTTTGGAGCTGTCTTTGTGATCTCTAAAAGTAGTTTGGCTCAGTCATCAAACGGATAGACTGACGCTCGAGATGTGTGTGTCTGTGGCCTGGAGGAATTTGTTGAAAGGATCACACACATTAGTGGTAATGTTGGTATGCAGAAACTAAATTAGAGGGTTTCACACTTTATCTGCCCCATGGGAAATTTTATAACCCCCCCCCTCCCTTTCTCTCCTCACTAATAATCAGCCAAATCTGGCGACAAATGGACCTGAAAGTGTAAATTGTGGCCACGGCATTCTGAGATCCTTGCATTTTAATCAGGTCTGCATGCATTCTGTATTGCTTTGTGGATCTAATTGAGAGAAAAGTCCAAAAAAATAAAAAAGGTCTGGAAAGGGTTTCTGTCGTCACAGAGCAAGGCGTGCACGTGGTGGTGGCTTCCACGCGAGCGTGTGGGTGAATGTTTTCACATGTGCAGTGCAGTCAATGAAATTGTTGCCGACTCTGACCTGAAGACCTTCTGTCTTGGCTTTGCTCCAGTCGCTTCCAGCCCTTGAATCTGTGTCTCCTCACGGCCCTCAGCGACGGCGTGAATGGAGGCTTGTGTTAATGCTTGTTGTCTGGCATTTCACCAGACAAAGAGTATTAAAGAAAGAGAAAAGGTATTCATTATGAATGGACTCCATTATTGCACCAGTTTATTGTTGTGTGCCAGTTTGCTGGTACATAATGAGAACGGCTTCTGTCTCAGTGTGTGTTTCAGTGAGTGTGGCGGGCGAGGAGGAATGGGGTGGAGGGGGTGGGTGAAGGTTAAAGAGGACGAGGTTAGCAGAAGTAGACAGCAGTAAATGTAATTAGATGAGATCGCAGCGAGGGCACTGCGAGGAAAAGAGAGGGTTAAAACAGATCCCACCCAAGGTGCCTGTCCAGACCCCCACTTTTCATCGAGATGGCCCTCCGGCACTATCGGCAGCTCAGTGACTTGCTTTCATCCGCTAATTACACTTGCACCATCATAAAAAGCAGCGAGGTAATTTATATTAATTATACAGGAATGAGTATAACCGTTTGAAACGCCATGGCTTGACATGCTGTACATAACATGCTGTAAAATTGTCAGAGACGTGTGGGCTCCAGCCTTGTAATTGATCGATGCATACAGTGAGAGTTGCTCTTTCTTCTCTCTCTGTGTGTGTATGTGTGTGTGTGTGTGAGTGAGTGAGTGAGAGAGAGAGAGAGAGAGAGAGAGAGAGAGAGAGAGAGAGAGAGAGAGAGAGAGAGAGAGAGAGAGAGAGAGAGAGAGAGAGAGAGAGAGAGTGGACTGTGTGAATTAGGTTCAATAAATTATCATCATCTGTGAGCTTACAGAGTGTTTATGTCATAGTCAATGGGCCCGTGCAGCCATCCAGTGGCTTGTCCAGCTAAACAGCAACAACAGAGGGGAAAACAATGACAGCACGTTGGATCCAGTACAGTAAACGTATTAAAGTAAGTGCCAATATATTGTGTGAGCAGGGCAAAGGGCAAGACCCCCATGATGTTAATGACCCACTGTAATAACATTAACAGGGCTATTTTACCTCAACTACCCTCCCATTTTCACCAGAATATGATGTTAAATGATTAAAATGAAGGTGTCATTTGACGATATTGGATATTATTAAAGTATTTGTAAGCATGGAATACCATTCTTTAAGATCCTTTGAGGTTTATGTGGGAGACCCGCCATCAAATGTCAGGAATTATTGAAGACACAGCATTCATAGATTTGTCATTAAACGGCAACTCAAAGTGACTGCAGTTGTGTGTTGATGTGAGAAGAAGAGGGAGGGATGGTCCCGGGCCTGCTCCCCTTTGCCTGAGCAGCATTGTGGCAGCCTGACGTGGTTTATGGTCCGGTTGCCCTCTCTGGGTCTGTTTATGGATTCCCATAGAATAGAGAATCATGGCCACTCCAAGGAAAGCCAGCCAAAAACAACACCTCCGCCATTGCACTCTTGCCCGCCTCTGCCATAACTCACCCGACTATTTATGTTTCACCGAAGGTGAAAAAAAAGAAGAAGAAGTTTTCATAGTAATGACATAAGATGACTGTAAATTCTGATGCTAATGTTTAATTTTTTTGTTGATGCGGAATAAAAACGTCACCACAAACGTGTCTTGCTTTATTGGACGTCGTTACAGGTTGGTGAAAAAAATTGTGGGATTTGTAAAAGGGAAGGCTTTTTTTTTTTCCTCCTCCTTCTTTGGGATGGAATATCATTGCCTTTGCAGGACCTGTTATTTTATGACGCTTAGAAGATTTATCACATGAAAATGTTCAACTTTGATAGGATAATGAAAGTGCATCACCAAGGGCGTTGTTAATCGGGGGAAAATATTCTACCTGATGTGTTTTCCCTCTGCTGTTTTCCTCACGGTTTTCCGGGGCAATGAATTAGTCGTTACCGAAACCAATGCTTCAGAAGACTGATAGTGGACGCTCTCTGGACGTGAAATACTTGAGCCTGACAAGGGGCTTAGATGCAGGAGTATCCCCCAGCATTGTTGTTTATGTTTTCTGCGCTGCAAGTGCAATCCCATCCTCCTGTAGCGGCACCACAGCTGGGTCACATCTGGCTGGGTATGGTGCAGTTCAGAGGTCACCGCTGTTATCAAACAGTCCGCCTCAGGTTTTTGGTGCTGCCGTGATGCAAAAGAGCACTAAAGAAGGCCCATCAGTCATTTTCAGTGTGGATGGTCAACATCAGACTCAGTCGTGCTGGCTGTAAACCTTTATGAGACTTTCTGGTGTTATTGGGCTTCCTCAGCATCCATCAAGGCTGCAAAAACACTCCTTTTCATGTTCAGTCTTGTTATTCAGCTGAAAAGAAAAAAAAACAACACTGCATGCCCTCCGCTGTTTTACAACACTGTGTGTGTGGTGTTTTTTTTTTTTGCACGGTTTGAGGAAAAAAAGGCATTTTCTGTGGCATACATACCTCTAAAGCCTCGGTTTGTTCCCTCCTCCCTCTGTCATCCACTTTCTCCACTCCCTCCCTCCCTCCCCTCCCTCCCCGTGGATTCCCCAACCACACCACGGCACCGTTAACAGAGCGGGGCCCCCGACAGATTTACTGCGCTCGTCTTGCCATTGGCCGCCAGCGTGACAGCGAAGATTTAAGGCCGCGCGCTGATTGGCTGCCGCCTGACAGGTGGATTTACGGGCGCGCGGTGATTTGATGCCTCCCGCCTTTGAAGTGAGTTACAGCTCTGTCGCTTATAGGACACAGAAACGGTGTCAGGTTGCAATCGTAAAAAATCTTATCCCTAAAGGGAGGTGGCACTGGAGTATAATAGTCCTTACATCATGGGAGCAGAAGAGGAGGGACAGAGAAATGTGGCATGGTTAAAAAAAAAAAAAAAAGGAAACAGTGAGGAGAATCCAAAAATGTTTCCAAGAAAATACCACAAAGAAGGAATGCCAGTCTGCAAAAAGAGGGAGAGAGAAATACTGGGACACTTTATGCATTTACAGGTTTTTATTTTTAAGGTCAGGGCTCTGCATAGAATAGAATAGAATAGAATAGAATAGAATAGAATAGAATAGAAATACTAAATTAATCCCAAGAGGAAATTCCTTCCAATAAAAATAAAACAAAGATCAAACAAAACCTTTCACATGGATATTGTGCAAATGTGCAACCAATTCTGACAGAACGAACACCTCCAGCCTTCAGCAATCACACTTTAAACAGAGGCTAATATGCTGTAATTAGTAAAAGAACCTAATTGGTGTTTTGCAAGGCAATGAGAGTTAATTTATTTTGAATAGATGTAAAGCTTAAAGTCATTAGATTAAAGACTTTAAGCTATGCAAATTGTACTTATGTATGGGGGTGGGGGATTCAGAAGCTAAAATGAAAGAAATGTGATGAATTGTCTTGTGAGAAAGCTTTCATCCTGGGGCTGTACCTGTGGAGCACCTGGGGTCTCTCTGTGCACGTGCCTGCTTATGAACTCCAGATTTTCAGTTGACTCGGAGGTCAGAAGAGCTTGAATGGCTGAATCAATCATCTTGCTGCTTACACTGCAAAACAAATAAGCATTTGTGCATATGGTTGTAAAATAAAGCTTTCAGCAAGCAAGCAAGTCATTTCCATTTACTGATTAATTCCACAAATTACAAGGAGCACCATCTAATATCTAATTTTTACTGACCTCTCTTTTTTTTTCTTTCTTCCAAAGCTGTATAACTGACTGGCAGCAGCATCACACTGCCAAAGTCACTTTGTCTGGCGTCTACATCTGCAGGCCCAGTGTTCGTGCAACCCCATCATCTATCTGCAGCCTATCGCTTCATCAGCCTGACAGTCTATCTTGACAAGATCAAGAAGAGGGAGAATGTGGCCCTGTAACAGCCTTGACCCATGGAAATCTCTAAGGGTAAATAGCACGGCCGCCCCTGCCCTGTCCATCAACCTCGAGTGAATTCATGCACCGCTTCCCCTGGATATCAAATCCCTCTCTTTACTCTTCTCACTTCACACTTGAGGCTGTCTGCTCAAGTGGAAAATTGTTTGAAAATAAAGAGAACAAGGAAAGCCCTAGACTTGTCTTGTCAAGCTAAATTGCATAATTTCATAAAAGACCTTCTCATGAACTTGATAACTCGGGGGGTTACGCGGCGTGCCCTCTGACAGCGTGCCATGTCAGAGAAAGAAAACAGGTTTTACATCTTAAAGAGACATGATCCCCCTGAACTCACGGGAATGATGAATGGCTCGGCGGCGTGTTAGAAGACGCTGGGATAAATATACCTGTATAGAGTTAACCATTACTGTGAGGCCCTTCGTGCGGAATCTAGATGTGAACTTTTGTCCTTGTTGTACTGTTGTGACCGACAAAATTACACACTTATTCTGTTCTGAGGTCATGAAACAAGCTCTCCTGAAAGTGGATATACTGGTAGTCATACTACCGAAGAATGTGGGTTTTTTTTTAATATTCAGAACAAAATCTACCTTCAGGGGTAAAACGTGTTCCTACTGGGGGTTTATCGTTAACACTTTTCTAACTGTTACTCTGTTAAGTTTAGAAAAAGGTATTGTAATTTTTGCTTCTATTCCCATTGACAGTTGAGCCACAATCAAATATTGAGGCTGCACAGGTGTGTAGAGGTTTGCATTCCCACTACAAAGCCAAAAGGTTCCCGGTTTGAGTCCGACTTTGGCTTCTTGGTCTTTCTTCAGGGATGTTCGAAAGTGGCAAAAGCTTTCCTTTAACCTTTCCTCTGGGCAGTGTCCTTAACCAAATCACACATCATCATTTCAAATGACCCCTTGTTTATTTATTCCCCAAATAAGTTGCGTCTCTGTAATTTTCATCCACTGAAAAGATAAAACCTTTGTACCCTTAAAACATCTAAATCCATTGTAGGTATATGTGCAAGTCTGTTTGCTTTTTAATTTGACATTGTGGAACACAATCATTGGCTACAAGCAGAGGCTTAGATTAAATTAAGCAATAAAGTGAAATAATTGTAAGAGTAAAATCATTTGTTAACCAAACCTTTTTCCAACACACAGTTAATTGTTTGAAAACCTCTATTTCTGTCTGTTTGGAGCAGTTTATTGTTGTGTCTTGCTGATGGAAGAGGTCTGCCTCGATAACAGTCAGCGTTTTATCTAATACCAACCACAAATAGGACTACAGTTGAATGCCAGAGTTCCCAGAGGTTGTCCATTCATCCATCCATCCGTCCATCCATCTATCCATCCATCAAAGCCCAGATTTGAACTCAAACCGCCCTGTGGTGAGGCGGCCATGTAAACCCCTTTAACCCTTTATAGGGCACTTGTTTAAATCCTGATTGAAGAAAGGATCAATTATTTTTTTTTGTCATAATGGTTAAAAAAAATTGGTCCAGGTATATTAAAAAAAAAAAAAATTAGGTTGAAGGTCTAAAAACTACCAAAAACCACAATAAAGTTGCTGGATTGTTGCGGTTATTTATATATTCTTAACCAGATTATGCGTTGCTTTGTTTTAAAGCAAGCAAGAGGCACTTAACTCAAAGCAAATGTGAAGATTTCAAGACGAATTACCATGTATGGTCACTTCAACAATAAAGGGTTAACAATCTGTTCATGCTGTATCTGCTCGGTGTTGTTTGAAAAATGAGTCCATCTGCGGCTGTATGAAAAGTATTCATGTCGTCCGGATTCCCTGCCTGATGAGCTTCAGCTTCACTTCAGTCAGTCCAATAAAACCACCAGATGAGATCATTCGTTTGAGAATCAACTCAACAAATGATAAGTGACATTTATAGGAAACTCCCCATCCATAAAGACACAAAGTCTTTATTGCACAGGAAAAAAAAACAGCTATATACTATGTGTATGTTTTTTTACGTGTTTCTTTTGTTGTATTTTTTCGTGGCATCATTGAGAATTAAAAAGAACAATGACATGATGGGAGAAGACATCCTCCTGATATACTGGTTATTCAGCTGTGTCCCTAATGAAGCTCGATGGCGTCCCCTCGGGGCGGAGCCCCGCCCCACGCTTTGAAAACCGCTGGATTCCAGGAAAGCTGGCTTTGGCCGCCTGAGGTTTTGCTGGATTCCTCTGTGAGTGACCCATTGTTTTTTTTTTTTTCAGAAAACCAGCACAGTCCAAACAAGCCCCAACAAACTGTGGATTAATGACAAAAAAAAGCCAAAGCACATTCATCTATCTGCTGAGAATTAATTCATCTCTGTTGGAAGAATGACAACGGGAAGGTGGAAGAAGAACTCAATCTGTGCAAAAACATGACTGAACTTGAGTTTTGTGCTCATGAACTGCTTCACGGGAGTCGACCGAGTTCAGCACAAAAAAAAAAAAAAAAAAAAAAACTCAACGATATCTTTGATTTCAGGAAGAAAACTGGAGATTTTGGACAAAAACGACAGAAAAAGATCTCTCATCCATCTTCTCCACCCCTTCACCCAGGTCAGGGTACGCCCTGAACAGGGGAAAACACAGCGAGCTCCACCTCAGATTTGTTTTTGTTTGAACTGCGAGAGCAAACCAGTTCAAGCGCAGCTGTTCCATTGAGTCAACCCTGTTTAATTTAAAATCTTAACCTATTTCCACCAAACCCCTTATGCGGATACTCACATTCCCTCTCACGTTTACCTCATACCCAAACTTGCACGTTGAAACTTCACTTGGAGGCTCATTTTTCAGGCCTGAATATTCATGATCTGAATATACTCCCAATGCAGGTATAGGCCCAGTTCAAACATTCCCCCCTGTTACCCGTTTGATGGGTGATGGCTTTCGCTCCTCTTCTCCTCTGTTTTGTCTTTTGAGTATTCGGGGAATGATGAACACACGGGCTAATTAATCTTGTTGAGCTACACTAATTAGAAAAGTAGTGGCAGAGATCTGAATATGGGACACTATGAGGTGTGGCGGGACACAACGTCCCCCTCAGACGCAGTTCGGGAGGCAGGCGGCTGGCAGACGCCCCCCCCCCCCGGTTTCATGCATATGTTTACTAGAGTCTAACTTTGTGTATACCTTTCCAGATCATTTTGTTAATCTCAAGATTATTGGAAGGAGGTCACCATTGCTTTGATGTTCTTCATTCTGTAAATTACGCCACGGAAATTCTCATTTTGGTGCACGATGGCTCTTGGTTATAACATATACCAGTGCTCCGCTACTTAAATAATTGATTTCTGAATAATAGCCCCAGTATTAAAGAATATTACAATATTTGGTATTCATTAATAAGTAATGCATTCACAATGTCCCAGCCTCATTGTTTCGACGAGAACACTGGAATTTCTGACAAATTGCTTCATTTGACATCAGATAATCACTCAGCAAAGGTGATGAGTTGAATTGATGCGTCCACATTTGTTGGTTCAGCGCTCAAACGCACGGAGACGAGCGAGGGTGCACCAACAGAGAGGAGTTCACGGACAATTCATCTGACTTAACGCTTGCGCTCCTGTGTGAGGGCGACGTGTTCACTGAGCTGTCGAAGGGTAAAAATGGGAGTAACCCGGACAGAGGGATTGAAATTTTAATGATGAGCAGCACCACCAGCAGCGTGCTGACGGCCACCGAATACCTCAGACAGCTTAAATATCACTGCTAATTAACACAGAGAGGTGGGCTGTCACCGGCGTGATGGATGCTCGGCGGGGGCACATCGTCGCTTCCAACCAACCAGCGGTTCCTTTATTAATCAAAGCTGAGATGAAAAGGCTCTCCCACACCTCAGGGAGAGCGAGATAGCAGGAGCATATTGTTGGGAAGGGTTTCAATCATTTGCGATGGGCCCGTGATGTGTTTGATCAGTTGGGGGGGGGGGGAGGCCAAACATTTGTAAGGAGACGGAAGGTTTGCACTTGTTTTTGTAAACCTTTGAACCGCCTACATGTTGACAGAGCCACAACATTTGCAGTCAGCTGAGATTTACCGCTGGAAATTTCTGTTTGGTGTTTTTTTTTTTTTTTGTTGCGGCCCTCTGACAGCAGAGGTGAGCATGTGGAGAGCCGGCGATCGGTCTCGAGGAGAGCTCTCCTTCCCTGATGGAGTGAGGCGGGCTGAGGACAAGGCGGCACTCCCACACTTTACCTCTGGACTGACTCCATGATCGGTCTGTCTCGCTGAGATGATTTCGAACCCCGATGATTTCAGCACTTTGTGCATGAAGATGGAGTGTTATCTCCCCCCTCTCTGATCTCCTCCCCATCTACCTCACTTAAGGAGGTCCATTGTTAAGTGCCGGGGGCCTGTGGGTGCTGTAAATCAGGCTGCAGCAGGAGGGGATGTCTCCCATGGGGGGAAAGCGCACACTCCCAGCAGCCTTCGGGGCTGATCTCATCCTGCCTATCCTAATGCCGTAATTAAAGAACTAGTCAATAGCGAAAAAGGAAGGTGCTAAAGGCTATGATCCGCGCTTCCTAACGCACGGCCGGTGTGGCAATATGCACGCAGGCAGAGTTATGGGACAATGTGGTTGGAGAATTTCTTTTCCCGGAAAAATGTGGGGCATCAAGCCATTCACACCCAGACCGTTATATCCACTGAACATTTCACCACATAAACACTTGGAACCAATGGCCCCTGTGATTGAGTGTTGTACATTTACATTCCCCCACTGTGCGTTTCTGGTTAGTTTTGAACAAAAAGATGTTGACGCTCTAACCTCAAGTTAAATTACATGTTAAGGCACATTTCAGGAAGTTTTATACAGGAGATGGATTCTTGTTGGCAAAATTCCCAAAAAGAGCAGACTGTCCAAAGTCCGTCTATAGTGTGCGAACACCAGCCTGTGTGAGTGTGCATGTCTAAAGGAGTATTACTAACAACATGAAGCACTTTTAGACGGCTAAAGTGCAAAAAAAAGAAAAGAAAAGTTAATTAAGAATGAATGGTATTTACTTACAAAAACGTTCTCTTTATGTACTAATCTGCTATTGGTGTTCCCACACAGATCATTGTGACCCTTCAGTGATGGGGTTAAAACATTTAGTATTGTCTTTTTTTCTTCCACGTGTGCCTCACAATGAAATCAAGTGACTCGTGTGGTCATGGCTGCCACCTGCTGACAGAAGTGGTGCGTCGCCGATTTCTCACAAATGTGACTGTATCATGTTGGGGGTTTCCAATGTGAAAGATAAAGGTGGAGTAACTTGCAAAGCCACTGAAGAAACCTGGTTGTAGATCACACCAGCGACATAATGCGATGAGAAAGAAACACCTTTTTATTGTGATTTGAGGCCCTAATACTCCACTAGGTACAGTGTGACGGACTGAGTCAAAACTCACTTCACTCCTGACAAATGAATGTTGGGACTCACATAAAGAATAAAAAAAAAAAAGAAAAAGAGACAAAATAAAATACAAGATTTTCCAAAGAATACATGCAAATAAAGGTTTGGAAAACTAAACATGGCTGCTACTCTAAAAAAGACATGAGTGGAAGCTTTCTCCGAAAAACACGATGAACAATGACCCCCCCCTCCTGCGGCTTTTCCACATGTCGTAACAAAATAACCAGTCTAATGTATATAGCTTTGAAAAGAAACCAAACTTTGATTCACTTGAGGAGTTTAGGTCCCATACATACTAAATTTCTACCCCTAATACAATTTAAATATATATTAACTCCATAAAACAGCAGACAGTCAGCGATGGGCCCCAAACTCCTTTTCCACATATTTCTAAAGGTCTGACAGCAGCTGGACTACCTGCCTACGATTAAACATTTTAGTCTAAAGAAGTGTTAAAACGCACGCGTTCTACGACTGAACCGACGTCCAGTGTTTACAGAGAGCCTCGGACCTAACGGGCTGCTGTTGGGCGCCACCAATCTAACAAGTTCATAGTCCCCCCCCCCCCCCCCCCCCCCCGTTTACTAAACCAGCCGGTAAATCATCTTCACTGAAGACACAGTGAAATGTCACATTCACTCACTACAGGAAGAGTGTGAGGAACCCAGTCCGGTGTGTGTGTGTGTGTGTGTGGGGGGGACGTCTTCTCCTCCTCCTCCACCTCACGTCCTCAACTTAAAGGGGTTATAAAAAAATAAATGAAAGGATAAACTGAGATATTATTGCAAAAAAATTGAATTTAGCGCAGGAGCATCAGGGAAGCTTGCGTCGTCTCCTTTGACATTTCTCACACGTTTCTACAAACTAATCTCAGTTCAAAGCACATATTTATAGATGTGTGGTTTATATATCCATGTTCAAGAGCTATAAAAAAAAAAAAAAAAAATACTCCTATAAAGCCCATCGTATTTCATTATCGACGGTTTTTAGCGTCGCATCCAAAATGTTTGGCAAAATTGCGAATATAAGTCCAGGATGAGACAAAACATTTCAGGAGCAATGGGATGACTTCTAGTGTTTTCTACTTCTTCATCTGGATGAAATGCGGGTTACACATGACTTTTGATCTATTTAAGACTTGTGTGTCAGGAATACAAAGGACATTTTTTTTTTGCACACAACTACTGTGATTTTTTTACTCTGCGATGAGCGCCAATAATATTCAGATCAGTGTTCTTATAAAGTACCTAAAGACTGGTTTTATAGGCGGCTACTTACATGGTCGGGGCTACACACACTCACACACACACGCCACCAGTTCTGTTGGTACACAAGTAAAACTTCCAAGCGCATTAAACAAGAGGGAAACAGTAAAATCCTGTGTGTGTGTGTGTGTGTGTGTGTGTGTGTGAGTGTGTGTGTGTCCGTGTTTGTCCTTCAGAGACTTCTGAATAAAAACAAACGGGCAAAGCTGCCGGTTCACTGCAGATCAGAAGGTGGACGATACACTGAGCATCCGGATTAGATTAAAAAAAAAAAAAAAAAAAAAGTAGTTAAACTGTTCAGTGACAGCAAAAATACCCCCAAACTGTTCAGGTAAAAAGGAGTATTGCCATAATACCATGAACTGTAGTCCAAGATTTCTAAGTGGTCCATCTCTTTTTGCCTGCGTCGTAAATGTAACAGTACGTAAAAAAAAGTACAAAAATCCACTATCAAGCTTTAGGAAGGAGCCGCGGCGTGTTTGGCCGAGTTGATCTCGGCCTCGGCTTCGTCGTGTGGCATCACGGAGCTCCAGCCGACGCTCAGACAGTCAGACGGTTGTTGGAAGGCTGCAGCGGGCTCCAGGAGGCCGTGTGGCCAGATGCATTCTGGGAGTACTGGCTCTCGTCTTTGCTCATCCCGACCGTGCACAGCCGCCGGTGCCTCAGCAGCCGGTCTGTCCGCGAGAAGTTCTGAAGCAGAGAAGACAAATCTGTTCCCGCAATCCAGGCTGAAGCGCCGAGCACAAACCACCGAGGGCACAAGTGCCTATTTCCCTCAACTCCCAAGTCGGAAATGTTTTTATGGGTTCTCGGTTGGATGACCGAGGCTCTGAACGACAGTTGGATGTCTTTGGAATCTTTTCGTTAAATGCACCACTGTTGAGATCCACAGACAGCAGGAAGCACTGACTGAGGCATGCTAACTGGACACTTGTTTTTAATCTATTTTAACAGTACTTCCTATTATATTCAGTCATAAAAGCGTGCATTTTTATTGAAATCATTACCATTTTAATCTTTAAAATTTTTTTTTTTAACTGACTTCTGAACCCCCTCCCTGGTTTCTTCTTGTTTTCAACCATCAATGCTGAGGGCTTTAAGGGAGCTCCGCACTGAGCACTCATTACAGTTTTCAACTATTTACAATAGATGTCAGAGGTCCAACAACATTGTACTCAAAATGTATTGCTTCAAATCCAGCCTTGGTGCTGAATTTCAGCTCATCTAAAGATTCAGAGGGAGTGGTTATTTCCCTGTAGGATATCGTTGAAAGGAAAAATCTGAAAATCGCCTGTGTGTGCACACATTCTCTAAAAAGTTGGAGCAAGCAAGTGGCGGAGTTGACAGACTTTCTTCACTTCTGGGGTCTTATAGACAGACTATGGGGAAACATTTCTGTACTGCATTACTGTAAATGTTGCTTAATATGGGACCTTTAAGAATATCATCATTGTTAACTTGAACCCCCCGAGATTTTTATATCAAATTTGAGACTATAGTTGTGGTCGGTGTGGGAATAATATTGCATGTTGAATCTAATCAGCATGGAATTTGAAATCATGCAACTGTAGTGTATTAGATATTACATTTAAGTCAGAGCTGCAGAAAAAACCTGAGCAGAATTATGCAATCTTAACTCGACAAAGTAAACCGTCTTACTGACCTGATGGCAGCGGTCACACTGGTAGGGCTTCTCTCCACTGTGGACCCTCTTGTGTCTGTCCAGGTGGTAACGCTGAATGAACCGCATGTCACACGCATCGCAAGCAAATGGCTTCTCCCCTAAACCCAGACAGAAAACCCCCACATCAGCCTTCGCGCCAACTTCTTTCCTCGGGTTGTACATCCTCGATCGCTTAACGAGTTTGCTGTAAACACCACAACCTGCTGTACAGCGACACGACGACGGGGAATAGTACAGGGGCGGTGAGTGAAGGAATGCCGGTTCTCACCTGTGTGTGTGAGAATGTGTCTCTTGAGGTGGTAGCTGCTCCGGAAAGCTCCATAGCAGTGATCGCAGATGAAGTTCTTCTGGACTTTCAGAGAGGAGTCGTCGTCGTCGTCCATGTTGATGTGAGGCAGTAAACGCTGCGAACACCGACCCAACATGGTGGAAAATGAGCACGCGGGCAAAGACACGTCGCTTCTTTCACCAACCATCTTAAATCTTGCGAACATGGTTACCTCCACCTCCTCTTTAATTTTGTGGGATGATTTTTTGTGTTTCTTTTTGGGTTGCATATTCTGGTTGGCCTGCACGTCCTTTCCATCCATCACCCTCGATGAGTGATAATCCCCGTCTTTCCGGATTAGCTTTTGGGAGAAGGAGAAGCTAATCATGATTTGGGAAAAGTGCAACCGACTCAAACGGACGATCTCTGGCGCAGGGTCATCCGCTGAATTTCAAACTGTTTAACACTTATAAACAGTTTGAAAACACAAAATGCATCTCACACGTCATTATAATGTCAACGAACACAGTCCAACCAGTACGACGAAATGACCGTATTGAGTAATCGTATTGTCTCCATGTTAAATACTATTTCTCTCACCAGCGGTGGGCAGGTCCCTGCCGACGGGTGTCCCATGTGGCTGATTTGGCCCTGTCCATGGTGAACCTGCGGCCCGTGGTGGTTGTGGCCGTGCTGCGGGTGTGTGTGGTGGCCCTCCGGACTGCCTCTGTGGCCCTGACCCAGCGTGGACATCATCTTCTTCTGGCCCGGGATGTTGTTGGCCTGCATCAGGGCCATGCTGGACAGCACCGCCTCGCAGCCCAGCAACCCCGCCTGGCAACACAGACAACATGTCAGGGACCAAAGGGACTTCTCACAGGGACCGGGACGGGACGGGACGGGACGGGAGGGGGGAGGAGGGGGGGGTCTGGGGCAGACAGATGAAACCATGAGGGTGATTCTGGAGATGAAAAGACTTCCACTGACCCACTTCATATGATCTCGAACAGAATTGTTGGAATGGTGTGTCATCGTCGTGGTTTGAATGCGTGTGTGTTTTGAGGGGAACAGAGGGGGCTTCACTCGGGATGAGGGGTAACAGAAGAGACCACGCCCACCCAAATCATCGGGGGCCAAAGCCTGAAAGTAGAACCATATGGATATATGACCACGTACTCTGGTCAACGAAACACGCGGATTATCAGGCGGGAAAGCCCCAATGGTTTGGTGCACGGAAACACAACTATCGGATAGAAAATATAAAGTGTGATGGGAAACAGTAGGAAAATTAAAAAAAACATTTGTGCAGGTTTGATATACGAGAAAACAAAACAAGCCTGGCACTATATTAAATGGTCAAACTAAATTGTGATAAAAATTTGGTGCAAATTGTGTAAAATTAATGACACAGTGTATAAATAAAGTTTGTACTTTCCATTTTGTACCTTTGACCGCAGCTCAGGGAACAATTTTATTTTATTCTGGGTATTTCCAGTAACGTCTGCGCAGAGATGGGAAGGCGACAAAACATTTAACTCTGAAACCTCTAACTCTAACTCTCCTGAACCTGTTAAGATCAAGTCATTAACTGTGTCTCCTGTTATCTCATCAGAAGAAATCAATGTGGCTAAGTATTAAATAAGTCCAGAGTATTAAAATTACTTAACTATATATATAATGAAATAGTAAAAAGCTGTAAAAAGGTAATCAAACTGTAAGAAAGCAACTAAAATCAAAATGATTAAAGGTAGAGTAAAATATATTCGCAAGTATTTCTAAAACACACACATATATAAATGTTAGCCTTTATGAAACCATAGTCAAATTTTAAGGAGCCATGGCTATGAAAAAGTTAAATTTAGGAAAATATAATTAAACACAGGTAAAATAGAAGTGAAACATTTATAAAAGACGATGGATACTCTAACTTAAGATACATTTAGGATAAAATCACAGGATCCAAATTTGCAAAATGCTACATCTGCAGTTATAGAGAATTACTTTGTGTAAACAATAATTTATTATCACTGAACTCCTGTTGATCTTTGATTTGTGTCAGCAAAACATCTGTTGCGTCCATAGGAATCATCCTACGTGTGGGCACTGGTCTCAGGTAAACTATTTCCATCCACTTTTCTGAAAGATGTTTTCTCCTCAAATCACTTTGTCGCGAACAAAAAATGAATGAAATGATAACGCAGCTGAAGTATCAAGGGGAAAATGTAATTTGGCGACATGGTGATCATGAATATGAACACATAAATGTCTGTGAAGAACATATTCTGAGGACAATAATGAACAAATGTGTATGCAAATGTCTTAATATAGTTGAAATAACATTGATAATAATTATTTATGCTACTGTGAAAATGGAAACAACAATGTAACAAGCAAGCTCTTCTTTAGTGATCCTGTTGTTACACTATATTTTTCTGATGTGTGCACGGTGGCGATAGAGAGCTCAGAGCAAAGGAGCTTGCATTGATGCAATGTCAACATATTTGACTGTTTCTCAGAGGATTGTATATGCCTACTTTGGATTAACATTGGTTTGACCCTCTGGAGCTGGGCTGGACGCTCATGGTCCTGGAGGGCCATAGTTCTGCAGGGTTTCAATGTTCCCCTGCTCCAACACAGCTGAATTTAAAGAATGCATCATGATGAAGCTCTGATTAGGAAACAATAGTTCGGGGTAAAGCCTAGCGGAGTGCAGCCCTCCAGGACGGGGAATCCTCACGAACATGATGCTCAAAAGCAACATTGCGCTTATTTCAAAGTTGCATGCGTCAATCTGAAGCACAGGAAGCGAGAAACGCTGCCCATGCCATTATTGTGGGAATTTATGACGGATTTACTTGTGAAACTGCATAGAACTGCATCATTACAACGCATCATTATAACGATGCAACACTATTATTATTATTATTATTATTATTATTATTTCAGCACGAGGAGTAACAAGTGTGGGCTTCAAATTCACCACACAGGAGGGACATGTGAGTCTCTTCAATGAGCAGATCAGAGTTGAACGTTGTGTTTGCTCAAAAGTTGTTTGACCTTCCACTCACAAGCACGATGCATCGCCGGGCGAAATAACGTGTCCTAAACACGTTTAATATGCACAGAAAAGCTTCCGGTGACGTATTTTTGTGTGCAAGTGCGAAAGATCGGAGCCCGCGGAGAGAGAAGGCCGTAATCAGTCCCCAGGAGTGGGGCTGGTTTTAGGACCACTCTGCCCTCCTCCTCCCCCCATCGCGCACACAATAACAGCCCGGCGGCAGGCAGGGCGTGCGGGCTGAGCCCGACCCCACAATAACACCTCTCCCGCCGCCTGCAGCGGCCACACGCCGCCCGGTACCGCGGCCTCGCGCGCTCACAGAGCCGTGCGCGAAGCGGGCTCCGCACCCGGCCTCTTACCTTTCGGATTTCAGAGGTTTGCTGCGTTCTATTTCTTGTCGCACTTCCAATTTTCTCTCAGTTTACAAACACTGACAGGAAACGGCACCGGAAGTGCTCCCCGGGGACGGTGCTGATTGGCCCTGCGTGCGAACACGTGACCGAGGAGGACCGACACACGGAGGAAGCCATGTTGGTGAGGTCGTGACGGACCTCAGTCAAGCCGCTTGCTGCGTAGAAAGGTTTATATTTCTGGAGCCAACAGTTGTTTCAAAAAATTTTTTAAATAAAGTTTTCCAAACACTACAACATTTTTTTGTTGTTACAATAGCTACAGGAGGACAACCACACTTTTGTGGGGGTAAAACAAGCGAAAGATGCTCCCCCCCTAAAAGGCCTATATAACAATGTACTAAAAAAGAAACAACTTTACTTGAAATGTATATATCAGCGGTGGAACATTTATTCATTCCTGAATTTGTCCCCCCCCCCCAAAATAAATCTGTGTATGGTAAAATAGCAGTAAAATAATTTGAATATTATTGAGATTTCTGTAGATTTACAATCTTAAGCATCAGATACACTTGTAATTTATGCAGTAATATGTTGAACAAAACAGTAAATAAGTCATAAAAATGAAAACACAATTTTAATGCCTTTTTGGAATGTCCTCATGTATTCACAATAAAATGAAATAAGCTTATAAATTTAGTTTTTCTTAAACCAAAGGACAAAAATTGCAACACAGATAACAATATCAGAAAGTAAAAGAAAATGGAAGACATTCATGATCTTTTTTCAAACACCATTTAAAATTTAAAATGTCTCTGGTTAAGTGCTATTTAGGTCAACATAAAGCTGTATTTTAACTATTCCACTTCTCTCCTCTCACAGTAAAGGCAGAAAGGCCTCAGTCAGACTCCAAGAGGAAATCGATGCTTTCAGGAGGCAGTGCCCAGTCGTCCTGACTGAGGAGGGAATGCAGGTGAGCTGCGGTGGCGTTTTCCCTCTGACAGGTACACCAGTAACGCAGCATGGCAAACACTCGCTCAGTGTGAGTCGAGTGGTCCTCTTCAATCTGCTCCAGCTTCACCGACGGGATTTCCAGGCCCATTCTGCCTATTTCCCTCCAGGACCGGCCGATTGCACGAGCCACGGACATCAGCTGCTTCTCCTTCACTAAGCCTGGACCTGTGTCAAGAGACACAGAAAAAGGAAGTAGGTGAACGTTGGGTAGATTAGGGGGAAGAAAACTTTCACAGTCGTGACTCACCATTGCTGCGCTTGTTTTTAGCTGGAACTAAGTCTTGTGTTTCAAGTGTTCCTTTTCTCTTTGTTGATATTTCTTTATTCCCTTGCAAATACAAAAATAATAATAAAATAAAATGCATTTTCAACACAAAAACAAATAGTATTTGCAAATGATACTTCTGAGAAGGATGATGCACTACCTGTGGACAATGTGGCAACTTGCAGGTCCTTCACAAAAGAAAGCATTGGGAAAGTTTCCTGCATCGACTGCTCTTTCAAAAGTTTGAACAGACCTTGTGCTGCTTCTGGGCCTCTCTGGAGGACATGATCCAAAAGATCTGTCACCTTCTCAGTGGGAACGCGGCAGGATTTCACCTGCTGGTAGCCGTGAGGAGACAGCAGACAGCGAGAGTCTGCATGCTGCAGGACAAAGTCAGCATCCGCACTCAGGACTTCAATGAGCTTTGCCTTCTGGCTTCTGAGCAGCTGGATTTCTGCTGCAGGTTCCTCACTCATCTCGGAAATGTCAATTTAATGCAAAAAAAAAAAAGAAAAAAAAAGGCTACACGATGGTTTAAGCAAGCATTAAATTACATTTAATTGTGTCTTTATTGTATTTATGTGAAACACCCTTTTACCTTATACACATTAATATTGATTCGTCTATGAGTGGAGCAATGGTGTGAAGAATTTCCCTCTGGGATAAATTCAATATTTTCTAGTCTACTCTATCAAGACACATTTCTTGTATGTGCAAATATACTTTCTAAATGTCTGAATCTGAAAAGCAGTGGACTTTAGATCTATTTCTATCTTACAAATTCCATCTAGGTAATAGTATTTTATTCCTTTTGGTTTATTCTGATTATATTTGAGATTCTTTCTCTAACTTATACTTTCTTTTACTATTGTTATTAGCTTATTTGATGGTTGTTACAGTTTTTTTTAAGCTAAAGGTCCCATTGAGATACAATCACTCTAATTAGAATAAGTATATTTATAAAAATATTGTTGTTGCTCTGGGATACTGAATCAACTTATGTCACTGTACATTTAAGTTACAGCACACACGTTGCAAATTCAGGATTTAGAATATTCCATCTATTATTTACATCTTTTTAAGTGCCCTTTTAAATAGCATACGGACACATATGTCCCCAAATCAATAACAGTTCTCCCACGTTTACCTCTAAAAACAAAGTTTATGTATCTCTGAACGAGCGCATTCGTGTTTCCGGTACATTGTTTACATCCACGTGCAGAAGTGAAACAAAGCGCCCATTAACTGTCAATACAACACAAAGCACCACGCTAATAACACGTTCCTTAACCTCTCAGCACCTCACCATAACAGCGACATACACCTCAAATACATAGATATACTTCAACCATGGTTTGTTTTTAAAAATAAGGCATTCAAGACATTTCCTCCTCCTTTCTCCCGCTGCTTTTTTCTTCTTTGTTTCCTTTATGACGGATTCCGGCCACATCTGCCCCGCTTGCTCTCACTGGTCTCTGCTGCCATCCAGTGGATGGAGGCCAGAACTAAACGCAGGCTTATTCTGACGCCAGAGTGTCATCTGCCGGAGACTCTCCGACATGGCACGCATTTAAAAGTAATATTTTGTTTTTAATGCCTTAGTTTTATTTTCTGCACAATACAATAGCAGCAAATAAATAAATAAATAAATAAATAAATAAATGGGGCTTATGTGAAACTCTTCAACCAGATTGTTGAAACGTGTTCATGCATTTATTTTCAGCAGGCTGGATATTTGAAACAATGTGTGTACGGATCATTTAAAAAAATTAATACAAAATCAGCTGCAGACAGCCGCAGCTCATCCAGAGTCCTCAACAACCAGAGATGATAGAGCACATTACTCCTGAGCTCCAATCTCTGCACTGGCTGTCTTTGTGTCATATGATCCACTCAAATATCTTTCTTCAAAATATATCTTAGATTTACTAGTAGAATATGAAACATCCTCAAAGTCCTCAGAAAGAGTTTAACCAAAATGTTCCCAAAGTCATAAGAAACACTGTCGCAGCTTTTAGCTTTTATGTCTCTCACCTGTGGAACAAACTTTCTGCTGACACACGCTTCTTTTAAATCAGCCCTTAAAACACTATTAATTGCTCAGGCTTTCCATTGGAAAATACACTTTACTTATTTTATTGCTTTTATCTTAATAACCACCAAAAGAAATTCTTCGGACTGTGGAAATGTACGTTTTTATAGTGGCTGGCAATAAAATCTTTCGAATTTCTGATTCTGATAAAGCTTTTACTTTATATGGTGTCATTATTATGCCTTTCTTAATCACTTTGTTTTTAATATATTCCTTTTATTTCCATGTAAATCCCTTTGTATTGCCTTGCGTCTGAATGGTATTAGTTGAGAACTCAAATGAACTCAAATCAAGCAACAGAAAATAATAACTGAGCAAAACATATAATGAGCAATACAAGTGATAACAAAACTATTAGTGGTTGTATTTCTAACAGCAGCAATAGCGATCATTTGAATAAATTGTATAAATGCATATGCCCTCTATAAGGGTCACACTATAGTATGAATAACAAGTATAATATTCAAAATACCATTAAAGTGTAATGTTAATTTGATCTTCTGGCTAAAATCCTCAGTGCTGTTAAACAATATGAAGCTCCAGACCCCAAGATGAAGATATTAAACAAGATCAAAAGCAACAACAGCAACAACAACAACAACAATAATAATAATAATAATAATAATAATAATAATAATAATAATGTCTGTTTCCATTTTTCTTTTTAAATGAGCCAAAACTCCTTGAACCAGGAAACCGACACCCGCCGCTTCACTTATTCATTAAAACTGTTAAACTGTGAACTAAACGTCTTCTCCGCCCGGGCACACTCCTTCAAAACAAGGAGCTCAAACATTTGTGTCGACACGGAGAAACGTGTTGTTGCTCTTGCCGTGGAAATAGAGTGCTGTAAACATAGGAATAAATATTTGATTGTTTTTGGTTGAGTACAAAAGACTCCCTGCATGAATACAAAATAAAGGATGCGAGAGTGCATACGTGTGTGTGTTTTCTTTTTTTTTTTTTTTTATTGTATCTGTGTGGATTTGCAGGTGCACGCAAGGTGACAATAGAAGCACCGGATACATTTGAGTTATGATTTCAGAGAAAAGGGCTCTCGTCTGTTACTGGACAACAACCATGTGGATCCGCCGGTCGCACGTCTGCTTAGCCTATTTACTAAGCTCCAGCTCTGGGAAATGACAAATCAATATCTTATTCCTGGACAGATATTTGCTTTGTGAGAGAGGAAAAGCCTCCCGAGTCCATTTCATCCACACACGGTATACACTGTGAGTCAGTGTGTGTATTAGCCGTCTGAATAAATCCACTTTTCTCCTTGCCTACAGTGGAGAAGAGGGCAAATCATCATTTATTCCTGGTATTCATTCTCACCAACCTGCTGTATAAAAGAGAGGGGATGCATAATTCATCCACCTCAGGTACTTCTAATTACTTCATTATGCAATAAATTCAGCTTATACTCCGTTTTTTTTTTTTTTTGTCTTGAAAAGCATGGCATTAAAATAAAAACGCTGCCGATCCGGAAGGATGTGCACATGTTGACAGTCTGGGAGCTGTTCAACTTCCAAATGCAGTATAATGTGCTTGTGAAGTGTGCAGTTAGTTCTTTATTTACAACGTATCTCTGCAGCACAAGTGGAGCACATTTTATATTGCGGGGAGGGGGGGTGACAATGAACTTTGTCGCTGATCAAGCACAAATCCAGCTGCACCCTCGCGCTTTTCAGGCCCCATCGCACTCTCTGTCAAGTGGCAAACTCCACTTGTATGTGCCTGCACAGTGGTAGATGGTATAATGGCTCCGATTTTCCACATTGCTTTCGGAGAATAATGCAGTTTCTGTATGAGTGGCTCAGCCTCTATTCTACAGGCCTCTGCACCTGGAAAATTGGGATTTTGTAGATGTGGGTGTGTATGTGTGAGTGTTTATTTATGCATGTATACAATTCAAGAGAGAGCCAGCACAGCAGCTTATCCCCTCCACGCCTTAACGGAGAAATTAAATTTACATGTAAAGTAACTGACGAGGGAAATCACTCTCACTGACAGTCTTTAGCACTGTGAAGCACAAAGGACAAAACGGAGACGGCTCCACATCCGTATGGATCCAATATTGCTCAGTACGCTCTAATACACAAGTTGGGGACTTTGAACTTTACACAGAGATGATGGGGAAAAAAAACAAAAAAACTGATGACATGCATCTGGGTTTCACAAGTTTTAGTAAAACATCTGTGTTTTTCCCTCACAGGAAATCCCTGAAGCTACATGACCTGGGAGAGTCCACCCCCCTCTGGAGGTGTAATAACACTTTAGTGTTTTATTGCTTTATTGCCGGGGACAGCACAGTGGTGTGTTGATTAGTACTTTGCCCTCATAGCAAGAATAAGTCCATGTGTGGGCTTTCTCCAATTTCCTCCCACAGTCCAAACACATGCATTTGAACATTCATTGTTGATCATAAATACAAAATACGTCTGAATCTGTCGTCTAATGCTTCCTCATTGCAGACCCATGCATACATAAAAATTTTTGCATTTATGTGTTGATGTTGTTGTACACAAACTTTTGAATCTGTAATATACATGTGTAGACAGTGGAGACACAAAAGTTTACAAGCGTTTTAATGTTTACATACCTCTAGTGTCATTAACCATGCAGCCCAATTACAACTTGACTGGGCTGGACTGGTAAAATAGTGCCATAATAAACTTTATATCAGTTGAATCTGGTTTATTACCTCGTCTTTATCATCTTACCCTGCATTTCTCTACTAAAGGGTAAATTTTGATCCACTTTTATTTCACAGTCTCATTTATTAGTGGCGGGACACCTTTAATGCACTTTTATTGATTTTGTAGTCCTTGAGTGACGGTGACTTTGCTTTGTTATCAAAGCCCTGAAAAGATGAGAGACACTTTACAAATAAGAGTTTCCTTTGAAGGAAAAAACACATACTTCTTTGTCGATTAACCGAAAAAATCTTCTCGATAAATGTGCATGAACATGCACACACACTGGTTGAAATGACTGCGCTGAAGACACATTCTGCTATGAATTTATAGGACGAATTGTTGTATGGTAAAGATTGTCTGTATAAATAGACTCTGGTCGAGCAAGGAAATTGATTTTTTTTTTCTACAGTAGTTTGTATTTGGTGCGGCTGACTGTACCTCGGCTGGGCCCCGGGCCCCAGTATGGAGGCCTTTGAGACGTGACCTCTCGCTCTCTCTGGGCCGCCCGCCGGTGCAGCAGTGTGGGGACAGCCATGCATTTGAGTGACTCTGACATGTCTGTTTGTTTAACATGCATTATATATGAAAGACCAGAGCGAATGAGGAAGGAGCACGGCAGCGGGGCAGCTGGAAATGGGAGAGGGAGGGAGAGAGCGTAACAGAGACAGACACCAGGAAGGCGAGCGAACGAGAGGGCAAAGGAAAGCTGCTATTCGCGGCCGAGCGAGCACAAACTGTGGGTGGAAAGCTTCACTTTCCTTCACTCAAAGAGGCGAAACACAGTGTAAGACCTTTCTCAATCGGACCATTCTTAATAAGTTTGTATGATATCCTGTCATTATCATCCTTACTGTTGGAGGAGAATGACCCTACATTATCGTACATCATGTCATGTGCATTCTCACAGATCAAATATATATGAAGCCATTGGTCATTATGGCTGGAAGAGCGTTCGCAGAGGACTTATAGATTGAGCCTGTTGTGTAATTGACGGGTCCATTAACGCTGATAGAAGTGTAAATAATTTACTTGTATGTGTATGTGTGCGTGTGTGTGTGTGTTTGTGTGTTTCTCAGCACTGCCTGAGTTACTGAAAAATGGCCGACATAAAGGCATTTTCCTTCCTTTAAGTATAATGAATGGAAAAGACAGTGAGTCTGACTGACGGAGCAGACCAATTCTCAGACTACATTAAGGCCAACTGCAGGAGAATATGGATCTGTGTGTGTGTGTCTATGGTGTGTGTCTCTGATGTAAACAGGGGGAGTGTTTGGAGGTGGAAAGGAAGACAGTGTTGAGGGGTTCAGAGGAGCGTAAAGAGTCACTGCACAAAAAAATGCTCCTTAAGCTCCAGATCATTACAGCCGGGGTCGCCCGCAGAGGCCGGAGTCAGAGCTGGTGTCAGCACGTAATGCAGAGTTGGTGCAGGATTCACTGGATCGAAAAAAGAAGAGAGAAAGAGAGAGAGAAAAAAAAGAGGAAATCTGCATTATCACATCAAAGACAAAGGAACAAACTCCAAAGAGATGATGTGCCAATAATGCACTTTAAGTCCTCCTCTAGAGGGAGCTCTTGGCATTCTGAAATGCTCTCAGGCTCCTGCAGCTCTTCAGCGTTCTGCAGAAATTGGGGCCATGATGCTCAGACTTCCCTGAACCTAGAAGACTCTGTTTTTGGCCATGAGACAACACAAAGTCCCTCTGGCGAATGAGGGCGAGCTGGGTTTCCCTATCTCCCAACAGCAATCCAATGGCAAGACGAAACCCTGCATTCATCTGGCTCTGGGCTTTTTTTTCCTTAGGGACGCCTCACCATCCTGCTTCAGAACTGCAGTACTCTGTGACTATGACACTAATGTATTTTGAGGACATCAGGGTGTTTAGGCTCCCTCTGCAACACTGGTTAAACACGAGCCACCACCTGCTAATGCAACTGGGATCATTATGGATCTACAGCAACCTGGACCATAATAACTGCTCCACAAACACGATTCCTACTCTTTTAACCCCTCTAATAAAAACAATCCTCTGGTTCATCGATTCTAGCGAGTATAGATGTGGCAGCCTTGGCGATAATTATAGAAAAAAACATTTGGTTGGCTTAGTTTTGTTGAATAGATTTATTTATTATTGGACTTCAATTGGTTGTACTATAACCCTTGTCTTAAAATAGGAATATTTAAGTAATTTCGATCGATATTTATTGGAATCAACATCCAGCCAGCCATTTCTTTCAGTCTGCATTGCCCCAAAACTAGATCTACTCACCAACTGGATAAACTACAGCCTTCAGAGAGACAGAGAGACTTGCAGACAATTTACAGGCATCAATTCAACAAATACACAATTCTTTGGATTGTGGGAGGCGACCAAAGCACCTGGAAACTGAGTGAGAAATTATGTGTGTGTGTGTGTGTGTGTTAGCCTCTGCACTGTTATCTTGATTAATGAGATGAGAGTAGATATACAGGGAAATATATAGTTTAATACTTAAATGTATGTGCAGTACACACACACACACACACACACACACACACACACACACACACACACACACACACACACACACACACACACACACACACACACACACACACACACACACACACACACACACACACACACACACACGCACTCACACACACAGGAGCTCACATTAATTTCCTGGAAACTTTTCCAAGCCTTTCCCCAACAATGAAGTCACCCCTGACCTTGATATAACCTTGAAATATTGTTGGGTTGTTGTGCTCACATGCACAACAACAATATCCCCATGTTGTGAGTTTGGACACATATTTTGGTTCTCAAAACAGCAAAAAGAACAAAAAACCCTATGAATGCTTGAACAAACACTTTGATTTGGTTCGTTGGACCGCACGCACCGATAAAAAGCATCTAGAGACAGATAAGGGAAATGCTGATAATAGAGAGGACTGTATTGAACTGTTTTCCTTCATCAAAGCCTGATGGTTTGAAAGACTTAAATTTATCTTCTGTGTTCATCATGAACTGATACAATCCCATGACCCTCAGCTGATCAATACTGGAAAACCGTGTTGATTTCAACAAAATCAAATCCCACACCATTACTATTTCTGACGATAATAAAAAACAAAACAAAACAAAGCAAAAAAAACACAAAACAAACTATATGACTGAGCCAATTGACTCTCACCGCTTCCCATCAGCCACTACCATTACCTGCAGACACTCATTTCTGTTGTAGTCATCACAACCTAATAACCCCATTAGTGCCGGGAAAACAGCTAAATCTTTGACTGGGCTGGAAAACAATGGAGTCCAATGGATAAATGCAGAGAGTCTTTTGTGGTACGCTTTTAAACTCTACTTCATACACTGATCAAGACACTAGAAGACAGATGAGAGGCTAACAACTAAGTGATTTGTCTGTATATGTGTGTGTTTGGGTCAAAGTTAAAGAGCTGCAGCGCATTCGACTCTGTGACTTCACCTGCTCTCTCAGCTGTGTTTTCACTGCTCCTCCATGTGAGTATGTGTAATAATTGGTGGTGCTTCGGATTTGCATTTGAATGTTGCATCACACACATCATCCCCAGAGGGAGGAAATAGCGTCGTGAGGAGCAGTGGAAACTCAGCTTAAAGCCTGAAGAAAACGAATGAAACAGAGAAAGCAAGTGTGACGAAACATATAATTAATAATCCAACATGTTAAAGTATTCAATTCATAGCGGATATTTTATAATCTATTTATTAAAGCTTATTGAGGCTGTAACTGCCAGTATTTTGTAATAAATGTGAGTGTTTTTATAAGCATTTTGAAATGTTTCTTTAATGTTCCTCTGAACGAAGCAGTAGAACCAGTTTGACCGACCCACTTTGAGTTTGAATTCTTTCTGTCTTTCTAGATTTGCCATCTTCTCCCCCCACAAGTGTACAGATAAGTTGGAGCAGACTGCAGTCACAGTGCGTGTTAATCTGTCTACTTTGTAATCTCAGAGCTGGCAATCAATCCACTGTGGTTCCCTACTTTATACGCATTGCATGCTGGGATACAGCTCAAACAACAGGTGTGGTCTTAAAAGCGTTGGCTGGCTGACAATCTTTGGGATGTCTCACAACAATAATCAGAGGTTCGGAGGCACAGATAAACAGGCCTGACGAGAGCTTTGTGATATTACATGGGATAATTAGTAATAAACATCTATCTTCTGCATCACTTCATCCAACTTTGGAGCTGAGGTAACTTAAGGGGAAAGGAGGGGTCTCCTGTGCAGATCATCAGG
This sequence comes from Blennius ocellaris, assembly GCF_963422515.1. Lineage (NCBI taxonomy): Eukaryota > Metazoa > Chordata > Actinopteri > Blenniiformes > Blenniidae > Blennius > Blennius ocellaris. The sequence continues at coordinate 26,079,916 of NC_137654.1, forward strand.
CCATCAGAGAGACGAGCTATTACACTCTCATTCACACCTTCGGCCATGTATGTGGTCCCGTTTACATGTTTTCAAGTGCAAACACAAAATGTCACTGGATTCGCAACTTTCTGAAAATGGCCTCCAAGGTGGAACTTTTCAAAAACATTGGGGAAAAATGCAATTTTCTGGAAAAGCAGTAGTTCTTTTGCACACACTCAGTAGATGGACAATAAGAACAAAGTTTGCTTCCGGAGTGTCATGACTCTCATTTCATACTTTCCCGGGACTTTGCAGTTTTATAGTCGAGAATCACTGCAATAGCAACTTCATCTTCGGTTCTCAGCATTTCTGCCATTTCCGTGTAAAACAGCCATTGTTTTTGAAATCGTTGCCGAGGAATGATCGATGCGTTTTCACTTGAAATGTTGTCGTGCAGCCTGAGTGACCACTTCCCGAAACCTGAACCTGAACAGACTTGAGTCAAGAGAGCTAATGTGCTAATTGAACAATCGAATTCTAGGAATCTTTAAGCGGGAGAAACAATCACAGCTATTGTGTCTCCTTTTAGTAAGGAGAATCCAAAGTTTCCTCCCTTATGGCCACATACAGAAAACAATGAGAATGGCCGAATAGAGGAAAAGTATAACTGCAACTTTCTGCACTCACTGTACATCCTGCAATTCTGCAAGTTTAAGTCACCAGCAGCAACAGTTCTCTTTAATAAGCCTTGTTTTAGTGAGAATCAGAGTCAGAGCCATTTAAAAATAGTGATCAGTGAAAAAAAAAGAGAAGAAGAAGAAAAAAAACATGATTTGAAACTTTTATTAATTAGGAAGTTTGTAGTTGAGTGGCCCTTTGTATTATTTTCCATCGTATTTTTAGAACTTGCCATAGGCTGTTAAAAATGGCTATAATTGGCCAGAGGGCCATGGACTGGACACCTCTGCTTTCAGTGGTAAATTAAGTTAAAGCCTCATTCTAAATGCAGATCTATGTTCATAAAACACAAATTCCACGACTAAACGTAGGTGTAACGAAGACAAATTACACTTATGTAATGAGCTCTCCTACAACGTGTAACAGGTCCAACTGTTTGAGGACTTTGTTTAAAGTTTAACTGACCAGTTAATGCAGATTTTAACTAAAAAATAAGCACTTGATAAGAACAAAGTGCAAAGTTTGAGTTAATTGGGTGGTTTTTCTATTGATGTGGAGGAGTCGGCATTGCCGCTTCAATTCTTTATTTATTAGCTTTAAAAAAAAGAAAATCTTATGGTGAACTAACTACACGGGGGAAGTATACATAAGTCACTGGGGTAAAGAAGTGGGGATACGTGGACCAGAGTGGGTACATTCCACCATTAAACTTCACCCTGATTACATTACATATGCAGTTCACTTAACTGAAGTGGAAGTGACTGCACACAGCCACATCCATATAGGACCATGAATATGTATTTCTGACTCTGTCCACTTCCCCACATATCCATCTTATTTAAGAACTGTCCCCATAGACCTTCATTCTATAACCAGACAATCATTTACTGTCTGGCTGTGGCCTGAAACCCACAGACTGCACTATTCCTCTCCTGGCCGCAGGAACGGAGTGTTATGCAAGGAGTGGCCTACCTCAGGTCATTAAGATGCCCTCACTCAGCAAAACTGGCACATCTGCACGCGCTGATCGGGCCTGCCCTGTGGTTGGTGGAGGGATGATAACTGCACGCTAATTAAAAAGCCATTCGTTGGAGTGAAAGGCCAATTAAAGGCCTAATATTTGATAAGGTCCTCAGTTCACTCAGCAGCAAGCCCACCTGGGAAGTATTTATTAAATGTTAATGAAGACTGTAATTAATATCTGGGGCAGATTAACGTGTAACAGAATATCATTCTCATTCACAGAGAGAGAGAGAGAGAGAGAGAGAGAGAGAGAGAGAGAGCGAACAAAATCAGAGACAGATATGTAACTCAGCATTTTGCTCTGGGAGGCTGGCGTAAACACAAGAGGCTCTTAAGTAGATGTGTCATCCATCCACAGCGTTGCTGTTGTGGAGCATGACCAGTTCTTTTATATCCACGCTGCAAAAAAGTGAAGCTGAAATGTTCAAATTCAATGTCGCAGCCCCCCCCCCCCCACCCCAACACACACCCTCACACATTTTTTTCTAAACACGGCAGCCCGTCAGATTGAGATAATTATATCTCGGTGTGTTGATATTCACACTGATGAGCCATTATGAGAGGGTTTGTTTGTTTGTTTGTGTGGAGTTGCTTATAAATGTGCCTTGTGTGCCCGTAATGGCTTCTGATCCAATGTTGTATCCTATATTGTATTGTCTGCTGCATAATGTTCATGTAGAAACTCGATGTCACGATCCAGACAGCAGGGTAATGTACGGTGTCACTCGGCATTCAGACACTAATAACAAATGCAGGTCTGAATCACCTGAGTATAACTTGTGCAGAATAGAGCAAACAATCACGAGGTCGATCACACAACTTCAGGCTGCAGCAACATTTCACTTGTTAAGACTGTTTGGATAAATCTGGCGACATTTTGGACGTTCAGTGGCAAAGATCTTTTGTGTTTGTGTGTCTTAGAGACAATCTAGTTGGTTTGCCTTCATATTCTCATAAGACTTGTGACCATGCGGGCCTGCAAGTAAACATTGAATGATATAGAAACTAAATGTGAATTTTCTCATGACAAATACAGTTCTCTCTCTCTTCTTGTCCATAATATACATTTTCAGTATTAGTTTAACATTTTCACTTTGAGCAGATTTTTTCTTCAGGACACAAGCTGCTAGAAATATTTCAAACTTTCAGCACCACCTCCACAACTCCACATTTTGCAAATGTGAAAATCTATATCAGTATCACACCTCTGACTTCACTAATGAAGCTGAGCAAAAATCCACTCAAGAAGAAATATTTCCACCAGATTCTTTATTTATTAAATGCTATGGGTTTTCAGCTCATTGAGCTGGCGAAGAGTCTCGTAGCTCCACCAACTGCATGACAGCCAGCAAATGTTCTCAAAAAGTTCAACTTTTACTGGTAAATATGATTTTTAAGCAAATAACGTTTTTTTCCGACTGAATGAAAAAGTCATTATTTTAGATGTTTAGACTAAATATGAGCTCCTGTCAATATGTCGAAGCAAGGACTGTCCATGGAAGAGTATCTGACTTAATGCGACTGACATGCTGGGTAAGTGAGATTTGTTTACTTTTTGCTGAGTATTTTTCATTATCTTCCAGTTAAAAACTAAGTGACTCTGCCTGCATTCATGGAATAAAAACAGAAATCATCCAAAGCGGATTATACTTTCTTTTGCAGGCGCAGATGTGCATGAAGACAATCAGGCACGGCCGATGTTTGCCGCTCGTCTCTCTCGGGTTCGGCTCGGTTGTGTCACTCTGTTCTGTTCGACTGGCTGTCCTTGCTTCTGTCCCTCTGAAGCTCTTCTCTATTTTTAAGCTGTTCTTTCAAAAAAAAAAAAAAAAAAAATGAAATAAATAAAATGCCCTCCTAGTCCTCCAGAGTTGCGCAAAGCTTGGAGAGACTCAGAAAACAGGGGACAGGCCAAGTTGAACTGTAGATAACGTACATGGCAAACTGATTTCCCCCAAGAACCGGCCTCCTGCTCCCCTTTTCCTCTTATAAATAGCTTTATTTGTTGCCGCTACTCCGAGCTGAGTTATTGTCTGACCGTGATGCTGGTTTTGTTCCATTTACTTCCCGTTGTGATGAGCTGCTTTGGTTTCGCTTTGACCTTGTTTACAACCCTTCCTCAAGCCATTAGGACCTATGTGCTGTGTCTTCATTACAGACGGCTGCTATATTAGCCAGGACTAATAGACGTGGTCGCAGAGGAACGGACATGCCAATAACGGCGAAAATGCCGAAGTGAGTGATCGGTTGGCTTGGTGGCGGGATGGCGGTTGTGGCGAGAGGTTGAGGTTGGAGTTGAAGGTCGACGTCGGTGAAAGTGGTAGTGTTTAGTGACGCTCGCACAGTGAATTGTCAGGCGGCCAATGTCAGCTGCTCATCAGCGGGGGGGGGGGGGGGGTTAAGCCGATAATAAACTGAGCGCACAAACACACCACACGAGTGATATTTTTTAATCTGCTTGTTAATCTATGTCCAATCTGTGCCTGACATGGCTGACATGTGCGAGAAGATACATTAGTATATGGCGTGGACTATGTGTGTGCCTTTTAAATCCTCACCAAAATCTGATCTACAGGACTATTTTTGAACTACTTTGGATTACATTCATGTGTGCAGAGTGTATGTAGGTGTGTATTTAAAGTGTTTGGTATTTAAAGTCGGGGAATCTAAATGAAGCTGGAATTGTTTCATTAGATCCATTTAGTACAATTACCTGATTTATTGCCTTTTAGCTGTAAATGTTCAACTGTTTACTTCTTCTAAATGAAGAGTCAAAGGACTCCACAGTAAGTACAGTAAGTGATGTGTCCATGCATGGTTATATAATCCTCATCATCTGGATTCTTTTGTTTTTTTTACATTTAAAACCTCAAAACCGCACTTTATTTCACTAACATTAAGAAATGTTGCCGTCCCTGTATCACCCGTTCAGAAACCATCAGATGGCAAGAGATGCTTTTACAGTATCAAAAACCTATTTAACCTGCTGACTGGAATGATTACTAAACATTGTGAAAAACAGTTCCTGAAGACGAGAAACATTCTGGAGAGATACTTTTTTCAGAGCGAGAGCTTTATTGTGTCTGTCGCTCGTGAAGCTAATTATAAAAGCAAACTAAAACTCCTGCATGTGTTTTAGTGTTATACAGTATTTCCTTGTGTCATTATAATACGTCGTTTCAGAGTTCTTCCTTTCCACAGTTGCTCATGAGCAATTGTTGGGATCTCTCTGGAAAAGTGCTTTGAAATGACTGTGTTGTATTTGGTGTTTTATAAATAATGTTGAAATGAATTGAATAAAGGAACACGTAAACAATTTGCGTGCGTGCGTGTGTGTGTGTGTGTGTGTGTGTGTGTGTGTGTGTGTGTGTGTGTGTGTATTAATCCCACTCACATTATAAGATCTTGTGAAGACAAAACTCAAGGCCCCCTTGGCGGAAGTGGTTCAAGTTTTAGGTGAGGACAGGTTTAGGATCAGACGACATTAAGAGCTGGGCTTAAGGCAAGTCATGTTTAAGGTCGAATTTAGAGCAAGTCTCCCAGAAATGAATGTAAATCAATACAATGTGCCAGAAAGGCAAGCAAACACAACATCTGTATGTGTGTGTGTGTGTGCATGTGAGCGCGTGCGGACTTTATTGATCAATAAAATACACAGCCCTGCCCTCAAGTGTGAATTTATTGTTTCCGTGGTCAGTTAGTTGTATGTGCGAGAGTGTGTGAAGCAGTATTAAAGCCACAATATCCAGTAAATCAGTCAGACACAACAGACAAAGCTCTATGTTAAAAAAAATTCTCCGTAAGACGGATGGATGGGGGCGGGGGCGACTATTAAAAGCTATAAAGTGGGGAAAGGAGGGAGGGCGAACGAGAGGAAATCAGCAGGAAACGGCTGTCGAACGGCGTTTGGATCAATACTAATAACCACACACAGAAAATGACTTCCTCTCATCGCTAATAACTCATGCTGAGGAGGAGAGTCGGCGGGTTGGAGAGACACACGTGGTGAAGAGAGCGGTTAAAACATGAAAGCTGTTCGAGGAGAGGCGGCGGAAGCAAAAAAACAAAAATGAATGTAAAGTTCAAATTTGTCTGTTTTTGCAAGTCCATGTTGGACTGTCGCTTTCTCCTCTCGCTGCTTAATAAGAGGGCAGGACGGGCAGACGGCCATCTTTGAGTTGCCACTTCATCACTGTGGAAAAGCGTTGCCAACCATTTCCACCTCCTACAGCCCTTTAGTGAGCACACCGTCATATTCAGAGGATTAGGGAAGTGTGTGTCTATGCGTGTGTGTGTGTATGTGTGTGTGTGTGTACAGAGAGTTGAGAGCCATACAATCTGTGCTGAATTAGATTGTTCTAAAAGCATCTCTCAATAAAAGGCTGCTGAATGTGTTTGCCCTAATGGCCTGCCATTTTATATTTCTTTAATGAAGTTATAGAAGAGGAGAAAATGGTCAACCCCCGCTGTGCTCCTCCACACACACACACACACAGGCACACTACTCTCCATTTTCTTCCTAAGGTGCAGGCATTAACCTCAGCTAATTCTGTCTGCCAGAGAGAAACTGAAGCTGCACAATGCTTATCTTCTTACACTCCTGCACACGGGGATATTCAGTTCTCAATGTGAGAGCGTGTGCGCGTGCGTGTGTGTATTTCTACGTGTGAGTGTGTATCCGTGTGCATGACTATGTTAGCTGAACTTACCAATGCAGTATCAAAGCATAATAATGCGAACCCAGCTTACTTTAGAGTGACAATCCCATTTCACCTAGGCTTCACAGCTTTGGTGGAAACGCAACACCTTGCTCAAATTCTGGCATATTCACATTGAATCACAGTCTGTGTGTGTGTGTGTGTGTGTGTGTGTGTGTGTGTGTGTGTGTGTGTGTGTGTGTGTGTGTGTGTGTGTGGCGTGTGTGTGTGTGTGTGTGTGTGTGTGTGTGTGTGTGTGTGTGTGTGTGTGTGTGTGTGTGTGGCGTGTGTGTGTGTGTGTGTGTGTGTGTGTGTGAGAGAGAGAGAGAGAGAGAGAGAGAGAGAGAGAGAGAGGGCAGAACAAAATAAGGGCTTATTTGATGTCAGATGAAAAAAAACAAGCTAACTGCACACATGCAGATTTTTTTTGTTGTTGTTGCACAAATAAAGCAATGAATTCTTCTTTCCACAGCCAAATATGAGCATAAAGCGCAATAGATTTGTCTGAAGCATGTGCTGCTTCCACTCTACGTCCCGCTTGTTTGAAGAACCTCTTCAGATCATTTCCAGTCACTGTGTGCTTTGGAGATGATCTGATCTGTGCGGACTTGTTGTGATTCCCAGATGGCAGACGGCTCATTGTCTGCTGCTTCGTACACACAGCCAAATTTTAGGACAGAGCTTTCATAAGCTGGTCATTATGGTGGGACTCAAGAGCAGATGGCTCCCTAAAGCTCAGCCAGCAATCTACTTCCTACAGCCACTACAAGCACATATTGTCTGTAATATTTTTCATGCATTGCTTTGGTAGGTAATGACCCCTGGGTATTAAAAAAAATAAATAAAAAATGAGCGTGAGATGATATGATTCGTCACTTAAAAGCAATATGTTGCAATTAATTCAAGTCCGCGTTGCTTGTACATGAATGGATCCAGGCAATCTGCTCCAAAATAAAAGGGCGCTTTGTTGTCAAAATCTGATTTAACAAAAGGAAAAAAAAACACAAACTTCTAAGATTTGGATATAGATAAAATCAGAAGCAAAAACATGAGTGACTGGATTTAAAAAACAAAAAAGCTTTTCCAGCATGCAGTAAACCTTTGAAATCGTACAATTTGCAACACAAACAGATTGGCTGAGGCGGACCAGACGTTACTATTGATGTTCACCTTAAAAAAAAAAAAAAAAATATATACGTATATTTAAAAAAAATATATTCATTTAACCAGTTAAGTTGTGTTTAAAGGAAGACTTGGTCAAAACAGCAGCCACAGCGAAGCACAATGATAATAACAAACAAACAACATTTAAACTCAACAATAAAAAGGTTCACACAATATAACTTAATTATGCAAATAACCTCTGACACCAGAAACCTCAAGGCTTCAGAAGATCAAAGAAGACATACAGAAGTCAAATAAAAAATATATTCAATTAAATTTCACTTCAGATTGAATGTGAGAGCCTGTGCAAAACCTTTGAACGGTGACATTTATGGAAATAACATCTCCATAGTTGACTGAATGTTGGAAAAGTATAGTGCAATGCACAAAGATTTTTATTCATGAGGTAAAATCCGAAATGGAAATTCAGCCTCAACATTTAAAGAAAACTTCTTAATGTGGGTCATTTATCAAGAATTGGAATTGGAGTCTCTCTCCAAACACATTTTAGCTCAGGGGCCACATACAGGTCAATTTCATCTTGAGTGTGCCGGACCAGTAAAATAGTGCCCTAATAGTCTTTAAATTCAAACTTTAAAGTTTGTCTTTGTTGTGTTGAGTATACATGATGGAAATGTCTATATTTTCACAAAACCAAATAATTCCTCCAGAAGATGACTAAATTCTAACATAACCTATTTTAATGAAACCTTCTGGTGCAACATAGTGAAATTCCTAAAAAATAATCTCTTATTGCTGTTGAATTATGGGTGTTTTTAAGAATTCACCCTGGCAGCATGAATTTGAGGCTAGTTTGACAGCAACAAGTTTCAGACGAGTTGTTCAAAAAATTATAATAATCAATGTTTCCTTTTCAAGTTTTCCAATCTGCTTGGTGGTTTGCCTTGATTGAAGCCTCTTGTGGGCCGGCTGTGGACCCGATGCTTGACATATCAATGAACTATATTTAGATCATTTATAACGTTTGACCTGTACAGGGTTTATCCTACATTCGACCAGCTTGGATGTGCTACAGCATCCACAGATCCTACAACCAATAAAGGACGAAGCAACAGTAGTGTCATTTCTATAGAAATAGCATCAAAACGGAAAAGTGAAGAAAGATAGAAGCTCCAGACTGGTGGATGGTTTGGCGAAGTATCACTAAATCCTCGCAGTAAGTCTGATCAAATTAAACGTGAGGAATTCCTTCCTGATTTATTCTGATGAACAATATCATCGTGAACATTACAGTGACACACATTTAGCTGTCATCAGCGTGATCAATAGTTTACCTCTCGGTATAGATTCTCTCCAGGACCATCTTCAGACGGTGCTGCAGTGTATCCAACAGCGATACATATCACTATTGAGCCATCCTAATCAATACTTCAATCCCAACATGTAGGCCATATCTACATTTTTCACAAACCCTAATGGCCATATCTATCGCGTTCTGCCTTTGCCGTTCTTCCGCCCACTCCGATATTGACTCAGCCGGAGCACAGGTATGATCGTATTGAAAACTGTCCGACTGAAATGCGACCGGCACGGACTTGTCTACCTCTACACACAGGCGTAGCTTATACGTGCCTTTATTATGAAATATATCCAGCGAAATATAGATGATATGTTTCCATCCATATGAATATCAATGTGTGATTGGACTAAGTGGATTGGTTATAGTTTTATTGGTATGAATGAATTCAACACTGTGTAAAATATAAAAATGTTTCTGCTTCTTTCTGAGATTTTTAATGTTTTATTTCCTAATACAATCACTGTTCCCGGCAGTTTTCGAGCAATCCACATGTAATAAAACAGTTATTTGGTTTATTTTGTCTTTTACTATCATAAACCATTAAAAGGTGCACTGAAAAGTACTTCCTGTACTCTTTTGTTTGACCTCAATTTAGACCATCGCTGATTTTCAAGGTCAATATCACAACACAATGTCCAATGATCATTTTTGAAAGAGCACCTTAAATTTCAGCTCATGCACAATTATTGAAATGTCATTTCATTATGTTGAGCACATCTTTGACATTTCAGCACTGCAGAGGTTTTTTTTTCTTTTCTTGTTGTTGCAATAGGCAGAACAGCCATATGCCAGCCCATACAGTTTATCTGCAGGACTTTAATAGCAACTGAATAAATTCACAATTTGATAGAAATGTCTTTGGGGCTTTCTTTATTCCAGCCATATGAATTTCTGTTAAACCGGGGAATAAGATCACTCCTCTATTTATCTGAGGCTTGGCTACAGTTTATACAGTGAAGTTGAAGGCTATTATGAGGTTACAGAGGAAGTCAAATGTTAAAAGAGGACATTTAATGCTGAGTTGTGTGCAGCGCTGACACATTTACAGTTGACTATTATTTATGTATTTATTTAAATGAAAGCCTTTTCTGAATGAAATATGAGTAGTTCATGCATATCTAAGCTCAATGGAGAAAAATAAAAGTTAGTAAAAAAAGAATGCTAATCTTTGTGAAAATCTCTGTTCATGATCCTAGAATTGTAAGTTAATATTTGACCACAATGCTGCTTCAATCAATGGAACTCAAAAAACGTCCTGGAATTTGCTTCTTCTTCTTTTTTTTTTTTTAAATAACTGATGCATGTCAGATGGCTGGATGATTTTCATCAAGACCTCCAGGATTCATTCACAATCAGCGTTGCGGAGTTCTGTGAGGCAGAGTTAAAGATGAGACTCGGGCAGGTTTATTTGTGGTTGTGGGGAATCCAAGCACAAACCGTCTGGCTGAGAGGAAGGCAGCAGGTCTGAGCAGAACTCCACCTAATTCTGTTATATCTCTGGGGCCTCATATCGAGCCAACGGTGCCCAGAATAACATCTCTTATCTGCCTGGCTCATGAACTCATCTAATGTTGAGGCAGTTTGACTCCTCTGGCCGTATCAACAAGACTGGAACCCACATATTCGAATATTCTATATCAATATAGTCATGAAGCAAACAAACTCACAGCTACTGCCGTGCAATGGCTGTATTATTATCACACAAACACACACACACACACACACACACACACACACACACACACACACACACACACACACACACACACACACACACACACACACACACACACACACACACACACACACACACACAAATGACAATTTATGCTCACCAGTTGTGAGACAAATATTTGACAAATATACAAATAATAAAGAAGAGGTCAACTATTCTTTATTGAAGCAAATGTAAAGCGATATGAAAATCTATCAATACATTTGTAAATAAGCCTTACAACTCCAATAAATCTTTAAAATAACAGAATAATATTCCAGATGAATAAACTGAAAACTACTTTTAAATGAATCAGCAAAACTTCTCATTGGCAGTCAGTGAAGGTCCAACACTACTGACTTTTTACCAAATCACAACAAACGATGAGGTTTGGTTCTTTTTCCCACCTTCGCTGCGATAAATATGTGTTTATCTAATGTATGATGATTTTGAAGTAATCCTTGAGATTTTAATTGCTTGCTGTAAAGTATTTATTTTACTTACTTGTAAAGCAGTGTGAATTGCATTGCCACATTGGCCCTGCAAAGTGACGTGAAAAAAACAGACGATCATTAAGGGGCGTGGTAATTTGGACATTTCCAATTGCTCTTGAACGCACCACAAATCAACGCAGCTGACGTCTTTTGGCGAATATATTTACAAAAAGCTGATATTAACTGAAGTTGAAGGTAAAGCGTTAATGCTCCGACACATTTGCTGTCATAAAGTATTGAAAATGAGACTTTGTCCACACTGGTGCAGTGAAGTTGTGGAGGTTTTGGTGGCCTTAAAATCCAAAACTTATAATTCCCCAAAGGGAGAAGAGAGCCGGACACAACAACTAATGCACGGAGTCACAGAGGTGAAATATTGTCTGAATATTAATCATAAAAAATTGACATGTACTTGCTACTTTTGCATATTTGTTCTTGTTTTTAACCCTTCTGGCTGTTAGTGTACATATGCGAGTGAAGAAATGTTACCAACAAAGTTTCTTGTTTAACAGTTTCTACAGGTGGGGAAGAAAAGTTTGGTTGGATAAATTCAGCACTGCAAACTGCAAGTACAATCTCATTTCTTATTGTTGTTTTGGACATCAAGCTGTGGGTGAATGTCTTTAACTTTCATCCAATATTTCTGTTATTCTGCGGAAAAAAACCAACCTTAAATGTACTGGTGAGTTTTCGGTTGTTTTTAAATCGATAAAGTTTGTGGTCGATTGATATTGAAGTTATTTGGACACATTGATAACAGTGAGGTAGAAATCTATACTGAACAAAAATATAAATGCAACACTTTTGTTTTTGCTGAGCTGAACTCAATTATGTAGTATGTAGTATAATTCTCTCAAATCTGTCGAAATCTGTCAGTGTGCACGTCTCCTTTGCAGAGATAATCCATCCTACCTCACAGGTATGGCATATCAACATGCTGATTAAACAGCATGATTATTGCACATGGTGGTCACAATAAAAGGCCACTCTGAAATGTGCAGTTTGATCACACAGCACAATGCCACAGGTGTCACAAGTTTTGAAGTTGCGTTCAAGTGGCACAATACCACTCGGGTAAACGGATGATCTGGCTACGTGAGTAGAGTGATCCATAGACTTTATGGAGGAGGTGATGATGATGATGATGATGATGATGATGATGATGATGATGATGATGGCTCTGAGGTGTGCAGCTCAGCTCCAGTGCGCAGCACGTAGGCTCCGCCCACCACACAGACCCAGGGGGAAACACAGGAAAAAGGAAAACAGAAAAAGCAAGGCAGAAGACCGTGACACACAATTCACAAAGCATTAAAAAAAAAAAAAAAAAGTATTTCACAATTCCCATTTTTCCCCCCATTCATGACAGATTGAAGGTCGTGCCAGTGGCAAAGTGTTTGGCACAATTATGTTATAATTTTTTCAAATATATATGTAACTCTTAGCTCTATAGAAAAGTGGTGAAAAACATATTTTTTTTTTGGGTGGGGGGGTACAATCCACAGTAATAACCACAGCAATCTTAAAAACATTCAGCCCACTAAAGAAAATAATCTATAGTTCCTTGTATCTGGAAATGTTTTGTCACTGCATTGATGCAGTTGGTGCAGCAGCTCCACTGGGAAATCTCCCAGCGCTCCTGATGGCCTTTCTGCTCTCGCACACATGCCCAGCACGTCATGTGCACACGGTGGGAATCGAACATGTGACGATGTGGACCTCCCCTTCCTGTTTTGCTAATATATTGATACCGTATGCATCTGCGGAACGAGGACCTGTCAGGGTTGAACATTACAGCACACAGATCTGTAAGTCAGTCAGTATTTTCAGTGCGGTCTACGCCGCTGCTAAACTGGAGGCCATGCCTTTTGTGACCTTATGAATGAATGTTTCGGCACGCTGTATTTCAGCTGCTGATGCGACCTTGGCAACACGTACAGATGCACAATATCCCGTCTGTCAAGAAGTGGGCGAATTTATACAATCTGCAGGCTCTTCACTCTGTATCACCACGTGAGAACCTGAATGCAGGTGATTTCATGTTGCTGACGCAGTCAAAGAATGCAGTTAAATTACATCAAACATGTGATTTGGTCGCTATCGAAAGAAGGCACAGATGTGTTGTGTAATATTTTATTTGAAATTACTGGATGTTTCTTTCCTTTTTGAGTTTTCTGGTGAGCCATGGAATGTGAATAAGCTTGTGCGCCCTTTAAATGTAGTAGTAGTAGTAGTAATAATAGTTTATTCGGTCAACCAAGTACAAAATGCAGCAACAAAAAAATGCCACAACAATGTGTTTGGAAATCTGTAAGTTGAATAAGAGGAGCAGATGGTGGATTGTGACTGCGAATAAGTGTGTTTGTTGGGGGGGGGACTATACGGAACTTCCCTTTATGTTTTTTACTATATTTTGAAGTTGTCACATGAGTAAATTCCATAGTAGAGCCATTGATATAGCTCAGAGGTCTTCATACAGATGCTACTAATGTCACTTTTGTGATCTTATAAACTTGTTTCATGAAATTATATTTTACAATTATATGGCTAAAATTCATATTTCTCAGGGCTTTTCAAAGTACTGAAATGCCCACTTTATTGAACCACCCTTGTCTCACGCTGCAATTCAGCCAACATAGAAGTTTTACTAAAGCTTTTTTTTTTTTTTTAATATATATATATATATTTACACAAAATTCATTTATTTGTTATTGAAGAAGAGTACTTGTTTATTTCCATCATGATTTGCGTCTCACAAAAGAAAAAGAAAAAGATTCTGGGAAAAGGCCTTAACCCCCTTGAACCTCAGATTTTTCTTCTTTTATGCTCCCTGGATTGGCGGATCAAGGTCCGTGTGCTTGTTTGTGTGTGTTTGTTTGTGTGTGTAGACGCGCACACACTCTTACACTCATGTGTGGAGTGGGTGTGGACATGGGAACTAATGGTGACTTATTAACATCATAATTCAGCCGGGCAGGACAACTAATCACTGAGACCTCAGATAGACCAGCCACAGGGGGTGATGGATGAAGCCTGTGTGTGTGTGCGCGTGTGTGCGCATGTGTATGTGTGTGTGTGAGTGTGTGTGTGTGTGTGTGTGTACACACGCCAGTGATAGATGGCTTATGTGGAAGTCCTTTCACACTGAGATGTCTTCTAATCAGTCTTAATGATTAGGCTCCTTTGACGAGGCACATGGACGAGAATGGAATTGTCGTCGCCGGGTGTGGCAACAAAACTCTCCGAATCAGGAAATACATCCAGCCGGTATCCCGTCGGCCTCCGGTTCTCGAGAAGTGATGGGCGCGAACAACAGATCGGCGCTCCTCCGTCTGTGTGCGTTTGCATCCGCGCGGCTGATTAGTGCGATTGTATCTGCGTGGCAGTGCATGTTGGGGTTCTTTACCTCGCAGCTTACTGAGCTGAGGCACTTTGTCACTCGGCTCTAGAGAGAGGAGTCCATGGACCTGCCCTCCTCCGTCTCCCATCCTCTGTCTGTGTCTCTATCCATCTCTTGGCCTCCCTCCCTCTGCAATACCACTCATTTATCTGCGGTCCAGTCAGGGCTGTTAACACTCCTTCAGCTCCTCCTGGGCAGCGGCAAGGGGGGATTTCACGTATTTATGGATGGAGAAGCAATAAGACCAGGGACACTAAAGAATAGAGTGTAACAATAAGGAAATGATCATGACCCATAATGATTAGGACACTGCTATCATGGTACGAGAATGGTAAAGTACTTATAAACACACTTGTTATTTACTTATTTTACATTTATTACACCAGGTCGGTCAATTCAGATCCAGTTCTCATTTACCTGGAAAAGAGGTAGCAAGGAGGCACAAAGAAAAACGATACACAGTGTGACAAAATCTTAAAAGAAAGAAGTGTTTATAGTGATGTATAATAAGAAACACATTGATAAAAGCGAAATGGAAGTTGGGATGATCTGCAGTGAAAGAAGAGAGTAGAATAAATCTAGAAAGTTTTAAGTTCTGTTTCAGATGATTCCAGTCATTTGCAGCAGACAATTATGATTATTTGATATTTTCTGCATTTGATACATTCTTTGTTAAAATAAATTAAATGTTTATGTTTTATAGTGATAAAAAATACTTCAAACAAAACTGAGATGGATAGATGTCATTATTTGTGCAGGATTAAATCAGATATACAGTGTTAATAACAAGGAAAAGTGAAAGACTGGTGTTGGGATGAAATATTGTTTATTTTGAACTACAACCCTTTTTTATCCTTGTGTCTACTTTATTCTGAGTGTTGCTTGTTTTTTTTTTTTATCATTTTCCTTCAGTTTCTTCTGCATATTAATAACAGTTTGAGTTAGGTTTCCTTCAGTACTCCTTAAAATGTACAACTAAAATTGAACACTAACCCCGTCTCAGTCTTTAACTAACTTTGATAGATGCGAGACTGTATTTCCTGTAAGTTTAACTACTTCAATCGAACTGAACTTTAATGATAATTAAAATTTGAAATGGCCGTACTAACAATCGGACATTTTAACCACCATTAATGATTCGTTTTTTCTTCCCCCGTCTAAAACAGAAGGTTTAAAAAAAAAAGAGGAAAAAAAAATGCTGGAAGACAATTTGCAGATAGACCAGAATAAGACGAGCACGAAGACTTCAGCCGTCTTTAGCTCGCAGTTATTCTAACTAATGTGAGCAATGAAATTACTGTGCGGAGATAATTTAGCACATGTCCGATAGGAGTTCTTCATAATGTGGACATCTCCCCCACCCTTCCTCTTACGCTCTCTCCGTCTCTTAGCAAGCGGTGAGGGCAAGCGGAAGAAAGGAAGAGACAAACTGAATTAGTGTTCTTTTCATCATCCGTGACCAGCGAGCCGTCTGATAACCCTGATCTCATTATGAGCGCTAATTGTTAGGTTCTCTCTCTCGCTCCCCTCATCCTTTCTCTCTCACCATCCGCACTGAACACCAATGAAGCCTCCCCCTCTCCCTCCCTCCCTCCCTCCACCTCCCTCCATCTCCCCCTATGTCTAAGTATTTACTTCCTGCCTGCTAATGGCACCGACTTCAGTTCCAATATCCACTTTTAGCATAATCATTTTGAGCATGGGCAGCAACACGAGAGATTTATGCCGTGCTGAATGCACTCTGGCAAATCTTCCAGCTTTCACATTTCAACCTCTAAGCTGTCTGTCTTCCCTCATCCTGCCCCACCTTCTGCCTCTCCACTCCTTCTTCTTCTTCTTCTTCTGCCCACTGCATGTTGTGTTATTCACAGAGAACCTTTTTGCTCTTTTCCTGTAAGCAGACACACTTTACTTTGCGGTACGTATTTAAAACAACATTGCATTATGTATAGTCTTTAGTTTAGCTGTAGCTAAAAATGCTGAATATGGGTCAAGGGAGCGTCAGCCCCGTTTTGATTATTGGTTTCTCTATGTTCTTCTCGTGAGTAATGACTGTGATTTTTAATGGGGGGGCTTACCAGTGTCCAGCTATTAATTAAAGCTTGATTGGAAGAATAAATTAATCTCGCTGTGGTCTGCCCGATCAATAACCCATATGAGGGCTCCATTAAGCACCAAGGGGGTGAGCACTGTGCGTGTGAAATGTGTGTTTTGAAGGCATTCGGGGAGTCAAATGGGTCTTTTAGATTGCAAGTGATTTTCACCCCTATTAATCATAACAGCCTCATCAAGTCCAACAAGGGGTGTGTGTGTGTGTGTGTGTGTGTGTGTGTGTGTGTGTGTGTGTGTGTGTGTGTGTGTGTGTGTGTGTGTGTGTGTGTGTGTGTGTGTGTGTGTGTGTGTGTGTGTGTGTCCTCTAATTTTACTTTTTAAACACAGTTTTAAAGTCTTCCATGTTGACTGTGAACAGATGGTATTTTGCATATGCAAGTCGGGGGAATCTGACATTCATCACTTGAATCAATGTAAAGTTCCACTATGAACCAAAGGCAAAATGGCATTTGCACATTTCAAAGTTCACTCACATGAAAAATGCTAATCCGGGATCCACAGTCATTTTTAATATGCAGACCCAACTTGGGCACAAAAAAAAAATAATAATTGTGCAGACGAACTTCATAAAGGTGGCAAATATTGACTGATGATGGATCAGGTGAGATGAGCTATATTTAAAGTGGTATCGTTTCCAGACTTTCTGATTTAAACGCTTCATCCGGAACATGCCAATAAAAGCCCGTGAAGGCTCCACCTGTTCGATCGTAATCAGATGTTCCCATCGGATTCAGAATTAATGAGACTTGAAAGGGAATGCAGGAGGAGCGGTATATTGCATATTGTATTAAAGCACACACACACACACACACACACACACACACACACACACACACACACACACACACACACACACACACACACACACACACACACACACACACAGGTTTGCCCTCTCAGCTGGCACGTGTTGTACATACGATCACATTGTCGGTGCTCCACTTTCGTCTCATCAGAATGAGAGCAAATACTCATTTGCATTTTGACAGGTTCAGGAAAAGCTTTGTGGTTTTTAAACAAAACAGATTCTTTCTTTTTTTTTTTTTTTTTTTGTCTTTGGGAAGATGAATTTGGTGAAAAAATGTGTTGCCAGAAGTGGATCTTCAGAATATTGTGTGGATATTTCCGTCACAGTGGCAAGCGATGATGAAAATGGAAATGACTCACTCTCATTGCTCAGTAAACTTCAACCCAAATAAATTTGATGAATCCCTAAAAATATTGTCTTCGTCTTAGCTCGAGGTATTGTATTGTCAGGAGTGGAGCTGTAGTGTTAGGGCAAAAAAACTAAACTCCCCCCCCCAAAAAAAAAAAAAAAAAAAACAACATCCCAAAGCGGAGAATATTGCCATCATAATGCCATTATAGTAAACATTATGGTTTCTGATCTCCACTCCTTTTAGTGAGTCACTTCTCTGAGATTATGCATTTTGAGTAGCTTCAAGGCTGAACCGTGACCAAAGCCAGATACTGTGAGGCCTGCAGGCTCTGAAGCTTCATTTAGCTTTAATACGGCGTGTTTGATCATGGTTAAAGAAGGTGATACTTTCTGCTGCAGAGATGTATTCTCCATGCCTGGTGTCGCACGCAGCCACCCACACCGTGTAGCTCTCATTTGGATTTCCACTGGACTGTTTCACCATCAGAGCAGATTGGGCCTAGTTAGACACAGAAACACAAACAGCAGCAGGCACTTAAGAATTCAGCCTTTCTTACAGAGTATCGCCGCGCCTGTTAGTCTGGCAAATTGTTTATCTTTCTTGCTAATGATTCATTTGTTGCAGTGGATGTTTTCCTAGCAGTACCCCCCCCCCCCCCTAAAAAAAAAGACTGATAATCAAAAACCCGGTTCTAAATTTCATTACAGCATTTCAAATAGGCTTCACATTGTTTCCTGATGCTGTCCCGACGTCGCACTTTCCTGCTTTGCTTTGCATTTCACCGCAGAATAAAGAAACCATTAAACGCCCAAGTCTGTCCTCACGCCCCCGTACGAATGAATTTCATACACAAAGACGTCGTAAAACGATTCTCTTGTACTTGTTTCTCATTTTACTTTACATTTTATTGCCTCTTGCTTCTATTGTGTATGTGTGTGTGTGTGTGTGCAGGCATGCAAAAGCACGGGGGAACATCAATGCCTCCGTGTGGCTTTCCGCAGTTTAATGGAAAATCTTATATGGTTTCTCCCACCTCATTATTTGATAGACCAGATGAGAAATAGATTTATGATTCTGATTAATACCGTTAGCCAGAGTTCATTGTTTCCGCCAGTCAGCCGAACAACTTCATATCAGTCGCACTAATGCGTTTGAAACACCAGTGCTGTGTGTTTAATAATATTGCTGTTAGAAAAGCCATTTGTTCTCATTTGAGCAGCAAGTCTCATTTGGTTGGATGGAGGAGCTCTCCACCTCACCAATCCTGCTGACACCACAGGGAATACCAGGCAAATGAAGGCTAGAAATGGCAATATTTCTACAATCTCATTGTGCAAATCTCCGAGAGTCGGTGCAGCGTTATCGGAATAAAATGCATCGAGAAACAGATTAAAACAAATTCTACTCCCAGGGTGCACAGATGATCTTTGTGTGTCAATTTGGTGCACAGCAGTGAGCTGATGTTGGAGTTGTTTTAAAACAGAAGGTATTCAATACTTTGAGGAGGCTGTGTAAGCTGTTGGTGATACTGTATACTTGAAAAGCCACAGTAGACAAAAGCAGAGTGTGTGGCATGCTGTGTGAAATAACCAGTTGTCCTGAATGCAATGAGAAATACTGCTGAGCTTATTTGAATCAAGATGGATGAAAATGAAAGAGAAGTTTCTGTCCTTGAAAAACAAAAAACGTGTGCAGAAATAGAAATATGTGACTGGTCAGTTTGAGATCTTTTAACTCTTTTAACTCACTCCAGTCACACACACACACACACACACACACACACACACACACACACACACACACACACACACACACACACACACACACACACACACACACACACACACACACACACACACACACACACACACACACACACACACACACACACACACACACACACTGTATATCTTGTTTTGAGACATTTAAAGATGGCATGAGAAACATGGACTAAGGTGGACTGTCACACCCTCAATAACTAAACACTATGTTTGTGTGGACTTAATTAATCCATTTGTTTCCACAGCAATTGATTTTTTATAATCCTGCATATTCATAGTTTATGCTAATAACCCACATTTATTTAAATATATAGCCTACTCCATTTGTGATACTTATACATGTGTTTATCTGATTAAAAAACCTTTTTATAAAATGCTTATTGTCATCGCATCCTTATTTTGCATATCATTATTGCCGGCAATCTGGCAAAACAGAGACAAAACATATTGAATTTGTACCCAACTTTGACAAGTGTCAGTTTGTCAACTGTGACAAACTAAGATTATAGTGATTAAACAAGCGCAGAATATTTAACTCCTCAAAACTGTGAATATTTAGAGCAATAATGCATTAATTAATGCCATAAAGCATTAATTGTTGAGATTGTGGTGGAAATAGTTTTTTTTTTACATTCTATCAAATATATAATAACAACTTCAGCAAAACGTCTCCAGCTGCAACTAACTGAAGCAGCTGAACTAATTGATGCTCAACATGAAGATATAAGATACCTGGCTTCGATGGTCCAGGTCCAGATGAGGTCTGCTGTTCACAGTATGTATGAAGAGTTGAAACAACAGTTATTGTGATTTATTTCAAAGTGCCTCAAAAGGATAACAACTTGAGCAGGTTCTTGATTTTAGGATGTGTTCTGAAAGATGTTGAAGTGCATCGATGTAAATGTAATGACAGTGAAGAAAAAGTCAACCAATGTAATCCTGATGGGGAATAAAGTATTGATGATGCATAAAATGCCAGTTAAAGATTTTGTATTGAAATTGGAGCCTCTCTGTTCTATGGACGGTGGGCGTGATTAAACAAAACACTGAATGATCAAGGGGTTTTTAATCATTGGATATTTGATTGGTTAAATCATCAATACTTGATTTCAAGAGGAGTTGGTAATGAGAGTCAACTTGGGCTCCCAAGGTGGAACTTTTTGAAAATGTAGTCTCTGTGGAAATGGGGGAAAATGCAACCGCAACCGGAAATGCCACTACTGAGCATGCGCACCATGGTTGTAGTAAATAGTTCTCCTGCACATGCGCAGGTAGATGGACAAAAACTACAATGTTTGCCTCCAGAGTGGCATGACTCCCAGTCCATATTCTAATGTCCATGTAATCGTCAATGTTAGTGCCTATAGATGATTGCTCTCTGAGTGTGTGCGGTGCAAAAACAAGCAAAAACGCTACATAAATGCAAAACTTTTCTGAAACAAAAACGCAAAAATGAGGCGTTTTCACTTATTATTTGTCGAGAATTGTTGTGTTTAGTGGGGCAGCATGGCTTGGTTGGTAGAGCGGAAGTCTTCCAATCAGAAGTTTGCAGGTTTGATTCCTGTCTTCACATCCCAAAGTTTCCTTTGGCAAGACACTGAACCCCAGACTGCTCCCATTGGGGTGACAGTGCCTTGCCTCCATTGGCGTGTGAATGGGTGAATGTGATGAACTATGTAAAGCACCTTTGGGCTGCTCACCCAGCTGAAGAGGGCTAAATAAGTGAAGTCCGTTTACCATTTTAGTTTGCAAAGTTGGAGTCATTCAAGCCAGGCGATCGTTGACCCAAAGTTTTCCTGGGCCGGTGTCACAGTGGGCCTCAGCTACAGCGGTGATCACGGGTGCAGTCTAACAATAAATGACTGTGGCAGCAGAGGAGCTAATCGGCCAAACAGTGCCGGTCACAACGGGATACCAGCAACCCTTAATCATCAAGCTGCAGCAAATTAATTACCACAATCATCTACCTACGGCAAATTAATTATCACAATCAATCACCACAAATTATGCTGGGCCTTAAAATAGCCCCACGGTCAAATGACAATCCGCGCCTCTGGCCCGCACCCAGGGCAGGACGAGTGGAGGCAAATACACCCACACACACACACACACACACACACACACACACACACACACACACACACACACACACACACACACACACACACACACACACACACACACACACACACACACACACACACACACACACACACACACACACACACACAAATATCCAAATCCCACGCACAAGCTGCAGAAAATTAATAGGAAGGGAAAGCATGATAGTCATTTAACAGCAAATGTCAGCCAGACAGCCCTCTTAATTAGAACAGCAGAGCTAAAACAGAGAAGGTAGAAATGGGTGGGAGGTGGATTAGAAAAAGAAAATTGGACAGACAATGTGGAATTTGAAAAAGTGAGCACACGGGAGGGTTGTGGCATCACAAGAGACAAAACTGTCTCCGTGTGTCTGGAATGAAAGGAAGTACACAAAATCACAAAGCACTGAAGCTGAGTGATTTACAAAACATTTTTTGTTGTTGTTGTTGTTGTAATTTACTTGTAGCATTTCATAAAGCACGTTTTAGCAGGGGAGACATTTTCCGTTGCTCACTGGCTTCATAACTTTGTCTGAGGTGTTTTGTGTGGGATTGAAACCTGAGGGAAAAGCAGTGTAACACTTTCTGTGAGATAAGAGTGATAAAGGAAGTCAAGATTTCTGGCCTCAAACTGTTTTTAGTGGCAGAAGCCAAAGAGGTTGGGCTTTTATGTTTGCACGTTTCCATTATTTGTTCTCATTTAACTAAAAATGTGTTGAAAGAAATCGCCTCTCCTTAAATAGCATTCAATTTGATTTTACTGCTAAGTTTACATGAATTATATTCACCTATTCACACACAAACACACGACCTTCGTTTACATGATATCCAGCAGAAAGTAAAACAACCTTAAGAAAATCATTCAGAAAAACAAACATGAAGATGAGTCTTGAATGTCAGAGAGAAGATTGCACCATTTTGTGGACATTATGTGATGAATGTTAAAAGCATCACGAGTAATGAGTGCAGGAAGGCAGAACGTTGCTGCAGAAAGCCTGTACAAAGGGTCAAGTATGCCCGAGACCAAACACATTTTATTTCAGGGGCCACATATAGCCCAATATAGCTTCAGATGAGTTGTGTGAACAGTTCATCAATGTCTTCATGAACAAAGCTGAAAACATAAATCAATGAGCCCCCATGAACACATTTTAAACACGACCAGGGGCATGAACATTTTTTTTTTTTAATTTAGCAGTTAACTACTTTCATTGATGTTTGGATATTTGGATGTTTAGCAACATGCACTATCCTCAATTGGTATTGTATTGATGAAGAATAAACCAATTTACATGCGTAAAGGAACCAGGTTTTGGTCGTTCCTTCAAAAAGGTGGGAGGCAGGATCTCTTCCCATAAAGAATCAAATCCATTTCCTGAGTTGTTCACCAAATATGTGATAAGTAATTTCATTAGAGCAGAAATAGACAGTGGTAAATATAATCACACAGTCTACGAGCATCAATTAATCCAATGCATTAGTTTAATTTAATAAAAAAAGAAAATGCTGCATAATCTGTTGCATGCATTTCTAAAACTGGTGTGCCTGTAGAAGAGTAACTTACCTGGATTTTTTAAATGCAAATTAAATGTTTCAGTTGTAGAAGTTTCTGCGTTTTGCCTGGTTAAACATCCATCTTAATCTTACCTGCTGTAATCCACTGACCACATACCTCAGTTTTTCTTTTCTGGGTTGGAATTAGTAGAAAAGCTTGTTTTCATGCTGAAATTTCAACTCGAGTGTATTTTATCAAGCCAGATACATTTCCTTGCTTTAGATCGTTTTCAGGTGTGCTGCAAAGAAATGCTCCCTTGCACTGTGTTACATCATTGGAACCATTTTTCTAATGCACAGTATTAGGAGCTGGTGAACCGTGAAGCAGCACAAACAAGTAAATAGCAGCAAGCCGCCTCAATTAATGATATCGAAACTGACAGCTCATGCTGGCAAGTGATGCGAGCAGATATGTTTTTGGTGATAAAATGATTTCAGCGTTGCAGGTTGGGCACACTTCTGAAGCGATGGTTCAAAAATAAAACTGAAACTGCTCAGCCTGCCTGCCATAGAGCGATTTACCCTGATGGACCTCTCTCCCTCTGGGATGCAGCCGACCATTAGGAAACAAGGTTCACACTTAGCAGTCATCTGTTGTTCAGTTGAGAGGAAACTTTGGAACAGTGCCGCTTTTCTGCTCTTTTCTCAGATAGCGTACTGATTTGCGGTGGTTAAGAAGCTATCGTCTGGGCGAGGCTTGTGTCGGCCTCACATTGAATAACATACTGGACTCTGGAGTTGACTCAATCACACAGAGGACACACACACACACACACACACACACGCACACAAACTGCCTGCTGTGCAGCGTTACGCGTTGATTTGCAACATAACATGTTTAATAGGTCTCATATGTCTGTTTGGGATTTACTGCTCCTGTGTGTTGCACCATATTGAAAGATGAATCACTCGGTGACGAAGCCGAAGGAACCCTGACCCCATTATTCAGCGCACTCCTCCTTTCAGTCATCCGCGCCAGATCCTCCTCCACTTTGTGCCGTATCGCTGTCGTTTGCCACTTCCGTCCTCCCGCTTTAACCTCCCACTTTCTTTCTGGAGACTTTCTCCTCGTCTCTCCTTAATGGCTTTCCCTTTGTGCGTCTGTCTGTCGCTCTTCCTCCGTGGGTGTCACTCTCTTCTTGTCCCTGTCAGTCTCTTGATGGTGTCCGTCACTCCTCCGCTGTCTCTCTGCCGGCTTTCTGCTCTCTGCCGTCTCTCTGCTGATCCCTCAGAAAACCGAGCAGACACCGCTTGTTCCCGTGGGACCTGGACTTTGCCATATTGTGTGACACCTTGATGGCGCCTCCAGACAACTTTGCACTCGCACACATACAAACACACGGACGCACGCGTGAGAGCTCCACTCCGCATTTCTAATGCATGCAGGCTTAATGTGCTTAAATTTAAAATCACGGCTAGAAAAAAAAAAGAAAGAAAAAGAAAGTAAGTGCTCTTTTATGTAGAGGTTAACTGTTTTTGTCAGTGCATTTTATGTTTCATGCATGACTTTTGGCATGCATTTTATGTACGTGTCCGTGAATATGCGAGTATCTATCTGCCTGCTAAGAGAGACACCACTCCATTGTGTATGTGTGTGTCGATTGTTGGGGAGGAAGGGGGGGGGGGGTCCCTTGATGGCCTTTAGCCCTCATCTGGGCATGCTCCAATACCACAGTCTGATTGGTCTCAAACTGTCCTGACAGGAAATCCATCTGTATGTGTGCGCGTGTGCGTGTGTGCGCGCGGAGACAGATGCATCTAGATGACAGCTAAATTGAATGCCAGGGCCAACAAGGCCACAGGATCACAATGAGAGAGATGAGGACAACACTGCACAGGGAGAGACTGGGGGAGAGATGCTGGCTTTGAGCCCGCAGATGACACGCACACGCACACACACACACACACACACACACACACACACACACACACACACACACACACACACACACACACACACACACACACACACACACACACACACACACACACACACACACACACACACACACACACAGTTGTTTGGAGATTTGTGTGTGTGCGTGTGCATGTGTGTGAGTGTGTAATTGATTGAGTTTTAATGTGGTCCCTGATGAGGAGTCACTGACATCAGGGGGAGGAGAAAAGAGGAAGGAAGCAGAGGAGGAGATGGGAAAACAATGTCTTCTTCAAAGCCAGATAAAAGGGATCACGCTCACTGCCCTGTCCAACGATCCTTTTTATCTCTGTTGTCCTGATCGAGGCTCTTCGGACACATTGGTCATTCAAAACTTTTATGAAAGAATTCAGAAGTTATTTTCTTCTGAAAGATGGGGCACATTTCCAAATCGACATGATTTAAGTATCTGGAGCTTTGCACCTCGTCCGTCTGAAGCGGTGTTAAAAATAAAGTCTGCTGGTTCTCACAGTCTTTTGAGATAACCAGCGCAAAGTAATTGAAATTTTACTCCCTCAAGATTCCCTGTGAATTAGGAGCATTGTTGTGTGTTCTTCCATTGTGATCAGTCCTCTTCACACCACAGAGCACTAGTTTCCACTTTAGAATTTGTTCAGTCAGGGAAGATATTTGCTTTGTGTCAGTTATTAAAACATGTAGAGGTTACACGGAATGTTTACCATCATGAAAGGCTGTACTGTATTTGAACTGTCATATTGACTTTAGAAATCATAGCCAATATTCAAGAAGGAAAGAAAGGACTTTATGTTGCGTGTTATTCACACATTTTGGAGAGTAAGTGCAAAGTATACCCCCTGAAGAGATGGCAAATAATATGCTTACCTGAGCTGCAACGATACTCTTAAGTTTGAATAACAGAAAATGCCTGCATCATTGAGACATGTGCATTAACTACATGATACACCTGCAGGATGCTATTGATAGGGAGTTACTGTGACTTTGAGATAAGAACGTAAGAATCATTAGTTTGGGGCGAAACAACACACAACCTTTGTTCGACACACTTTTGTTTGTGCTCCTGCATGAGTTCACCTGGTTTCCATCGCTGCATTTGGCGATACAGTTACTCAAATAAATGGTAAAACACATCTTGCTGTCTTGACACCTTTTTAGACAACCAGATTCCTGATCAAAGGACCTGGTTGCGTTTTACCCATTTCCAAGAATTACACACATTGGTGGGCACATTATGGCACATTGATGGCCTCTCGATATCATCTGCACAGTGCTGTGGTATTTTAGGGATGCAGAGTCCTGTGCATAGAAACAAGGGGCATACATATTTTTTACTCAAAGGTGTATGAGCAGTTCACATTTAAAAATACTCATGCAACTGTTTACTGACAATTTGATGGGAGGGCAGCACATGATGTGAAAACCGATGTAATTGGGATGTTGTTCACGAAACGAGCTTCTATTACACAGTGACTGGCATTAGTCTCGAGCCCCACCATCCAGCATCACTTTCAGTGCTGCTTACTAACTTTTCCCTTTGTGAAACTTTTTAAAAAGACTGAGATGACACCCTCATTGGTTAATTTGAAGCACTAAACAAAACTTCGGACCTGGCACATGACTCTTGGCACCTGAGGATGCCTGAATTCTTTTGTACTTTGACTATATTCAGTAATAATATACCAATCTAATCTGATATAGAGTGTGGAAACCAATGTGCACATTAACCAAAAACCAAAATTGATAATGGTTTTAGTCCACCCAGAAGGAAATAAGTGCTGAAAAAAGTCTGGTGTGTGCGCATCTTTGTGGTTGTCTGTTTCTCATGTCAGACTTTACTTTTATTCACTGGGTCCCTGCGAGCCAGATAATGCTAGCTAGCCAGCTGTCGGCAGATATCGGGGTGATGTCTTGTCAGCGTAAACAGCGCAGATGAATTAGTAAGCAGACTTTTAGTTTCTTCCCTGCGTCCCCTGTGCTCACACGGATCATTAAAGTGGATGCCTGAACTTAGTTGAAGCATCTGGCACTGACAGTCCAAGCATAGCTCTCTGGGATAACATTTATTTTTTTTTAAATATGCATGATGTTGCTCTCTGTGAAGTAAAACAACTTGCACCAGGTGTTTGTCCCAAACCTTCTTTTTATGTCTACACACTCTGCACTCAGGTACAAATACTCAGGAGTGTGATTTCCAACCATAATGCCTTTGGAGTGCACCGCTTGTCCAATCAACGGCAGTGTGTTAGCACGGCAAGCTTTGGATTTTATTGTGTGTGTGTGCAGTGACTTGCTTCCGTGTGCTGTGGTAACGTGTAAAGGTCTGCCAGTCAGTTTCAATGTGGAGTTCATTCTGAATATAAACAGCAGACTTGAGTCAGGAAGCAAGCAGATGTTTCATAGCATCCTAATTCTGTTGGCGTTATCCTACTCTTTATTCCCAATCAAAATGCCAGTATACACGACTGTGTTTTCAAGTGAAAACGCGAAACCTTTGTTTTTTTGCGATATGTATTCATGATAACGATGCTTGGAGCAACTGATAATGCAGCTTTTTGAAAACTGTCAGATTTCGTCTCTGTGTAAATGGTTGAAAACACAACTTTCAGAAAACACTTGAGCTCTATCTCTATGTTGACAGTGGAAAATGCTGAGCATGAAAATCTTTTCTGCGTTTATTCTGCCTTTGCTGTGTAAATGTGGCACTGTTCTGCCCCCACTCCCGAAAAAGAACAATGCATACTCACTTGAAACATTGTTGTATAAACAGGGTCTACGAAAAGTAGTGTTAGTAATAATGCTTTTTGTAAATGTGTGTTTAGGATTTTTCTTTAACTCTTAAGGAAAAGAAATGAACGTGAAACTCTTTAACGCTGTTTGAGAAGAAATACTTTAATTTATTCCACCATTAGCGGTGAAATAAACGCTTCCACAGCACAAGTAAGTCAATTAAAAGTGTAGCTCAACATTGTTTTCCACTATAAATTGCTTCATTTTAGATTTTGCTATGTTGTGCTGCCTGTAGCTAGGTTACAGCCAATGACCAGCGTTTTCACGACGAGTGTGACGATGACTTCTCTCTGAAATATTTTGAGCATCCCTCTCAAGGACACGGTGTTTTGTCGCTGCTGGTGAAACCTGAAAGTAATAAAGAGCAGAGAAAAACGCTAGGTCACGCGATAACATCCTTGAACTTGGTATTTTGGTTCCAACTTCGTGTTTTCTTTCCGTCACACAGGAGCTGTGGGATTTCTGTGCTTGTGGCTCTTCGTGCAGAAAGCTGCTTTGAACTTGTTGTAACCTTTTTTTTATCTTACATTGACTCACATTGACTCAGAAGGTTAAAAAAAATGGGCACAGTGAAATAAATATCCTAACCTGAATGGATCCCAAATCTATTTATTTAATGCATTAATCACTTGTGATAAAGTTTTCGCTGTAATATTTTTTTATTCACTAAATTGATTAAATCATAACTGTTTACAAATTGATGCATTAGCAATTACAATAACATTTTGACACTTTGAGCACCTCATTAATGTTCATAAAATAGAAACACACTTCTAATATCTCCCAGCTTTACGAGACGGTATTAAACATTTATGGGTGTTTAAGCAGCGAACGTTAGCCCTTTAATATAACTATTAAAGAAGTCACTGCAGATTCACCCTCACACTATCAATCATTTTGAATAAATTCAACCATTGTTGTTATAGCTCTCTACAGTTGTTTTTCTTGTTTGGAAACATTTACTTGCTGCCTTATTAGCTGAGAAAGTAAGAGAAACTTGATGCAAGTCAATTATAGCAAGACAACAAGTTTGACAAGCAAATACATTTCATTATTCAGTTAAATAATGCAGTGAACTGACAGTCAATAAAATGTTTAAATCACACAATCACATGAAAAATGTCATCATGTCTCCTGTCGATGCAAGAATCTTCCTGGTGACTAAGTTCTTTGTCAACAAAACAAACTGTTTCCTTCAGGAAAACAGTCAAAATTTACCACTGCGTGTTCAAGCTCAACATATTTTAGTAGATTGTCTCTGGGTAAACGATATCAACGTGTGACTCGCACGGCGAGCAGCAGCTGTCGCTCTGCGTAGTTCAACAGTGCTCGATACGGTGGAAAGATTGTAGTCCTGCTTCCTTGTTTTCATTATCTTAGTTGTGCACAAGGGTATTCCTCCAACTTCCCACAGTGTTTTTCTTTCTTCAAGACTTTGACTACAGAGTAGACTACCCTAAGCTGACGAGTGGTTCAAGGCTACATAAGAGTTAAGTGGCTTTGTGCATTAACAAAACATTAATTGGTTGATTCATATTTCTTGTGCTGACTAGCGTGTGTTTTTGAACCAAAAAGCAGTACAGGTAAATCTCTGGAAAATTTAAGTGAGTGTGTATTGAGTTGTTTCTTGAGGGTTCTGGAGTTCTGCAGTCTGAGCTGTTCAGCTGGTAGTGTTCTACTCTCATTATTGTTAGTCACATCTATCCTGTACACACTGTGTATTTAGTTGATATTATCAAGTTTAGACTTGTAATTAATTGGAAAGGATGAGTTTTTGGACCTCAGCAGATCCGTTTACTTACAGCACGCCAGTGTTTTTCCTCCAAAGGTTATCTTTAGTTGACCAAACCATAAAATAAATAGCACTTTCCACATTTACGCCTCACACTTTCCTGTTGCAAGCTTGGTTAGTATTCCTGTACATATGTACTCTATCTCTCTCCCCCTTTTTTCTCATCTTTCTCTCCTTCATCTGCTTCTCTTTCTCTCCAGCGCTCTTCCTTCCTTTCTCCTGGGTTGTTAGTAAGCGTCCAAGGTCAACCGTGCCACTGTTGCACCGAGCCTCGGTACTGACACGGCCCTTTGATGTTCTCACTGAGCGAGGGGGAGAAGACGAGCGGGACTGAGAGGGACGTGTGAGGTTGGGAGAAGAGAGAAGAAAATGAGGAGAGAGCGGGGGAATGAGGTCGAAAACGGGGGGGAAAACAGAGGAGGAAAGAAACAATAGTTTGCAGGAAGGAAAGATGTAGCCTGTAGAAAATGTAAATGTGGATACATACAGTGTCTGTGTGTGTGCATGCATGTTGTTGGTGTATGAAACCAAGGACACATCTGAAAGAGCGAATTTCAAAAATTGGAATCTCATGGATTTTTCACTTATCAACACAGCGGAATCTAATATTTACTTGATACAAGGTTGTAGTTTGACATTTTGGCATGAGCAGATTTAGAATTCTCTTAATATTATTGATAGTGTGCAACAAAGAAGATTCCCAAACATTATAGGATTTCATTTTGTAATCATCGCAAAGAGAAGTGCCATTTTCTTTCTTGTAAAAATGAGAGAAATACTCAACTCAGCAGGTAGGATGGTGTAGCCAGAGGTGGATTAGAGTATGACTAAGTCAGTCTTGAGTGGAAATTTGAGACTGTCAGGATTTAAACATCAGTTTTGCACATGAGATGAGTTTAATGTGTTTGTTCTTGTAACCATAAAAATGGCCATCAAAAATGGTCTCAAATGACGAGATGATGGTTTAATGGCTTCCTACCAATGGCTGCTTATGCATTTTGCTTACAAAGGCTTCATCTCTACAAATAAAGCAAAAAGGTAGTGGACTAAAATATATGGCTCCCAGTTTTTGTTAATTTGCGGATTAGATGCGGCTCAATACCGACAAAAGGAACAAAACGTTCTCGGATTGAATAATAAAAGTGTATGTGAGCAGGGCAGGAAGCATACCGATGTGAGGGCAACCCTTGGGAAGAGTCTCCCCCTCGCAACCGCTAATCACTCATCCACTGTAATTTACAATTACACAGTACAATGGAGATGGCAGCGCGGCGAGTGATAGCCGGACAGCAGTGGAGAGCAACTGGAAAAGAAAAAGAACTGAGGGTGAACCAGAGTGGTTTAGATAAGAAGTGATTAAAGCGAATAAATGGACACAAGTGAAGCAAAAATGATGAGACAAACAAAGGGCTGCAGAATGGGCGAGACGTATGAGGAGGAATGGTGAGCTTCTGAGAAAAATCCAAATAAATGCTGGCCGCCGTGACTGAGGAAGAGAGACGGGCGGTATGTTCTATCCATGGCCGAGGCCACTGACTATTAGAGCGTATTAGCCTGTGGCTGATGTATGGCGTGTTGTCAGGGATATGAGGTTTAGATAGGCCGCAGTCTGGGCGAGATAGAGTTTATGTAATGGAATCCACTACCATATCACTCGCCGAGGGCGGGGCTAATTCAATTGCCCCCTGCTGCACCTCGACGAGTGATCCGGGGCTGGAGGATTAGATGGACTGCTATTCAGGTGAGTGCACGAGGCAAATCTATCAGTCAATCCAAATGCTGTTTTCATTCTGATAATTTGTGATTCAGTACAGTGTGATCAGCGTCTTTGGCGACCCCGCCGGTGATTTCTGCTACACAAGACCTGCAGCCCCGGCTGGACTCGGCTGTAATTCAAATATACGTTTTTCTTGGATGTGGAATCTGTCGAGACCAGGTAGTTTTAAAGCCTTTATATCAAGTCTATATGTCTGAGGACATGTTTACACAACAACATTTCAAAAATGATGTAGTTAGCATGCTCGGCCTCAAGTTATTGGTTCTTTCTATGATGAAACCACACACACATATGCACACGGAGAACAATACACTATGGTATACATCCTTTGAAAGATGGCCTCTGATTGGCTAACAAATCTGTTCTGCGCTATAGGAGGCTTGCAGATTATAAATGAACTTACACTATTCACTTAAAAATGAATAAAAGGATAATAGAAACTACTTCACAGTTCAGAGTTTACAGGTGCTCAGTGTAGGGGTGCAGAAAGAAGCATTGTGCCAATTGCAGGGGTTTAAACGAGCATGTTTAGTGAACTTTGGAGTGAGGTAAATCAGGTACAGGTACAAGTGGTTACCTTCTCCAATGAAAGGAAGCCATTACCTTAAAAGAAAAAAAGATGACATCTAAACAAAGCAAGAAAGGACATAGGATGCATCTGCAAAAATGTTAGGGAGAAAAGGAAATGTATTACTGTTAAGAAGCAAAATGTACATGTCACAATGTACCATTGAATGAACCATCTAAGGTGTATTTAAAAAAAAAAAAGACCTTAAATTGATTTTGCAGTGTAAGCGGAGCCTGAAACTCACATTGTTTACTCTCCATTGCACTCGATCTCACTCATCATCAATCCAGAATGTGTATTTTACAGAGGTAGGCTCATCCTCCAAATAGTTCTTTGTAAATATATTAAGGAGCAAAGCGTCCTGGGGAAAAAGTATCCACGCTTTATAAGCAGCTGATCTATGCTGAAGTTTGTGTTTCTGTTCTTTGTCAGTTTGAGGCACATTCAATCACACAACACCGTTCTGTTAAAGATGTGGAGGTGGATGTGATGTGACACACTCTGAAAAGTAAAGTTTGGAGAAAGCTTCAGTGCACAAACACTCTCAACAAACAATACCTTGCAAATTTCTCCCCTTTTTGATGTACTTTATAATTATGATAAGTGGCACTGACGACGGTTCTTTTTTTTCCAGCCCTGTGATGAATATCACTATTTTCAATTCAGTTATATGTCTACATATATTTGATCATAATTGTCCGGTGATCGCCGTGTTTGACATGAGGGAACAAATTTAATTATAACGTATTGAAGGCTGTGACATTTTGTGGTGGATTGGGAATAGTTGGGCGATATTAATTAAAGTCTTCACTTCCTGATAATTTGAGGTGTTTTGAGCTGGGATGGAAAAGCGTGCGAGATAAATAATTTGCAACTGCTACCGGGTCACGTGTACTATATTTCTCTTCAAGCTGTGGAAACAAGAAATTTTCTGAATTCTTGTTGGAGAAAAAAACATCACTTTATACTGTTGGTTTAATTGTAAGTTAAAAGCAAATCACTGTCGCTGGCAACACATTTTGCCGTCTAATTGCAAGTGAATGTAGGAAAGCAACTTTCCCAAGCAGTCGCATGCTCATTGTGTGTGTGTGTGTGTGTGTGTGTGTGTGTGTGTGTGTGTGTGTGTGTGTGTGTGTGTGTGTGTGTGTGTGTGTGTGTGTGCGCGCGTGTGTGTGTTTGGACTGTTTGTAGCTGTTTTCCTCTTCAGTAAAGGAGCTTTTGTTGAATCGAACAGGGAAAACCAACAGACAGGTCCTGTCTGAAAGGTGGAGGCGGCGGCTGAGAGAGACTTTGGCCACGGATGCGACACTCTTTCACTTGTTGAGCGTCTGAACATTTTGGCAGGAGCGCATGATCATGACTGGCAGACTGGCAGACAGTTGTAGCGTGGGCTTCATTTGGTCAATTTACTTTGATAATCGCACTTGTTTCTGAGAATTGGCACAATGCATTTCAGAGAATTAGACTCCTGTTTATACGGTGCCAGATGAGGATCTGGGAAGTTTCTTCTCAAGTCCATTCAGATGTCTGTTTCACAGTACAAAGTTACACTGAATGAATATGTTGATGCACTGACAGGGATGAATACACCAGACATCCATTTTCAACCAAGAACAAAGCAGGAAGTGAACACGGGTCCTCCAGTCTGAAGCTTTTTATTCAAACTTGTACTGTTGACTCCCATGAAAGGATTTTTTTCTTGTTATTCTGCATTTTGCTGGAACCATAAATTGGCACTTTTCTAGTAAAAACTTCATTTTCAGCTGGAAAAACATGAAGCATAACACGAGGACTATCGGTTTTTCTGAGTTGTCGACGCTTTCAGTTTCTTCAGGAGAAATGATGATTGAACAATCATTCAACTCACGCCGTGTGATTGTTAACGTTGTTACCAATTTCATACTGCTTTACAATGCCTTTCTTGAAAAAGTTGTTTTCTAAATTATAAACTACAAATAATAAATTGGTCATTTAAGTAATGGAATAGTAAACAGCTCACTCAGATTACTGTGGGAGGTTAAATAAAAGTTCTCACATCCTTCCGATTCTGAAAGAAGATTTTTAATAAAAGAATAATTTTGTCATCGAGATACAAATATTTAGCTGGAAGTAAAAGTTGCTCGGGATGCGCAGCGTGTCGTGAAAGTTTGTGCGGCTCACGCTGAGACTTTGGCTGCGAGCTCGCACGAGCTACCACGTGCACATAACAAAACATAAAAGTTAAATGTTGGGAGGCAGGAAAACATCTGCTCTTTAATAAATTTAAAATGAACAGCTTTCCATGGGTACAGTGCTGAAGTTTCTGAGGTGCACATCGTGTGAGCAGTCGTCTTAACCGTTGCCTGTGTATTCGCTCGCAGCTCGCTGCAGGGCACAGATTAAAAGCGAAACCAAAGTCAGACTCCTCGCTAGAAACTATGCTGATTGTATTACTGTAGCAGAAGGCATTTATAAGTAATGCATCGACTAGGGGATAGACAAACCTGGGCTGGTATAGCAGCTTGGAAAGGTTGCCATGTTGAAGTACGTGCCTGTTTAAATGTGTGCATATTTTAAAATGAGAAACGACTGATGGGCTGGTTTTGGTGAACCCTCGGCGTTGTTAGGGCCTTTGTGGAGTGTATTTCTCTCATATCTTTGTGTCTACTGATTTAGGTAGACCAAGCCTGTTCTCTTCTTGTTACACTGGTTAGTAGTATGACTGCACAAACTCCAAATATATACTATAATACCTGGACATACCACTCCCTCCCGTTAACCTCCAGCCACATCTTCTCCCTTTACAGTTGCTCTTCATCATCATGCCGCAATACTTTACCATTCCTGTTCTATTATCCCTAGACCTCCTCCTACCTCTCCTTTCCTCAGCCCAGTGAAGGAGAAATTTGTTTATGATGAGGGCTGGGGGGACTATCTGGTTCCACAATAACTAGGCTTTATTGTAACCCCATAAAACTACAAGAAAATGGGCCGAGGGTGATATACAGTGTTGTGTATGTACGGCTCGGCTTGCTCTGCACTTTCTCCCAAACATGGAGGATAAAAGTTCAAATGAAACTGCTGCTGTTGATGATAGCGAAGGAAAAAAAAGAAAAGGAAAATAATGGACGCCCAGAGGAGATGGAACGAGTTTTAGGAAGGGAGACGGCTGAGTCGGAAGGGAAGAGTCGTTAAATCCTCACCCTCACTGCCCATCGGCCCGCCGCTCCTCCTCCGTTTTCTCACCCAATCACTCTCCTCTGCCTCTAATCAGGGAAAGTCTGTGGGACCATTTGATTCTTAATGGAGCCACAGATTCTTACCCTAAATATCTCTGATGTATTCCCCCCCCTGTCTGCAGAGACACGCTCCCACACACACATCCACACACAAACTCTGCCTATGAATTTGTGAATGCCCCCTCCCTTTGTCGTGGCGCATTGGCAGACGGTGCTGAGTGACGGAGCTTTCCGACAGCATAAAAGGTATCCGCTCGAACACTTGAACTCCTTTGATGGTCAAACAGCAGTGAAAAGTGATCCACTCACACTCAGAGAACAAGTGTCTCATGGTTGCTCTCAAGTGTATCGTGTACTCGTTCAAGAGAAAGGGCAGACATCATAAACAGATCTTACAGCAGGCCATTTTTGTGTGTGTGTGTGTGTGTGTGCGAGACAAAGAAAATGA
Source organism: Blennius ocellaris (assembly GCF_963422515.1). Lineage (NCBI taxonomy): Eukaryota > Metazoa > Chordata > Actinopteri > Blenniiformes > Blenniidae > Blennius > Blennius ocellaris. The sequence continues at coordinate 26,115,579 of NC_137654.1, forward strand.
AAGATGGATAGACACACGGGCGAAAGGAATGACAGGACACACGTGGAGAAAGAGCACAGCATCGCCTCCATGGCCTGTTTTTCAAAACTTAATCTGACAGCATGTCCACTTGAGCGACTTTTTGCCGCGCAGGAGGAAACCAAACAGACTCAGAGAGGTGTGCGGTTCGCAGACGGCAAGTCGCCCTGGATCACATCCATCAGCTCGTTGACTTCAAAGAAGGAGAAATGCAGCATGGCTACCGTGGGCTCCTCCACCACCAATCACACTCCCCACTGGAGAGGAGCAGGTCAGAGCTGCTGATGTTACCGCAGGGAGCCCGAGATGGTAATCTGATTGGATGCAGAGCAGAGAAATGCTAATTTGATTAGACAGTGAAACAGAGGCTTGCATGAGGATATGGAGATGGGCTGGGAGCTTTGAACATATCACAGACACCTCAGCAGAATTAATGTGGTCACCATGAGTGTGCATATGTGTGTGAATTACACATGGGAACATTAAAAAAAGAAAACAACCTGACGTGACCAGCAGGGTAGTCTACATTATTGTTCTGGGTATATTATGGTTGGTATACATGATGATTTAGATGGTTGCAGTATTGATGGATCAGTACTGAGGAGTACTCTTTACACGGTTGATATTTTCCTAGGCTTTAGTAATGTGGGTTAATTTACATTTTCGATAATTCAGCTGCAGATAATGCAAAGCCACGCATAGGATTGTTTGCGACGTTCTACCTCACTGCTTGAATCTTTACTCAACTCTTAACTCAAAACTCATTGGCTGCATGTGACCTGGCCACTGAAAATGCAGCTTTTTTAAAATGGCTTCCAAGGTTGAACTTTTTGCGAATGCTCCAATGCCATGGAAACAAAGAGAAAATGCAACTATTTGGAAAGAAAAAAGAAAAGAATCCACGAGCAATTTGAATGTCACTAGTGATTTTCTAAATATATATACTCTGCATGCACTCTTGCAATCTACAATGCTCTTTTGGGTCTCGGAAGGACATTGTTAAGGTTATTTTTTGCTGTGTCCTCCATTGAAGCCGTGGCTTCAAACTCACTAGATATGGTAACGCTGTCCTTTACCGGTGATCCATCAGTGAGAAACCCATGATGCAAATCCAAATTTTGGGAGATGGATATCTTTAATTTTGGCTGCTGTCTGTGCGATAATGTACGTGTAACTGTGCATGTTTGAATGAGGTGGCTATGATGGCGCTGACACCCCCTGCAGACAGTGACCTGGCAATTGACTTGCACGCCATTTATACCCCATCGCTGTCAGAAGCCATCGTTTTGAGTGTCACACAATCAGCAAGGGGTTTGAGTGCGTATTAAGACTGTTTGCTGGCTGACGGTGCCATGAGGATGGTGCGGGTCACTACTATAGAGTGTTACAGCCTGAGGGGAGGTATATAAATACACACACATGCAGATGAACATCTGCCACGTAAGGCCTGGGATAACCTGTCAGGACAGGACATTGGCTGTTTATCACTGTGAAACATTTAGGATTAGAAATCTACTTATCTAGCTCCACCAAATGTGCCGATTTTAACTACTTTAAACACATATTATCGCTGGTATGTTTTTTTTTTTTTTTTTGCAGGCATAACATTATGAATTAAACATCATATAAAGACTTTTTTTGGCAATTTGACTAATGTCGGATTAGTCTGAAAGGTTGAAATCCCATCGTCGGGTCATGTAATCACAGCTAGCATCAGTCATTCAGTGTGACCTGCTCTTCCAGCCCTCGTTCCAATATTAGCAAACGAATGTTGGAGAGGAGACAGGCTTTTAGAAAAGGAAGCGATAAATACTGAGGTCACTCAGGGTAAATTGTCATCTGAGTCTAATTTTCATGAGCCATGCTGATAAGCTAAGTGGTTTGTTTTTGTTCCTCTGATTGGTTTTCCAAAAGAATAAATGGGATTGACTGTTCTTGATTCACGAGAAACACAATGAACAAGACACTATTAAGTGTTTTAATTTTAGATCTGTCAACATCTGCAGATTAAACCGATTAAGCAGTCTATATCGGTAATACATATCCTGTACATTTCTACAACTGAAATACGTTTATTTCTCTTTTTTTTCCCCTTTCGGCTGAATAGTACTTTTAAAATGGATCTTTTGTATGCGATGCAAACTTAGGTTTGTAATACTAGAGACATTAAAGGAGTTTGTTAAGTTAATATTTCACTTCGATTTGATGGAAAGGGCTGCACGCCTCAAGCAAGGATTTGGTTGCTAACCCGAGCCAACCTCGATATCTGAGTTTGGCTGAGACAGACCAGGAGCGAAACTGAGATGGATGGGCTCCAGACAGATATACTACACACACACACACACACACACACACACACACACACACACACACACACACACACACACACACACACACACACACACACACACACACACACACACACACACACACACACACACACACACACACACACACACACACACACACACACACACACACACACACACACACGCACACACTAATCTGCTCTCTCGGTGCCACTCTGTATTGTTCCATAGCACAAATGCCATCCATACAGAAACCATGTGTGGGAAGAGGCAAGACTCTGTTTCTTTGTTTTTCCTCTTTGAGGCGAACGTGTCCATCCTTCATTCTAGAGAGACGCTGCAAACATACGGCGTGAGTGTTAAAACAAGGGTGGGTGTTTAAATGTCAGATCTCATAATTGCATTGCTTGCTTATTGTCTTCCTGCTCCCTGAGTAAAAACTAGCCTCGTTTCTTCATATCCTACGCACACATCTTTTGATATATGCTACGTGCGTCACGGCCACTGGAAAGACCATCGGCAATAACCACAATTGTGTACTTTGATTTCTTTGTGGAGGGGAAAAGGGAGAGAGAAAGAGAGGAAAGCTATTTTTGAGTTTTGGAAACGCGATTGAGATGTGTGATGGATAATGGGCAAGGGGGAAAGTAAAGCCACAAAAATGATGAAAGAAAAACTTTGTGCATACTGATAAAATGTTGCTTTCAAGCTGGAAGTTTTAGGCTTCATGCCAAGGGGAGTAAAACGAAAGAGAAATGTTGGAATCAATATTTGATGTTCCTCCAATTTGCTGACATCAGTGTGACTGTGTAGCATTGTTTTGGTTGTCGGTAGGTAGATCAGTTCAAAGAGCCGTTCTCGTGTTGTTTTGTTGGCTGCGGTGGCCTCGAGGTTCGGGATACAACCTTGTAACCATATGTTTGCAGGTTCGAGTCTCATCACTGTGGATCCGAGTCCCTGTCAGAGTGAGTTAGTAAAAACATGCATAATGCAACAGCTTTTTAATTTTTCTTTATACTTTTCAGTGTATTTATCGTCAGAATGTTTAAATTGACTTGTGTTTGAAAATATAGGCATTTTCACCATGTATATTCTGCACCACAACAAAGAAAAACTTGAAAGTTGAAATTTAAAGGTTATTGTGTCTCTATTTTACTGGTCTGGCCGACTCAAAATGAAATTGGACTGTATGTGGACTCCAAGTGTGTTTGACACCCCCGGACTAAAGAAAGTCATGCAATGTAAGCTGCTTTAGTCTACTTGATGATATTTGAGCATTTGAGAAACTCTTTTTTTTGGGGGGGGGGGGGGGGGGGTTTGCACAGGTAAAACGTTTTTCGTGTGTGTGTGATCTCATGTCAAGAAAGTTTTGATAACAAATAAGTTTGTGGTCTGAGCTTTTACCTGAATTCATGCCTCCCCAGTGAAGTTACAGTTATGCTCTCATGCTAAGCCAGTTTAATCTCGGCCTTCACACAACAGATGTTTAGTCTGTCTGTCAGCCACGTGTTCATATCTGGGGAGACTCTCCTGGAGTGTGAGGACCACTCTTATACTCGGATAGGCTCAGCATTGCTGATAAGGCCATTTGATCAATAGGACTGTGAAGCAGATGCTTAAACATTCATTAATAAACTCACTTTAATATTGATTTTTTTTCTTCTTCCCCCAGAGCACAAAATGGCCTCTGGCCACAGACTTGTAGTCTCTACACAGTTCGTCAACCACAAAGAGATGATTATTTAAGTATGAAATATCACCATTTGAGCCTGGCTGTATTATCTGCAGGCTGCCTTGAAGTGAAACAGGTGTCATAATCTGATTTGTAAGACACTCCACACAGTTGTGATAAGAAGATTTATTGCAAACATAAACTGCTGCTGCTGATTTCAGAGGAGGATATGATTTACGCCTCCTTCATTGTTGCAATCAGCATACTTTCCCTTTGTGTGTGTTGGCCTCCCCGCTAGTGTACATTTCAGACAAAAGCGCGGGGCCGCTTGCACGTCGGAACGCTTTGAGGATACAGTATGCATGGTAATGAAATGACGTCTCGCCATGAGGTCTGAGATCATATCTCTGCCCGCATCGAGATTCCCTCCTGCGAGCAGCTCTTTAAATATGGATCAACCACCTGAGGCTTCCACAGGTAAACACCAAACACTGAGCACGCACGCATGAACGCACACGTGAATCTTGTAAAAACGCCATCATTAGTTATTCAAACACCGCATGAATGTGAGAAACCCGCTGATGTCACATGCGAATAAAATACGATGTTTGATCCCAGAGGATTAATCCATACTGAAGCGCAATTAGGATTAAATTTTTTCCATGATGTATCCCACACACACACACACACACACACACACACACACACACACACACACACACACACACACACACACACACACACACGCACACACACGCACACACACACGCACACGCACACGCACACGCACCCACACGTGATATCACCACTGTTTCTGCACTGCAACAATTTGAGCGTCTTCTTTGCTCTTCGGCTCGGACTCACAAGTTTGCATTAGGCTTCTTCATTGGAGTTGATTCAGGATCATCACACAGAAGTTCCTCCGTCTTGCCAACCATTTCTTTGTAGATTTCATAGCCTTCTGTTAATTGTTGTTTTCCTGAAAGAATGACCCAGTTTTAATCCAACAACATTCTCAGCTCCCTGCAAAGCAGTGGTTTGACAATCTTTAATATCCACCACAGTGCTGAAAGGATTTCCTATTTCCTTGATGACTGCCCTCTTTTTTTATTTATTTATTTTTTTAAACCTGCAGCGGCTTCTACTTACAGTATGTGTCTTTTAATTTCCCTCAGCGTGCAACTCAAGTTACACTGTCATTAAGCAAAGTGTACATGCTCATCGGAGACTGAATGACCTAACTATCCCGAGCTACTGGACAACTTTGATCCACAGCAAAGTGTTTTAACTCATGGACTGTCCTACTTACTATCTTTGAGTACTTCCGACCTTTTCATTAATTTTCCTTCGATATGGGTTATAGAACTTTGTTTCACTTGGTTTCTAAATTTACATGGCCCTTTTTAAAGCAGATAACCTGGAATTTGATGAGCATTTTATCAAGTTTACCCAGGAGTTAACAAATGATTACAACTACAAATTGAATGATTTCTCACGAGCTTTAACATTCCTAGGTGCAATAATGTTATATTTTAACACAAAAAAGCCTTTTTATTTACTTGTCTATTGCGGTAAAATGGCTCTGTTAATAGTTTTTTCTATGATTTCTATGCATACACTAAGTTTGGACTTTTGCAGATTCTACAGAAGTCCCAAAAGATAGATAAAAAGAGGTTTTGTAATTCAATAAACAATGTTTTGATAATGAATGAGTTTTTTCATGCGATCACTGAAAACTTTAAGGATCTGACTGTAATCTGACACGTTAATGTGCGACATTCCAGAGGCGTCGAGAGCATATAACCATAGCAGCACAGAAAGACAGTTGCACTCACCCACATCAACATGCATCTGGGTCACATCCCAACGTCACCTTCATTCACGGATTCTTGAACCGGAGGAAGCAGTTAATCCACTCACTATAGTTTGTTTTGTCAGTTTTTGCAATGCAGTTTGGTTTTTTGTGAGTTGCCTTTAGATTTTACCACCAATTTACCTTTTCAAAGGAGTGATGTCCATTTACATCATACAGAAATCGCAGCACATGAACAGAACCATGAAATTCATCCGCTGCAGCTGTGCCGTGACCTTTAGATGTTGAGAGGGGAAGCGGAGTCCATGCAGCTAAATGCTGAGACTAGCACTATATCCGCTGTGAAGACAGTCTTCTCTCTTCAGACTGACACTCTTAATGAGATACTATGTTTTTGGCTAAATGGTCAAAGCATTTATTTCCCGGGTGTGCTGTTGAGCTTGTTTTGTTCATGGCGGCAGTATTTCACTGATTTTATGTGTGCAAAATTACATGGCTGTTTCCGTACACTTGTCCACCTTCCCCATCAATCATTCCATCACACGCACGCACGCAAGCACATACACACACACACACCATAAGTCATCTCAACATGTTTATGGAAGCACTTGGATCAATAGGCAGCCAGCCTCTGGCCATCAGAAATCAATACCACAGCAAATAGTGAGGACACAAGGCAAGAACAAAGCTGCCCACCCCCCACGCACACACACACACACACACACACACACACACACACACACACACACACACACACACACACACACACACACACACACACACACACACACACACACACACACACACACACACACACACACACACACACACACACAGGGCTGCCTTGGTCAGTGAATGGTTGTTGTGATGCAGGCAGCAGTGTGATCAGGGGTCCATCTGGAGCTGTTGCAGCCCTGGCCTGCGGTGATCCCGAGGGCAGACACATGAAAGCGAAAGCTGTAATACATAACTGCGCCACCTCCATACACCATTTCCACATTGAACAGACACTGGGAGGATAAAAAGTTTCTATTGAAGAAACAAAGTGAGCTTTAAAATGAACTTCTCACCAAGGACTTCCTGTGTCCCTGCACGTGTGGGATCTAATGATCTGCTGAATTGCATCAGTCTAAGGCAGTGTTTTTCAACCTTTTTTGAGCCAAGGCACACTTTTTTCTTTGGAAAAATCTCGAGGCACACCACCACCCGAAAATGTTAACATTTTAAACTCTGTAGCCTATATTAACAATATAAAGTCATTTTCATCAATGCTTTATCAACAAGAATCAAATAAATACAGAAAAAAAGTATTTCCCAATTTCTTTTTTTTATTTGTACTCGCTCAGTGTGAAACCTGGACCTGATGGATGAACACAGAGCTGATATCCTGGTTAGATTCTTTCTTTTCAAAAACTTTTCCATCACTGTCACTGACACAGTACTTTGATACAAGATGGGAGCAGCCGCAGGTGGTGGTGATAAACAAGACTGACTGTTTCAGTTTAGATTTCAACGGCAACGTTCTGTGCTGCCATCTATTGGCGAAGAGTATTAATACATGATTACTCTGCAACACAAATGTTTTTTTAGAAAAAAAATGTGAAATTGGATAATTTCCAACGGTACACCTGACTATATCTCGCGGAACGCTAGTGTGCTGCGACACAGTGGTTGAAAAACACTGTCCCAGAGAAACACATCAGGGGTGGGGGGATATTGGATGTGTTTAACAGCCATACCACAGCAAGAGTCCCATCACATTTGAAACACACACAACACAGCCACCCCCCTACCCCCCCACCCCCCACCCCCCCGGGTCAAAATGTGTATAAATGTGAATAATGAAGCAGAGGGAAGCTGAAAATATCTCCCAAAGGCATCAAATTACAAATGAGACATTCCCATGTTGTCAAACAAAATTGGGTTTTATTTACAGGCTTGAGTAACAGAAAACAAACAACAGGCTCCCAGAAAATGGTGTCTCTGGTTCACCATCGTGAAGCTCTTCTCTTCTTCTGTTGTTTTGCTTTCTTCTCTTGTCTTCTGGTCACAAACTTCTTTCCTTGCCCCAAATCTGAAAAACAAAATGTGTTTTGTGTTAAACAATGCTGGTTAAACAGCCTATCAACCAAGGTTAGTGCAGCTCTCCAATTAACTAGATATAAAATAAAGCCCATCCAACCGATCCAGTCACTTTTCAATGATGAATAACAGCTTGTCTTGTCATTGAGGTGCTTACTTGGATTATTGTTGGGCTGGTTCTTTTCCATCGGGTTGGAGGAGCAGTCAGAAGTAGTGACCTTTGTCTCCTCTTTATTGGGTTGTGGTGATCTTTAATAAGCAAGAAGGAAAATTGTTAGTTTCAGTTGAGTTAGTCTTTTTTCTTAAAATACTAAAACTCCTCAGAGCTGTAGAGTTTGGACAAATACCTGTTGGCAGAGGCTGAAGGCTGTTGTGAGACATGTTGTGCTGGGGCCTGGTCCTGCTTGTTCAGGTCAGACGGACTATATTTGGACCAATATTTGCATCCGGGCCAGGTGATGCTGGCAAGTAGTGGCTCAATATAGTCATATTCATAAGAACTGCAGCTGTCGCACTCCTCCAGGGGTTTGCTGTAACATTTCACATTGGAAGATTAACAATCATTACACTGAACAGCTTGCAAAAGCACAATGATGTTGAATATTTGTAACACTTAGCAGCTATTTCATTGGTCTGTTTGTTTAAAAAGACTCAAAATTATCAGAGATAAAGTTTGGACAAAATACCTGTTGACAGTCTCTGCAATGTCCAACTCCTCCAGGTGCTTTTCGTCGTTTGAAGTCTTTTCTTCAGTGACGGTGATGCTGGAGAAAAGAGGCTGAACATAGTCATATTCGTAAGAGCTGCAATTGTTGCACTCCACCACATGGTTGCTGTTGGACCTGGTGATGCTAGCAAGAAGTGGCTCAGTATATTCATCCTCCTCAGAGCTGCAATCATCAGAAAGATAAACATTACAGGTCATTACACTCAACAGCCTGCAAAAGCACAATGATGTTAAATATGTGTAACACTTAGCATCCAACTCATCATTGGGTCTGTTTTAAAAGACCAAATCATCAGAAAAAGGGAGTTGTGACAAATACCTGTTGACAGACTCTGCAATGTCCAACTCCTCCAGGTGCTTTTCGTCATTTGAAGACTTTTCTTCAGTGAAGGTGATGCTGGCAAAAAGAGGCTGAATATATTCCTCTTCCTCAGAGCTGCAATCATCACACTCCACCACATGGTTGCTGTAAGAGTTCACAGTGGAAGACAAACAATCATTACACTGAACAGCTTGCAAAAGCACAATTATGTTAAATACGTGTAACATTAAGCAGTTATTTCATTTGGTGGTGTGTTTAAAAAGACTCAAAATCATCAGAGATAAAGTTTGGACAAAATACCTGTTGATAATCTCTGCATGGTCCAACTCCTCCAGGTGCTTTTCATTGGTTGAAGTCTTTTCTTCACTGAAGGTGATGCTGGAGAAAAGAGGCTGAATATACTCATATTCGTAAGAGCTGCAATTCTCGTACTCCACCACCTGGTTGCTGTTGGACCTGGTGATGCTGGCAAGCAGTGGCTCAATATATTCATCCTCCTCAGAGCTGCAATCATCAGATAGATAAACATTACAGGTCATTACACTCAACAGCTTGTAAAAGCACAATGATGTTGAATATTTGTAACACTTAGCAGCTATTTCATTGGTCTGTTTGTTTAAAAAGACTCAAAATCATCAGAGATGAAGTTTGGACAAAATACCTGTTGACAGTCTCTGCAATGTCCAACTCCTCCAGGTGCTTTTCGTTGGTTGAAGACTTTTCTTCAGTGAAGGTGATGCTGGAGAAAAGTGGCTGAATATACTCCTCTTCATCAGAGCTGCAATCATCACACTCCACCACGTGTTTGCTGCAATAGTTCACAGTGGAAGATAGACAATCATTACACTCAACAGCTTGCAAAAGCACAATTATGTTAAATATGTTTAACATTGAGCAGCTATTTCATTGGTTTGCTTGTTTGTTTGTTTGTTTGTTTAAAAGACACAAAATCATCAGAGAGAGAAAGTTGTGACAAATACCTGTTGACAGTCTCTGAATGGTCCAACTCCTCCAGGTGGTTTTGGTCGTTTGAAGTCTTTTCGTCACTGAAGGTGATGCTGGCGAAAAGCGGTTGAATATATTCATCTTCCTCAGAACTGCAACCGTCACACTCCACCACGTGTTTGCTGCAAGAGTTCACAATGGAAGATAAACAATCATTACACAGCTTGCAAAAGCACAATGATGTTGAACATTTGTAACACTTAGCATCTATTGTATTGGTCTGTTTGTTTAAAAGACTCAAAATCATCAGAAAGATGACGTGAGGACAAATACCTGTTGACAGACTCTGCAAGGTCCAACTCCTCCAGGTGATTTTCTTCAGGTGAAGCCTTCACTTCTGGAAAGAAATCTTCTTGCACCGAAGGAAACTCATGGCTTGTTCTTTCCTTGCCATTTTCCACCTCTTCATGCAGGTCCTTCAGCTCTTTTTCCAGAGCACCGATTTTCTCCTGCTGGTCATTCAGATGTTTCAAGAACATCGCTGCAACTCCCATCACCTCCGCCGCAAGGGTCTGTCTGTTAATAGTGGGAGCGCCACTAATGTACTGTAAAACACAAGCAAAGACCATCATTAGACCTGCTCAATAAAATCTTTGCCTCAGTTACCGTAGAAAACGTTATTATGGTCTTCAATCTTCCTCTCATTTCATTTACATCCAAAATTACATGGTTCTACTAGAATTACTTGTATTTAACAACAACTTACATTCAAAATCTGGACCACTCCGTGAAGCACATTCCCCTCTACGGTCTCCATCTCTGGAAGCTGTGGTGGGACCGTCAAGTTGTTCATCGTGTTGTCACGACAATCTGCAGCAAATATTTAGAATAAAATATTGTCAATTTTTCACACAAAATTGACAATTGGTAAGGTCACCAAATGTACTTTTTTGCATTCAACTCACAGTTTTGACGGAAATAGAGAATGTTGTCTGAAATCAAATCCTTGAGAAGAATCTCGCAGTGGATGAAGTCTTTCAGAGAATCGCTGTCGCGTGTGTCACAATCGCTGGAGGGTGAAGAACTGGAAATCGAACTGGAACCTGGAGAGAAACAAGTGACTGCCAACGCTGAACGAAGCTGATCCGGACTGAAAGGAAAAGGCCAAATGGGTTCTGTCTATCTGCTGTCTGTCCTTTGATGTGTCCTTTGAGGGCCTCAAGGGGCGGGGCATCGTGGGGGAGGAGCCTCATGGAGGATATCAAAGGACCTTTTATCACTTTGATCTTCTCCAGTTTTTTAAAGAGCCCTTTATGACACATCAAAGGACAGACAGCAGATAGATAGAACCCATTTGGCCTTTTCCTTTCAGTTCGGATCAGCTTCGTTCAGCGTTGGCAGTCACTTGTTTCTCTCCAGGTTCCAGTTCGATTTCCAGTTCTTCACCCTCCAGCGATTGTGACACACGCGACAGCGATTCTCTGAAAGACTTCATCCACTGCGAGATTCTTCTCAAGGATTTGATTTCAGACAACATTCTCTATTTCCGTCAAAACTGTGAGTTGAATGCAAAAAAGTACATTTGGTGACCTTACCAATTGTCAATTTTGTGTGAAAAATTGACAATATTTTATTCTAAATATTTGCTGCAGATTGTCGTGACAACACGATGAACAACTTGACGGTCCCACCACAGCTTCCAGAGATGGAGACCGCAGAGGGGAATGTGCTTCACGGAGTGGTCCAGATTTTGAATGTAAGTTGTTGTTAAATACAAGTAATTGTAGTAGAACCATGTAATTTTGGATGTAAATGAAATGAGAGGAAGATTGAAGACCATAATAACATTTTCTACGGTAACTGAGGCAAACATTTTATTGAGCAGGTCTAATGATGGTCTTTGCTTGTGTTTTACAGTACATTAGTGGCGCTCCCACTATTAACAGACAGACCCTTGCGGCGGAGGTGATGGGAGTTGCAGCGATGTTCTTGAAACATCTGAATGACCAGCAGGAGAAAATCGGTGCTCTGGAAAAAGAGCTGAAGGACCTGCATGAAGAGGTGGAAAATGGCAAGGAAAGAACAAGCCATGAGTTTCCCTCGGTGCAAGAAGATTTCTTTCCAGAAGTGAAGGCTTCACCTGAAGAAAACCACCTGGAGGAGTTGGACCTTGCAGAGTCTGTCAACAGGTATTTGTCCTCACGTCATCTCTCTGATGATTTTGAGTCTTTTAAACAAACAGACCAATACAATAGATGCTAAGTGTTACAAATGTTCAACATCATTGTGCTTTTGCAAGCTGTGTAATGATTGTTTATCTTCCATTGTGAACTCTTGCAGCAAACACGTGGTGGAGTGTGACGGTTGCAGTTCTGAGGAAGATGAATATATTCAACCGCTTTTCGCCAGCATCACCTTCAGTGACGAAAAGACTTCAAACGACCAAAACCACCTGGAGGAGTTGGACCATTCAGAGACTGTCAACAGGTATTTGTCACAACTTTCTCTCTCTGATGATTTTGTGTCTTTTAAACAAACAAACAAACAAACAAACAAGCAAACCAATGAAATAGCTGCTCAATGTTAAACATATTCAACATCATTGTGCTTTTACAAGCTGTTGAGTGTAATGACCTGTAATGTTTATCTATCTGATGATTGCAGCTCTGAGGAGGATGAATATATTGAGCCACTGCTTGCCAGCATCACCAGGTCCAACAGCAACCAGGTGGTGGAGTACGAGAATTGCAGCTCTTACGAATATGAGTATATTCAGCCTCTTTTCTCCAGCATCACCTTCAGTGAAGAAAAGACTTCAACCAATGAAAAGCACCTGGAGGAGTTGGACCATGCAGAGATTATCAACAGGTATTTTGTCCAAACTTTATCTCTGATGATTTTGAGTCTTTTTAAACACACCACCAAATGAAATAACTGCTTAATGTTACACGTATTTAACATAATTGTGCTTTTGCAAGCTGTTCAGTGTAATGATTGTTTATCTTCCACTGTGAACTCTTACAGCAACCATGTGGTGGAGTGTGACGATTGCAGCTCTGAGGAAGAGGGATATATTCAGCCTCTTTTTGCCAGCATCACCTTCACTGAAGAAAAGTCTTCAAACGACGAAAAGCACCTGGAGGAGTTGGACATTGCAGAGTCTGTCAACAGGTATTTGTCACAACTCCCTTTTTCTGATGATTTGGTCTTTTAAAACAGACCCAATGATGAGTTGGATGCTAAGTGTTACACATATTTAACATCATTGTGCTTTTGAAGGCTGTTGAGTGTAATGACCTGTAATGTTTATCTTTCTGATGATTGCAGCTCTGAGGAGGATGAATATATTGAGCCACTTCTTGCTAGCATCACCAGGTCCAACAACAACCATGTGGTGGAGTGCAACAATTGCAGCTCTTACGAATATGACAATGTTCAGCCTCTTTTCTCCAGCATCACCGTCACTGAAGAAAAGACTTCAAACGACGAAAAGCACCTGGAGGAGTTGGACATTGCAGAGACTGTCAACAGGTATTTTGTCCAAACTTTATCTCTGATGATTTTGAGTCTTTTTAAACAAACAGACCAATGAAATAGCTGCTAAGTGTTACAAATATTCAACATCATTGTGCTTTTGCAAGCTGTTCAGTGTAATGATTGTTAATCTTCCAATGTGAAATGTTACAGCAAACCCCTGGAGGAGTGCGACAGCTGCAGTTCTTATGAATATGACTATATTGAGCCACTACTTGCCAGCATCACCTGGCCCGGATGCAAATATTGGTCCAAATATAGTCCGTCTGACCTGAACAAGCAGGACCAGGCCCCGGCACAACATGTCTCACAACAACCTTCAGCCTCTGCCAACAGGTATTTGTCCAAACTCTACAGCTCTGAGGAGTTTTAGTATTTTATGAAAAAAGACTAACTCAACTGAAACTAACAATTTTCCTTCTTGCTTATTAAAGATCACCACAACCCAATAAAGAGGAGACAAAGGTCACCACTTCTGACTGCTCCTCCAACCCGATGGAAAAGAACCAGCCCAACAATAATCCAAGTAAGCACCTCAATGACAAGACAAGCTGTTATTCATCATTGAAAAGTGACTGGATCGGTTGGATGGGCTTTATTTTATATCTAGTTAATTGGAGAGCTGCACTAACCTTGGTTGATAGGCTGTTTAACCAGCATTGTTTAACACAAAACACATTTTGTTTTTTAGATTTGGGGCAAGGAAAGAAGTTTGTGACCAGAAGACAAGAGAAGAAAGCAAAACAACAGAAGAAGAGAAGAGCTTCACGATGGTGAACCAGAGACGCCATTTTCTGGGAGCCTGTTGTTTGTTTTCTGTTACTCAAGCATGTAAATAAAACCCAATTTTGTTTGACAACATGGGAATGTCTCATTTGTAATTTGATGCCTTTGGGAGATATTTTCAGCTTCCCTCTACTTCATTATTCACATTTATACACATGCGCTAGATCAGTGTTTTTCATCCTTTTTGAGCCAAGGCACACTTTTTTCTTTGGAAAAATCTGGAGGCACACTACCACCAGAATATGTTAAAATGTGAAATTCCATTAAAGCCCTCAGTGTGAAACCTGGACCTGATGGCTGAAGAGCTGAGATCCTGGTTAGCATTCTTCCTTTTCAAAAACTTCTCCATCACTGTCACTGACACAGTACTTTGATACAAGATGGGAGCAGAAGGTGGAGATTAACCAGACTGACGTCTGTTAAGTTTCGATTTTACCGGCAACATTCTGTGCTGCCATCTAGTGGTGAAGAGTATTTATACATGATTACACACTACAGCTGTGAGAGCAAATGATTTTTAGAAAAAAATTTGAAATTGGACAATTTCCCACGGCACACCTGACTATATCTCGCGGTACACCAGTGTGCCATGGCACAGTGGTTGAAAAACACTGGTCTAAGGCCCCGGTTACGCAACGTCTAGTGGAAACGCATTGTTTTTGTGTTTTTGTTTCACGGCACGGTGTCTGATGGGGAGCCACAAACAACTGCGATATATAAACCAGATATCAATGTGCGCCTTCCTCACCACTCCTTCCTCACTACTCCACATCTGCCCGCGAGATATTAATCAACTTTTTCATTCTGCGTCTAATTCTTCTGATTCGCGCGGTGAGCTTTGTTTGTTTATTACCCAGAATGCATTGCGCACTGCATCACATGTTCTCACTCCACCCACGAGAAAGTTTGGGTCGGATCAAGGGTTGCTATATCCGCTAAACTGTTAAAAATGTCACATTAATCAATGTGCACTGTCGGTGCAGCCTCACCTTCCACCAGGGCTTAGTCACTTTTTCTTTTGTTGACAAAATAATTTACTTCCATGTGAGGATTGAATAATTCATGTTTTTGCTGTATATTTTTAATAAACCTGAGGTATTGTGCTCCGCCACTGTGAAGTTAAGGGAGCAGAGTTCGCTCTGAAGTGACTTTATGCCACAGCTCTCTGTTGGCTTATAAATAGCAGCACAACGAACCTCACCACAATGTTTACCTGACTTAAAATGAGAGGGGCTACGTCTTGTGGAAACCAAGTGTGCTGTTTCATAGGAGTGACAAGCAGTAGTTATTGGCAGAAGCAAGGAAAAAATACTGGGAAAAAAAATTGAAATTAGGCGATCGAGAGGCAAAAGAGACAAAAAAAAAATCTATTTTGGACTATTTCAAACAAGCTTGTCACAACAGTGCTTGGGAACTCGAGCTGTCTGTCTACACACACACACACACACACACACACACACACACACACACACACACACACACACACACACACACACACACACACAGACGCACACACACACACAGACGCACACACACGTCAGTCTGTGTGAGTTTCAGTGACAGTGGGATCAGTCTGCACCCCACAGGCTGTAACCCCTCGAAAACCTTCTCAAAACGCTTTAATTAAAACGTCTCACACAATTACAGCACATCCTGATGCCTTGACCTTCACACCTCCCATGAATACTGTGTCATACCATGGCTCTTGTGTACACACACACACACACACACACACACACACACACACACACACACACACACACACACACACACACACACACACACACACACGGAAAGTGTTAATTATTTTATGCCCAAGTCTTTATTCCAACATCACTTCCCAACATTTTGGTCTCAACTTTGTTTGCTTAGTGGAAACTTAAAGAAAAAAAAAAAAAAAGATTTCTCAATTTTGAGAAAATATATAGAAACAAACAGGTTAATTGGGGAGGAACCTGAAGCATCTGAAGAAAACATGCATGTTTGTTCAGTTTGTTTTTTGTTTTTTGTTTGTTGTTTTTCACTCACCTCTGATCTGCTTGGACTGGCTGTGCACTTGGGTGTTCACTGGGACTGGAACTCTCAACAAAGCAAAGCTTTTTAAACTGAGTAAAGTTTCCAGGACAGTCTGGATGTGAGACTTCCCGATCCTCAAGGCACTGCTTTCATTTAGGGAACGTCCCAAAAACACGACCTTCTGGTTTGCTTTTGCTCCAGTCTGGAGCTCTCCAACACGCTCAGAGGATGGAATGTGTGTTGTCTGGTGTCGAGTGCTGACGCTGATAGGCTCTGAAGGGAGTCTTTTTACAAATAGCTTTAATTACCATAACGACGTAGGATAATCTGTGTTCAGCACTGAAAAGGTCTGCTCGGTCAAAATGTCAGACTTCTGTCCTGCATTGACCCAGATTTTCAGTCCCCTCTTGTCTCTGCTGTTTCCCCTCCTCCACGTGCTTTTATTATTCTAGTTTGCACACTCTTTTAATGTATTTTCTTCCAACCTGATTGAGATAAAGTCCTCTTTTTACCTTTTTCTGTGTCGTGTGTTTGAGTCTGCTGAAATATCTTCTACACTGGTCCTGTTACTCCAGATATTTTTGTCATTGTACAAAAAAACAAGCAAACACCAATAGTTGATTTACATGACCTCTGATGCTGAACTGTTTCTGCTGCCTTTCTGTGTGCAGCTGAGCATGCTGATTAAAACAGGAAGCCAGACGTATCCATTAAAGAACCTCCTGGCTCGACATGGGTTTTCACACTCATACGCCGAAAAAAAATTACCTTATATAGGAATCAAATATGAAGATCTTCGTTTTTACCTCCTATGCTCAGATACCACAAGCACCACTTGGTGGGCTAAGTTAAGTTGATTATGGACTGAATTAGTTGGTGACCTATGATGAGTTCTCCTTAAAATGTGTTATTCTCACCTGCAGCAGACTTGATACTGTTGTGCAACCTGGATCTTTGTGGCTTTGCCTCCTTGTTCAACATTTGAAATGTTTTTGTCTCCTTCTTAATCCCGTCACTCCGAAGAGGACCACAGGGCATCCGCGGAAATATGCCCACATGAACGATCTTGAGCTTATCTAGCAATCTTATGCCAGTTAAACCTGTTTGACACAGTTCCTCATTGCAATTCGGGTTTGGGATTTGGGAGTCTGCTGGTGCTCCTGGGCGTAAAGCGGTATCGACCTGGTCTGCGACTCTGTGTCATGCCCGTCCTGGTTTAGAGCTTCTCGTCCTTGTCCCGTGAATAATTAGGCTGCATTCTCTGTGGATGTTTCTGTAGCTGAAGAAGGTTTTATGAAGGTAGGCGGTTGGACAGCAACCCTCCAGCTTGAGGACCTTTGGATCACTCTTTGGCTGGTCTATGGCTTTCGACCTGTTCGGCATGGGTGACCCTGCCGGGAGTACGAGACTCCAGCCGACCCAGCTCTCGGGATCAGAATGTGATCCTTTCCAGACACGCTTTTGTCTATATCTAGCTTTTTCTCTGGACAAAAATAATGTTTTCCAGATCAGTAAAGTCTTGATTACAGAAGTTTTTTTTGTCAGTAATTGATGATTGTCGAAATGTGTGAGGTTCAGATCAAAGATCAGCTCTTTGGGATGACTCCTACCCCCTGCAGTCCCCACCACACCCATCTGTCTAAACTCTTATAGTGACATCTAAAACACATTGCTGTCTCAATGAAAATACTCTTGTTAATTTGGTTACAACAATCTTCAGGTGTCTTGGCAAGCAGTATCAATCTCTAATGAAACCTCGAATAAAAACAGATCCAAGTAGTAATAAAATACTTTATTTTGATGAGTTTGCATGCGCTCCTCTGTGTGCGCAGCCACAAACGAGCGTTTCAGGTTAGTTTCTGACTTTAAAATGTAGATATATACGAGTGAGTACACATGTCTCTTTGATGGTGACGAACGTCCTTTCCTGGGAACAGCATTTCATATTGGATGAAATAAAGACACGAGCACTTATTGGGTAAAACTTACCAAAATCAAGCAAGTCAGAATTGAACACGTTCGAAGCATTTTTCACCATTTGAAGAGATATAAAGGTTCTCCGTAGATTACATTGCTTGTTACAAATGCCCCCCACCCCCCTCCGCCCCGCCCCCTCGCCCCATCACCCCCTCGCCCCCTCCCTGTATGTGCATCAAAGAACACTATCTATTAAGAGTGCTTCAGGGGACTTGACTTAGATTGCAGCTGCATTATCCTGCACAATGCAAACTTTAGTTGAACAATCTTCTCCTGTTTTGCCTGTTCAGCGTTTCTCTGTGTGGCAATAACCGAACGGTGGAGGCGATTCGCTGCCACACCAGGGAACTCAAATATGTGGGTATCTAAGATAGATGTGTTGGTATCAGTATATAGACACACACCCACACACACCCACCCACACACACACACACACACACACAGACATGCACACACTGCAATGTAAAAGATGGACACAATGTGCCGGGGCTTATCTGAAATGGGGAATGATGATAGCGGCGAAGGCTCATGATTGGTTATCCCATTTAGACCGAGGGATGTGATTGGTTGTCTTCTTGGACTGGCTCCCATCATGCATCACACAGATTCATCTGTTCCTCCGGGTCCACTCAAGTAGGGCCGATCCATCTCTCCCTCCATTCTGCCTTCCTCTGCCCCTCACATTACTTATCTGTCGCTCTCCTTCATCTCATTGCCCTCGCTGTATCCCGGCCCCTCTCCCGCTTTATGTATCTATCTCATCACCATCCTTTCGGCTGCTTGTACTCATCTCTCGCTCAGCCGCCTTCCTGCTGTTCACCATCTTCATTTACTTACTTTTCTCCTCTTCCTTCACCCCCCCCCCCCACCCCTGCTCCATTTTCCCAATCATCCTTCACTCATATCCTCCACTTCCTTTCAAGACTATCCTCTTCTCCCTTTCTGCCATCGCTCTTCCTGGCCCGGCAAGGCTTGTTTTTTTTTTTGTTTTTTTTGTCAAACCCAAGACAAGAATATGTGAGACCATTAATATGTTTTACTAGCAGCCGAGTCCACAGCAAGGTTAAAGGAGGCGAAGGCATGAGTTAGATTAAAAATGGAAATACAGGAAGAAATAAGGCAAACAATAAAGGAGGGTGAACACCTGAGTGCTTATTATCATTGTCTGTCACACTGAAGTGTGCAGCCATGTAATTATGCTTGAAACCATCTTGTCTAGTAGTCATTGACAGCTTTCATTCAGTTGGGAAAAAAACTTCTCTTCTCTTCTCTTCTCTTCTCTTCTCTTCTCTTCTCTTCTCTTCTCTTCTCTTCTCTTCTCTTCTCTTCTCTTCAACATGAGAAGCACTCAGCGAGAAGCTCAGTGGGGTGCGTGTGTGTGTGTGTGTATGGGTGTATCTGAGTGTGTGTGTCCATGCTTCACCCTCTCTGTGCGACTGTATGTTTCTCCGCCTGCCTCTGGTAGCGAGCGTCACTCTTTGAGTCAATCAAATAGCAAGGTCCCCTCCGTCTCTTCTTCCTCGGCATACCGTCCTCCACCTCAGTCCTTTTCCCCGCTTTTCTCATCACAGCTTTTTTTTTTTTTTTTTACAGACTAGTCTTTCTGCGGTAGTCTGTCTGCGCCTTCTTTTTTTTTTTACCCACCACTCAGGTTTCACTATCTCGGAGAGGCAGAGGCAACCCCCTTCTTTCACAAACCCATGCTTTTTTATTTATCCTTCCTTCTCCCGCTTTTTCTCTGTCTTTCCTTGTTTCCTTTTACTCTCCTCCACCCTTTCTCTGTCTCCGTCTCTCCTGGGAGTGTTGTTATCAAAAGTCAGGAAAATAATAGGCTGCGTCTTTTGAAGTCTGCCATGGCTGTTTGACGTCTCGGTGGTGTTTCATGCAGATATTGGCTCCATTTGTGACGGGGATAAACAAAAGATTAAACTTTTTTTTTTTTAAGGTCAGTGTGTGTGTGTGTGTGTGTGTGTGTGTGTGTGTGTGTGTGTGTGTGTGTGTGTGTGTGTGTGTGTGTGTGTGTGTCACTCCTTCAGGGTCCACATTGGCCTCCTGTCACCTTGCCAATCATATCAGGTAGGTGTGTTCTGATAACCTTATCTCTGCCTGAGCTCTGCATAGCCATAGGGCCCCCCCCTCCTCCAACACACACACACACACACACACACACACACACACACACACACACACACACACACACACACACACACACACACACACACACACACACACACACACACACACACACACACACACACACACACACACACTCACACGTAGCAAATGAAAGGGGCTGGGGAGCAGATAGGGATCGATGCTGCTAAATCAAGGACATGCACTATGCTGCTTCTCTCTGTCTCTCCGTGGTTCTTATCTATAATGGAAAAGCCATACATTTACAGCTCCCTGCCTACCATATGGTCACGCTCAATCACAACATGAAATACTGCTGCAAAGTGGTGGTGCAGAGAAGTGGGGGGGGGGGTCCTGTGTTTGACTTGCAAATAATCATCCAAATTATCTGGTGTTTGTGTATGAGGGAAAAGCAGAGACTGAAGGTTTTTTTTTTTTTTTTTTACTTCAAAATACTTTCACAGTAATTAAAAAAAGAGCATTTAAGCCCTTGTTATTATAAAGACTGTGCTCAGGTTCTGCTGTCTAGGTGTGGAGGACTGCAGTAGAATATGGCTGCTTCGTTCACTCATAATCTGGAAAACAGAATTTAACGGTAGATACATTTGTCACTACGTGCATAAATAGCAGACACGCCACCCAAGTTTTATTTCATGAGAGATTGGATAAAATTTTTACTTCTACAACATTGGGTCTTATATGTTGGGAAATATTAGTTATCGACTCTTAAGTCAATTTCCATCTTAAGATGGAAATTGTTTCTGTCCCAACTATTCCCACTATGCTGCCATCAAATTGAACTTGAGTTCAAATATTAATAGCTTTTTCTCATTGTCGTATTTTGATCCAAATATTGTGATTTAATGACATTTGTAAATGGTCTTCATTTACATTTATGCAATGATTCAGCTTTTTTTTGTGGAAATTCAGTGTTTACAAACTTTTTTCTGTTTAAATCTTTATTAGAATTTTCTTTTTAAATATACATGAATAAAAAAAATGTAAACCAATGCCGCTTGTTTATAATCCAGTATTGTCTATACAACCAAACAGTTCATATCCAAATATTATTCTTAATTTTTCACTTACAATTTCCCAAAAACGTGTTACTTTCTGACAATTCGGAAAGAAAGAAAGAAACAAAAAAAAAAAAAGCGTGAGAATGATCTACATCAAAATGCCCACAATTTCACCAGCATACCTGATGGACATGTATCTGCTTGCTTTTCATTTTTGGGACTCTAAAGAAGTGAACCAGATTCTTCCAGGAGAAAGCTTCTTGTCTGATGAATTTAGTCCTTTGTATGATGATACTATCCTTTTATTTCTTTTGTTTCATGCTTCACTTATCATTTGAATCACATCATTTAACTCTTTGGAAGACTCCGGCTCGATTTCACTCTTATGATAGTCACTTAGTTGAAGATATCTGTAAAAGCCATGTTTTACAAAATAAGCGTTTCATGTTTTAAATGGGAGGAGATGTGTCAATGTTGAATCTCAAACCAAACCTGAATGTCTTGCTCTGTGCCTCCCCTTCGTTTGCTTCCTGTTCAGCAGCTTCTGTGTTTTCACTCAGATCACACTGATAACACAAATAGTGCGACTGTACTACTTTATCTTGTCAAACCCACAGTGCTCTCTGTTCTTCTTTGTCGCCTACACGGCTGAGCTGCCGTCCTTTCAGCTCCTCACTCGACTTCCTCTGCCGACACGGGAAAGTCCTGAAAGGATCGCTCGCTGCTGTGATGATGAGAAGCGGTAATATTTTAGCTAATACTGCCTAATGGAGCCATTGCCTTCCCCTCTTGTTCAGGCAGCCTGACAGCGGCCGTGATTTAGTTATCATAAATGTAAAGAGTTATGCTACTACAAGCCATAACTGAGTCCTGAAATATTCACCGTGACAAAGAGGAAAAGTATGAAACAATGAAATACTGCTTCTTTGCTTTTGGCAACATTCAACCTGAGATCCATCACAGACGAAATAATTCTGAATTCAGATCACGGTCTGTTATTGTATAATGTGAATGGCTTATAGATGAGGTTCCTACCTTCCTCTTATGGACACAGTGTAATTTTAATGTTTGTAAAAATTTCAAGCGGTTGTTATTGATTTACAGTCTGCAGCAGACGGGATACGAGCAGCGTCGAAGCAAAGCTCATCTCTCAAGCTTCTTCTTGCAGATTGAAGCAAGCCTGCGCAGTAGCAGAAGATTAGAACAGCTGTTTTCCGAGTAATGATTCTCCTTTTCCAGAATCCACACATGATTTGATTCTCAAAGAATAAACATTTTGTCATCGTCTCAAAGTTAAACTGTACACATTAACATGCACTTACAGCACCATTAGCATCAACCTGTCACCTGCTTTGGGAATGTGACAACCAACAGGTGATGGGAGCTTCACCTCACCATATCCACTCATGAACTGTCTTTAATATGTTGGACTGACAAAATCTTCCAACAATTGTCGACCTTGCACTTTTACTATTTTGCACTAAATAACAGTAGTAATGACTAAAAGACATTATCCTGCAGGTGGAGTTAGACTATTTAATGACATCTTGAGTTGCACAGGTACAAAATGATGATTATTAGATTCAGTGATTTGCAAAAGTACTTGTCATTCATTATATCCTGTGCTTATATTTCAATTAAACGCAACCTTTTTCAGAAATGTGGCTGGATTGTTGGCTTTCCCCCCTAAAATACACTTTTATGAATGAGCAGCTCAGCCAATTAACTTTAGCTTAAAAATAAATCGGTGAGAGTGACCCCCTAATGACTGTTCCTTTTTGGGTTTATCTGTCGCTCCCGATATGTCAAACTTGTATGAATAAAAAATGATCTCGCGCTTAAAAGCCCTGATGACTGATCTTGATCCTTTCATGAAGTGGTAGGATTATCCAACTAATAAAACCTTTATGAAAGCCCAATCCAGACTGATTCTCCCCATTTATAATTAGATTTCAGAGGAAAATAGAGCCTGTAATTTGTTGAAGAACAGCATCATTGATCAAATTTAGTTGATGTTTTTTGGGGGGGAGGGAGCGGGAGGAGTAAAAATATATATTTCACTTAATTAATTTTCATCAATCATCCAACCATTTTCTATAAATTCCAGCTCTGGATTACTCGGGGCTTTAGCCACTCCCACCATATTGCAAGGCAAAACCAGACAATAACACAAAGTTATTCACATTTAAAGACATTGGAAAAAAGATCAGCGTAGTTTAGCAGGAGTCTGCATTACCTGTAGGAAACACATGGGCTCATGGAAAACTTGCAAACTCTAAAGAACAATGGGTTAGTGTTAGAACGTTAACAAAAACGGAATGTTTTTGGGTTGTGAGCTGATATTTTGACCATAACAACACCCAACTACCTGCTTTGCTCACATATGCTATGGAACCATCAGACAATAATAAAACTCATGTTAATCCAAAGCTAAAGAGTTTGTGCAGGCAACATTCTATGTATGAGTTAAATATTCATGCCCCTCCTTCTACAGATCTTGAATAAAACTGAAAGAAATGTGTAGTTGGAGCTCTGTAATGACGGACGTGACACAGGGGAGTGGAAATCCCCTGCCTCAACCCGCTTTGTGTTTTGATGTGGCCAATTCATGGAGCATACATACATTACATTGGTATTTCTATAATTGAGGCAGCTGATATTTAATTTATGTTTCATATAGCATAAAGAGGAAACATGATGGAAAGAGGAAGGAAAACCTTTCAACAGCTGTTCAGTTTGAACATTTTCAGATGACTTCTTTTTTTATATCTATAGCTCCGGCTTTTTGTATATATCTGAGAAATTAAAAAAAAAATTAATAAAAAAAAAAGCAGAACCATTTTCATAATAGTATGTATACATAAGTCATTAATTATATCCTGGACTTTAATTGGTGCTTTTGTGTTCCCAGATGCCTCCTCCCAGGGTTATCACACCCAGCATGTTGTAATGACGCAAACATGACCCTAAACGTTGGTTACGAGACTCTTGATGTCCTCATGTTTGAAGTGCTCTCTTTAATGTGGGCAGGGCGGGGAGGACGGGCGAGGCGGAGGAGAAGCGTGGGTGGAGGCTGAGCAGAGGTTAACATCCACGGAGCGTCTCAAAGCTTTCTTGGTTTGACTGGTTGGATGGCCGAGATCAGACAGAATGGTAGATTGCAGGTTTTACCCTCAGCTCTAAAGAGCGCTCTCGCTCGCTCATCTCGTGCAGGCTTTCTTTTTCTCTGTTCATGTCCTTTTCATCCTCTCTCTCTCTCTCTCTCTCTCTCTCTCTCTCTCTCTCTCTCTCTCTCTCTCTCTCTCTCTCTCTCTCTCTCTCTCTCTCTCTCTCTCTCTCTCTCTCTCGCCTGTGCCCATTACTTCAGCCGGTGAAAAGTCGTTGCTTCAGCAGTCCTCTCCCGCTGCTGCAGACTGTCTTTATATGGTCACATCATATTTGATGAGACAGGTAGGAGGTGGAGGGATGCAGCTAATATCTTTTCCTGGGTCTCTCTCATGGCTCATTCTTCCCATCCTATTTATCGCGTGTGTGCATGTAAGTGAGAAAAAGAAGCGGGTGGGGTGGGGGTGGGGGGGTTGTGCATGCATGTGTGCCTAAGGCTGTGATGATCTATCAGGCATGTACGCATTCTCAGGGCATAACCATTTCTCACTATCTCATAGCCTCCAAACTCAGGGCAACATAGTTTCGAGATCAAGTCTTGCAGGTGTGCTATTCCTTACTATTTGCTCTTGGATTAAAGTGGATAAAAATGTGCAATCAGGTTCAGAGCAGATGAGGAATCTGGTTGCCAGCTCACTGACACAAAACACATAACCTTCACACTGAATGTGCACGGGCCTTTTTATACTACGGGAACTAAATGGGAATTAAAATGTTGCCTCGGTGTGTTAACACTCAGAGTATTTCAAACAATCCGAGCTTATTAAAGAGGCCTGCTGTGCTGCTCTTTGTAATTTCCCACTGTACAAATGTTTACCAACAGCTGTGTTTATCTAATCAGTTAAATATGTCTTCTTGCATCCTTTTGCTTTGGTCTCCAGACCACTTCGTATCATGGTTACTGAAGTCATTTAATAAGAGATTAAATAAAAATCTAATCACCAGCTCCTGCTTTTATATCGTCAAAAACAACTGAATATTCAATTAGTGCACAAACACACCAGTGAGGGGTGTTTAATGTTGTAGTGTGAATTGTTTTAGGCACAGGTGTTTGATTCCTCTTTTTGGAAAAAGTCCTTTCTTTTTTTCTGGACTTGAAAAAAGGCTTTGTGTTATGAAGTGAGTGTGAATTTGCTATGTATTGTCAGCGGAGGTGGCGAAAGTACCCACATCGTCGAGTCGAGCAGAAGCACACATACTTGTGTTAGAAAGAGAAGCACTGATTCAGCTTCTTTACCCAAGTAAACAGCTACAGACTCTGACATATACTCAAAGTATGAAGTTAAAAAAGTATCCCACTGACGGATTTCTCCACCAGCCGTATGTTCTTCAAGCGCAAAACTTCAAACACTTCTCTCCAAAACAAGGCCGCAGACTGGAGGGATGCATCGCTGGAAATCAGTCTTCATGGACAGAAAACTAAATCTGTAAATCCTTAAAGTGCAAACTACAATTAAAACTTAAGTAAGCTGTTTTCCAGACGTTTGTGCAAAAATGGAGGGCTTCCCCATCAGGATTGTGATGAAGTTTTGACGCCCCACTCTCTACTTTTTTTGTTTTTCAATCCAGAATGAAGGACACTTGAAGCAACTTGTCCCGGATTTGATTAGAGACTTTCCGACTTGTCCAAGACATAATTTGTGAACTTTTGGTGACTTTTAGCTAAACCTGAGCAGTTTGCAATGCAGCTCTGAGGTGTGCGTTAATCAAAAGGTATAATCAAAGGAGCATCACATGAAGGCAGAGATTAAACACAGACCTTTTGACAATATGATAATACAGTTCAGAATACCTCTTATTAGTTATTTCTTGAGTATGAGTTCATTGATATTCAGAGACGGTATATGAGTCGTATCTGTCGGTATGTTTATTAAGGGGTCTAATTTGCAGGCGTGTTTCCATTATCTCTTTGAAGCAGCAGGTTTCCTGCTTTCTTCTTTGAGGATGCTTAAGCAAAGCTATTTGATGCACGTTATCTGAAGCAGTACTGGCGGATTGGTGAACTCTGAAATAGCATCAAAATGTGTTTGAAGTGAGCAGACGATGTTTCGTGCTACACCCTCCTCTTCGTCCGGTTGTCTGTCGTGTGTGATTCTGCTGTTGTTCGGTCTTTACTGGTGACGGTAGGATCATATAGACTCTTGGAAATCCTGTTTCACGGCAGTGTGCGCTTTGTTGGAGATTTCTTGGAGAATTTTGAAATTATACCAGGAACAGGAACGTTTGCACGCTGTTTCAAATGAAGAAGCATGTTTTCTCCCCTTTCCAAGGTCAAACTGTTGTGTTTTCAGTGGCTCCGAGCTGTGCTGCCATGTAAAGAAACAACCCCAAATGGAACCAAAGTCTCCCCGTTTTCACTTCGAAATGTTGTCGTGTAAACAAGGCCTTAATGCTTCATGATTGGAGCAAAATTTGCTCGACAAGAAAATCCTCTGATTCATTTTTTTGAGGGGATAATATTTTGTAGGACAGGCTGGTGAAACTTCCAAAGCTCTTGGCCCAGTTGAGGCTGCGTTGGTAGTCAGAGGAGTCGCACTGCACAGATGAGGAGCAGATTGAGAAAACCATGACAAAGTAACCCGGGCACGCTTTGACGGAAAGAGTGCGGGGACAATCTGGCAAATTATTTCATTAATGGGATCAATTTAGACAATGAGCAGCAGGCGCGCAAGTGGGATGGGAGGCCATGTGATGCAGGTGGCGGAGCGTCGAGCTCCCCGCCACAGGAGAGGGGCTAATAAGATCCGACACGACAAGAGACGCTTTTGAGCGGAAACAACAAGAAGCGGATGAGAAAGGAGAAATATTCAAATTCCCGAGTGACTTGTGATTAATGGTGTTAACTCCAGTACACTGATCTCATGCAGACTATAATATAAAGGAACGAGTTTTGATTTTGGGTTGTGCTGCACTAAACAGATCGTAACGGCCTGTGTTCGGCCGCAGTGGGGCTGAATATGAAAACTGGTTCAACCACTGATTCTCTCATTTTCTCCTTATTGAGTTTACTCCTGAGACAGCACAACTAATTAGCTGTCAGATCAGGACAAAGAGGTACAGAAGCATGCTATGTGGTAATTATATACACTCATGCATGCTCTCTCTCTCACACACGCAGACACACTCGCACTCAAAAGGCTCATGTGTTGATGGTGACACTTGACAAGTCAATAAGCCAATGGCTTAAGTCTTATCTCCCATCCTGCTTCTCTCTCCCACTCCACTCTTTATTGATTGCTTCCATAATTATTCACTTTATCTTAAGCTGGAATTAGCCACCGTATAGCTGCCAGCGGTCCAAAAACCCCTGACCCAATGCATTTACATCCTCATAGTCTTCAGAAACTGCGGGCCAAATGTGGTGTCCACAGCGGCCGTTTTAAAGGATATTTGGTTGACGGTCCAGACGGAACTCGTGTGTGATAGTTTCCTCTGACACACAGATACCAAAGCTGGTATTACAGGGGTCGAAACACGACTAATACTTTCCTCAAAAGCTTAATGAGTTCTCAGAAGGAAGCCGAAAGAGCAAATAACATCAATGAAATGAAACCACTACTTTCTTAAACAGCCTTGATGTTTTCAATGCATTCATAAACTGGTGTTGTGCATTAATGGAGGTGGAATCACACACATTGTTGCTCTTTGACCAGGGGTGTCAAACATAAGGCCCACGGGCCAAAGCCGGCACTCCAAACCACCAATGGTAAAAATTCGAAGAAAACATTGATTTTTTTCACAAATTTATTAAGAGTAGTGGAAAACACAACCCTGAGTCTCGAGCTGAGATATCAGTGATGTTGCAATGAAAGCTGGCTGCTTCATTGTTCTCAAACTAACCTCAAGTCCATGCTGTCAGGAGGAGTTTGTAAAAAAAAAAACAACCCATAATGCAACAGCAATAGGAGAAGTTTTCACTGTATGTTTTGCATGAGAGTTTTTCATTAAAATTGGCTTCATGCTCATATTTTAGTCATATGGTGTCATAATTGTTTGGTCTACGAAGACATAGACACCATCATAACATACATTCTGCTCCACAACAAAGAAAACTTTAAAGTTTAAATACAAAGGTTTTCTGGCCCACTTAAGGTGAAATTGGGCTGTAAAACATCTTAGACCGAAATATCTTTTTGAGAGGGAAGCTTCCAGTTTTCCAGCATTAAAATGTACTTTTCTTACTCAGAAGTGGGACTTTCCCCACTTCTCAGTTACTCAAACTGGGGAATGTGAAAAACAAGCATGACTTTGTAGGACAGTTGCATTCAGTCGTAATTATTTTCTGCAAAAATCCAGTAAGAAAGTTTTTCCTATAACAGTAACTGTGAATACAATTATGATTTTACACCCCAGGGTCGAAAGCTTGAAGCTCCAGTATTTTAGTGACTTCTTGTCGATGTGGCCCTGTTCTTTTAAAGTCTCTAAACAACACATTCAGTAGCTGGCACATCGTCTTCTCAGTTACAGACAAACATAAAGTTAATGAGCAGTCTAACCTTACAAGATTTTATGTGTGTGCCTGTGTGTGAGTTGTGCCTTCGCTTCAAGCTCAGTAAACATTGGATACACTGAAAACTGATTCTCACCAAAATGCCATTCACACCACATTTGGTTTTATTCAGTGAGGAAATGTGAGAGGTGGCGACGGCTGACACATGCTTCACCCATTTGGAGTATTTTATCCCTGCACCATCATCTGTGCTCCCAGTCAATCCTTTATTAACATATGGTTAATTTCAAAGAACAGAAAAATGCCATGTGATGTGCCATTAGCAGTCTGCGGTAACATTTATAAAAGAAGAGAAAAAAAACTCTAGCCTGATGATAGATGCTGTACTTTTAAATAATAAACTCTCAAATGCAGTGATTTTCCCAACCTGAGAGAAATGTTTTCCCATCATCGTCTGTTGCTGTTTATTTGTCAATAACACGATGAGTTTGTAACAGTAGGAGATATTTGTAGTGGATGTTAATGTTGATTTCCTCACTTCGAGGCGCGTGCGTCCTTAAAATGCCACAATCAGACTGGTTAATTTGCAGGAGTTAGAGACGCTTCAATTGAGGCGGACTAAATGAAAATATTGTTTTTTAATTAGCTTATAGATATCTTCAGCTCATTATGAGTTTAGAGTTGCTCGAATTGGATGGTGGCGAATCACAGATTACATTTTTCCTTTAAAATGTGCATGATCGTTCTGCACTGCTTAGTTTTAATCATTATTATTTCAGATGGAGATACACAGGAGTCCTTTAAAATGTAACACAGATATGGGCGAAGCAAGGCTATAGAAATGCTTTTTAATCTGATTCCAATTCTCCTCAGCAAGTCTTTAGTTTTTAAACTAAATATCTTTCATTTCACAACCAGGCCTTAAACCCGAGCCCCCCACACTCACAGCTGAACATTTCACCCAAAGTATCACCATGGATTTGCACATTCTAGAACATAATTTTCTTATTAACAGTTTAAATATTGCATATCCCAAAAATGACATTTGGCCACAAAGTTGGTAGTTTTATAGTTGACAGTCAGTGTAATAGCAAAATTGGTCATCTGTCCAGATGATTTTGAAAATCTGAAGCACTTGTTTCACCAAGACAATAACACCATCCATTGACTTGTCACTAGCCAGCTCCTTTCCAAACCCCCTGTCCAGTTCTCTACACAGCGTTTTAATCTGTTTTCCACCGTCCCGGAAGTTGAGTTCGTGTCCTCGTGATGATGGAGTATGAACGAATCGTTCATTGTTTAAAACCCGTCGGTCGGCTGTTAGCTTAGCCACCAGCATCATTACATGGTCTCTTGTGGCCGCAGTAAAGAATCCGAAGCCCCTGTTGGCCCACAATTCAATTGTTGGGACAAATATTGGCCCGAGGCCATGTGAAGTTGCTGACCCCTGGTTTATAATATATTGTTCCCTGTGAGAATGTGTGTGTGTGTGTGGCTTCATTGCAAAAACAAGTGGCCTAAGATGAAAAATACATTGTTTTCAACATTTTTGCCATTTCTGTATAATGGACATTGTCTTTAGAACGTTGCTTTGTAAACGCAGAATATTTCTCAAATGAAAACACAAAAACAATGCATTTTCACTTGGTCTGTCTTTGGACACTCAGGAATAACGAGGGAAATTGCCCGAGTGTGGAATTGAACCGTGGTCTGCTTGTTGTGACAGAAATGTGCTACCCACCACATTACCGCGTATGCAATGCTACTCATGAAGCCATCAAATTAAATGAGATATTAAATTTGCCATCAAAAGAGAATAAAACACCGCAATCAGCTACAGACATTTTCGTGATTAATTATTTCACAACAAACTTTTTTCAAACTGTTAAAAGCACAGTGAGAAAACAAGCTCTGGACAGAATGAGAAGGAGCTGCATGGCTTCTTTCTCCTTCCTCAGCTACCTCTCTCCGACCCCTTCCTAATTAGATGAGATGAAAAATTAAACATGGGGTGTTTGCCTTCCCCTCGCTCAGAGTGTCATTTAGGTGGCAGGTGTTTGCAAAGGAGCAAAAACAAAACTGTTAAGCTAAGAGAACAAATGCTGATGTGGTGGTCCAAGCACATGCACATGTTTGCAGACACATGCTGGCCAGCGTTGGTGTTTTGCTGTCCCTTCCTATAAAATCAGTGCTTAAACAGTCTAATCCATCAGAGTACTCGATAGGTTATGTGCCAATAAACAAGCTTTCTCAGCTGCTATCAACGCCATCGACCCGCTCCGTCAATAGTTGACACTGTGGAGTCGGTGTGCTCCCATCCTGTCCATCAATGGCTGATCAGTCAGTCTGAAACTCTTTAAGCAAATAACCCCGAGAGCACTGCATAATGTGGCGGCGATACCGATACACTGTACATAGTCAATACCCAGAAAAACACACTGAGCAGGTAAGAGTGCAACACACACACACACACACACACACACACACACACACACACACACACACACACACACACACACACACACACACACACACGGCCCATTCCTCTTGTGCGTGACAGTTAATTTGACAGCTCCAATCAGCAAATATTAGCGTATTTGATGCTCGTGCTGTCTTAAGTTTCCCTGCGACGGTGCGTCTGCTCTTTTTCAAAGTGCTACCGGGAGCGATATTAAAGGGCATTATTAATGGGAGAGACACACAAGCAGGTCCACACACTCCCATGACACGAGCACTGCAGTATCCTCTCCAACAACTGTTTCAAATAGCTTTACGACCATCAACGAGGAACCTATTATCACTCCCTCTCCAGTTTGCTTCAAGTTTTTTTTTTTTTTTTTTTTTTTTCAGTCCACTCGATCAATTCCTCTCTCCATTTCACATCAAGACACAATCATTCTTCGCTATTTGCTTTCTACCACCCATCTGTCTCTTTTGACTGCTCTCTGCTCTGCTCTGGTGGAGGAAAACATAGAAAATGTAGTCCTATAATGGTTACTTTATGGGCTTCCCCCACTCTTTTCTCCGACTATCATAACAATCTTTTATCTTGAAACAAGGCATGCCACCGAGATCTTAACGTAAATGTAAAAATGACTGCGTTCACAGCAGGGGGAGGCTGCCTGTAAGATGGGGTCTGGTGACAGAGCCTGGTTTTTCACTAAGTGCTATCATTAATCACGACTATCTCAACTGGATTTCTAGAGTTTCCCTTAGATCTGATCGTGGCACGGCAGGACCTTTTTCATCACTGCAGTGTGAAGTTTCGGCGATTCAGTAAACGGTACCTCACAAGGTGGGCGACCTGCGAGCCACAGGCCTCACGCACTGCATTCAGGGTGTGGTCTGACGCAGGTTGTGCAATGGATGAGTCTCCTGAAGCATCCATATGACCCCTTGTTTATTGTGGACACGTATAGTTTTCTAAATTGAAAGGGAAATAAAAGAAAAGGTTTCAGCAAAGAAATGAAGTAGTAACTCATCAATCAAATATTTTATAAAAAGCACCTTTAAGGCCGTTTAGAACAGCTTCACGTAAAAGCGATGACGATACAATTGAGGGAAATGAAACTAAAATGGGATTATAATGAAATTGATTGTACTGAAAGGTATAATAACGGCAAATATAATATTTCAGCAGATTCATACCATGAGAGAGTATATTAAAAATCATTCTGAAAACTCTCAGGTGATCAAGTTCTAAAGCTTTAAAAAATGTGTAATGACGTGCTCTCACCTTTGGACCCTGATCAGCACTTTAGCTGCAAAGTTCTGACTCCTGGCTCTTATAAGTCAAATATTTTTTACTCTGTAGCTTTCCTCTTCGCTCATTGTGTTTTCCAGAGTGTTTTTCATCCCTTCAGTTACTCTTCTAAAATGCCTTACACAGATAATTGTTGCTAACAGCTCTTTGTGACGGGAGGATAGACCCTCGACTGTTTACATGACACTGGTGCTTGGATCCACTCCAACTGTGACTCTTTTGATACCGGCTCCCAACGTGGAACATTTTTGTCAGGGTAGAGCGCAGGTGTTACTGCTCGTGACCATCTACTCCACTCATGCTTGGGTTACAAATATAGACTCACAGTCCATATTCTAGGTTTATAGTCCATTTTAGTAGTTTGATAGATGAGACTCTCCCTTCATAGCATCCAATTTGTGTCTGCCGTCACAGTGTAAACGCAACACTTTAATTTTTTTGATGGTCAAGTTGTTGTCACACGAAACGTTGATGTGTAAACATGGCCTGACTTTGCACATCTAGAATATGGATAGTGAATGAGCTCTGCTCCTTGTGAAACAGCCTCCTGTACAATGAAGCTTGTTGTTCATATCTGTAGCTTTTGTTGCACATTTCCTTTGCTGTCACATCAAGTATCCTCATCAAAACTCCCCACACACACGTTTATTCTTTTCTTGTGTTCAAGCCGGTGGCTACTCGAGTCAATGCTTCCCTGGAAGTTTGATTGAAGGAGGCTTTAGCTTCTCTGGTGTGATTCCAGCTGTTGCCAGGAACTGGACCTTTGCATCCATCCAGGCCTTCACACTGATTGTCTATATGAATAGCTCTTTGTGGCTAAGCACAGTCATTGTTGAGGTGGAGCTTCACATGTTTTCCCTTTGAATTTCTAACCATGACCAAGTAAAACAGTTTGGAGATAATTGGAAGGATAATACATGTATGTAGAAAGTACAAGGGGAAATACAAGAAGGCAAGCAAAGAGCGAATGTGAAATGATAGAAGTTAAGTCGGGGAAAACTCTGATTCGCTTCCTCTGTTCTCTACTCTGCTCTGCCCTTTTGAGCAGATGAAAAGAGGACGACCGCTGAATGGTGGTGGGCTGGCAGAGGAAGACTTAGAAGACGGAGCGGTGTGTGGTGAATGGAGGTGACTAAATGGGGGGGGAAAAGTGCAAGAAAGAAAAATCAGAGTAGAAAAAGAGGAAACAAGAACAGACTGGGAGGAAGGGAAGGGTGTGGAGTGGAGTGGAAAAGGTGACATTTGGTGACCAGAGGCTATTTGTGGTGACATTTTCACACCTCTGCTCATCTCTAATGCCAGGACAATGTGCTCTGGCTCGTTTGTCACCCGCCTTTCTAACAAGCTTGTTACTGCTGCTGCTGCTGCTGCCGCTTCCGCCACCACTAATGTGTGTGTTTGTGTGAGAGGAGCACATGCTTGATTTGCTGAATCTTTTCATAAGAGAGTGAAAATACTGAACCCGTGTGACCGAAAGTGCTATTTCACTTTTTTTTTTCCCGGGAGACCGTTTCCATTTTAAGTTTCTTTCGCACCTCCAACAAAAACATCGAGGCTCTAACGGCTTCCATCCACGATTTTTCAAAATCTTTGTGTTTCAAATTGTTAAAAGGTAGACTTCATGAGAGAAATGATAAAGATCCGAAAATGTGTCATATTTTCTCCGGTGGCACAGCTTCTACTGCTTCCTGTATTGGAAGTTCAGACTTTTTACACTAATTAAAGCACTGCTGGGAAGTGAGTTGTGCTTTAACTGTGTGGGTAACTGGGACATCCAGTACATGCTGGGAATAAACAGATATGTTTGCCAAGAACATACCAAAATCAAGTATGGGCAGTGATTCATGAGCTTCAGGGATGCACAGTGTTATTGGCAAGTCATTTGGTATTAATCAAATATTGTTTATCAGCCAACCGGCGCATTTCAGCCAACATGTTATGCTGAAGAAATTAGGCTTTGACTGTGCCTTAATGTTCAGTGGGAGGTCGCCCTGTAATATTGTTCACAAAATGCTTATTAATACTATAAAAAAATGACATTGTGAGAGGATTACACCAACATAAAGATGCAGGAAAGTACTTTACTTTATTTAGGCCCTGTTAAGATGACAGGAAAACTTTTGTTGACTGTCGCCATGGAAATGGAGGAAAATACAAATTCTCTGAAACGCGGCCACTTCAGATGCCCATCACGGCCATAGTAAATAGTTACTCTGCACATGCGTGAGTAGATGGACAATAACAACAATGTTTGCCTCCAGAGTGTCATGAGTCCAAGCCTACATTCTCCTGCGACTTGGTAGTTTTATCGTTGAGTCTCCGGAATAAGAATCCAACGTTGTCGTCTGTCCATACGGATGTCTATCTACTCTCGATTGTTGAAATTTAAATCAATAATCACCAAATCTTAAAATGTGTCCTTTAGCAGTTCTGTAAAAATGTATTCAATTTGGATCATTGTGATCGTTCCATCTCATCCCTTGTCGTCATACTGAACAAATTAAAAACATTGTTTTCAATTGACAAGTTAAAGAAACGTTTTTTTCAAAAATCTCAGCCTTTTATTATGGACAGTGAAAGATGGTATAACGGTTTTTAAGTGTAGATGACCTGTTGTGAACGCTGCTGTAGTTAACATACCCTGCCTGACAAATCTTTTCTTATTGATTGTGTGTGTGTGTGTGTGTGTGTGTGTGTGTGTGTGTGTGTGTGTGTGTGCGTGTGCTTTCTTGTGCTTACACCTCTCAAGATTCTGATGGGACTGCTTAGTGATGATGATGGACTGTGAAAGGCAGCGACAGCGCTCAGTAAAATGATGAAATGTTTCTTTATAACCTTTCATGTTAGGCCACGACACCTCTCATTAATTTGACTCGCGCCTGTCCGAGTTGGTTTAGGAGTTTTGGTGATGAGACACAGCCAGAGGTGACTGTCTCTGAAGAATACTATTATCATACCTGAGTCATAATTTATTAAATATCTTTTGTGTTTCCATGGGAGAATTGGAAAAGCCCTCTCCCTGGTCATACAACCTGGTGATTCGGGCAAAAGCATTATTGTGATCCATACAGTATTTTCATTTTAACTATCATCACAATACTTATTTAATGCCACAAATTAAGAACATGGATGCTCATGAAGAACTCGATGACACAAAGCAAGGAGTAGCTGTAGTATCAGAAAACTCAACATGCCACGACATAACACAGATGAACATTATAACATAGTGGAGGGATTGAAATAAAGGATTCTTTGCTGTGTAGTGAAGGCCCTGTTTACATGACAACTTTTTCAAGTGAAATCCGAAAACTTTCATTGCGTTCTGGGTGTCTATTTACACGACAACGGGACTTGATGAAAAAAGACCTTTTTCAAAATGCTCTGATTCAGTCTGTGCAGATGTGGAAAACACAACTTTTTAAAGAGGCACTAACTCTGTCTCCATGTTGATGGGGAAAACGCAACTTTTTGAAAATGCTGCTAATACGCATGCACACCACGGCACCCACCAGCGGGCCCACAAAACTGCCTCGTTTTCAGTATTTTTACCGTTTCTGTGTTAAGGTGCTATGTTTTCACTTGAAGCATTGCCATTGTTGTGTAAGCAGAACCTAAAAGTTGAGGAATCACACTACAGCTCCCTCAAACACACCCTCACCAGAAGCCACAGCCAAATCAGCTTTTCTCAACATAGACGTTGTAAACAACAGGAAACATTTTACAGTAATAGAATATATTGAACATGGAGCTCTGTGGTGTGACTCTATGCCAGGAACCGAAAGGTGTTGGACTGCAAAAGCAAAACACAATTGATGCATTCTTTTTTTCAGTCACAGATTACTTTAAATGCATTGAACTTTCAAAATAACATACGTTATGATGAAGATAATGGAGATAATCTGGTGTAACTGTGAGAACTTAAAGGATGTATGAAGAACTGCTACAAGAAGTTTTAAAGTTATGCTAAAATCAGAAATTGAGTTATGGTCTGGTTTCCCTTTTTTGATTTACATTGAAGTGCTTTATGAGGCAATATTACAGCAAATGAATGAAAAACTTTTGACTTTTAAGTGCCGAATAAACAAAGAGCCGTACAGTAACTGCTGCTAACTGTGAAACTAACTCAAGAGGCTTTGCTGGTAATATTAGTGCCAGTATGTAAAAGCATTACAGAGTTTGTCTTTGTGCATATTCAGTGGGACATTAGAATTACCTTTTAAAGTGATGGGATGTTTTTGTTATTTTCATAATCTCTGTTGGTGCAGATCGCCAGCGTCCCTCCTGCAGCTTTCACTCATCTGTTTATCCAGCTTTAGAAAGTCGGCCCATTTCCAAATCACCAGCATTTCTGTCAGGTTTCCACAGCTTCTGCTGATGTCTGAATCTCAGTCGCTGCTCATTGTAACAGTTTTCTTTATTATGTCTGGCAGCTCTGTTCTTTAAAGTGCTGTGAATTGTCAAAAACCAAGGCATAATTCACATTTCACACTGCAGGTTACACCAGCACATCTGGTAGATTCCAATCAATTGCAAAAATGGTGAAAGAAAGGGTGATACAAGATTAAAACATATTAAAGCAATATGTCAGGAAGTGAAGCCAAGCTAATTGACTTACCACAAAAATCCAACAGTCCTTGAAAATTCAAATGCACAACTTTAAAAGTGTGTGTGGTTTTGTTTTTTTTGTTTTTTTTTGGAGGGGGGGTCTTTTTTGAGTGTGGAAGAGAAGAACTGGGCAAAAATGCAGATTCTCCTTTGAAACGTCTCACACTTTAAGCAAACAAGATTTTTGAGTGCTCACTATCATGCCACACATTCAAATGTAGTAAAGTTCACACTTCTTATTCTTCGGAAACTATGTCATAAAAGAACCTGTGAACACCTTCAAGCATTTTCTGAGCTGAGATTTCACCGAGTGCTGAGCAACTCACAGAATCAGAACCGTATTGAGAGTCCAAACGAGTGTGAACAAGGTTGTCAGCGTGTCACCAAACGTCGTCCTACACTGCTAAACAATGAACCAGAAGGTGCAAGTTACAAAGTATTGCAAGGCTTGTAATTCTACTTTTCCGTAAGAAAGATGACGATTCAGACTTACAGTAAAGAGATTAAAAGCAACAAAGAGTAAGAACAAAAATTTTTAAAATCCAGTTAGTTTATTATACCTTTTGATACAGAATTGATCCTTGCTGATGAATAAACTGATAATCTGCAGTGAAAATCAAGTACAGCGCCAACAATGTGTGCACATGGTTAAAAAAAAAAAAAAAAGACATTGTCTGTCAATAAGGGGAAAACCTTGAAAATGTAGATATTTTTAAAATTTTTGGTTACTCAAGTGTTAGCAGCACTTTCACTTCATCATTTTTTCGACAGGTTTCTGTCGGTTGCTTGGATAGCCGGGATGTCAAACATAAAGCCCAAGCCTATTGCAAAAAAACCCCTTCATTTTCAAACTAATTCTTTAAGAGTAGTGGACACAACACAACACAGAGACCCAGGGTTGAGATATCAGTGATGCTGCTGTGAAAGCAAGAAAACTCACATTAACCTCAAGGTCATGCTGTCAAACTTGTCCCCAAGGGGATTAAAACGGGTGTCATTTAAAAAAAACTCCATCTCATAGGTTGTATTTTTCACTTCGACCTGATGAAAGCATGAAGTACAACATTATATTTACCACACATTCATTTCACTGTGTATTTCATTTTCATTTATTTACGTGTTTTGTTTTGCCATTTTTAAACTCATTATGATAACACATTACGGTGGTGGTCCGAGAGATATGACTCAAACTCTCAAATAACATGAGAGTCTGCAGCTTGTTTTTTTCCTTTAATGCAGATACATTTTCATACTGCATTTTTGGAAGAAATGATTATGGTTTCTGACACACACGCACCCACGCACACACACACACACACACACACACACACACACACACACACACACACACACACACACACACACACACACACACACACACACACACACACACACACACACACACACACACCATAATATAGACTAATGAATGTCAGGGGGATCCGATGTTTTTCTTGATGCTGTATTAAAGCAGAATGTGCCATGACTGCAGGCTCAGTTCCCAGTGTAACCACCACCAATTACTCTCCTCCGCACCGCCGCAGTGGGAGCTTTGCATGTGTTGAGTGTACAAACTCCCTTTGGTCATCTGTGCGCTGTCACTTTACAATATATCCCACTTCAATTTAAATTGAATCATATATTAAAATTAGGGAAGTGTATACACTGACTAATGACACTGACTCTCTATGACTGTCATCATCTTTCTCCTATTTCATCCCATTTCCTGCATTTCCTTTTTTTTTTTTTTTTGTTCCATCACAACCTCTACACCTAATTGTTTCATTATGTCGCATCCTACCATGTCACCTGCATTGATCTCCATCCCATTAGTCCTCTTCCCCGTTGAAAGAGGCCTCACCCCTCACAAGGGTTTCACAAAATTGGCCATTATTGTCCACGCAGCACAGGGCTGCGTTGCAAGTCTGTGGAGTCTGTGCTCGCCCCTTATTTTGCAAACCAAATGAGTCTCCGAGCTGTTATCCACAGACGTCAACAGCTAAAGCCTATTTACATGTACGGAGCAATTAAACAAATCTGTCTAATCCATGGAGAACATCATTTAACATTCAGCATTTGGACATCACTGCCAAAGCGTTTTACTAATTCATTTAAGTACAGAGTGGTTATGCAACATAGTTTCATTTTAATCTAATTTGATTCTGTCCTATGTATTAACCCACCAAATTGAATCAAATGCATCAAATAGAGCAAGTAGAAAAAAATAAGCATGTTATTTTTCTTCAATTAATTACTAAATAATTATGAGTTCAATTATGCAACGGCGATCTATTGAAAGCATCATCATTCCCATCATCCCAGTTTCTTCAGTCTTGAATTAAATAAATGGCTCAAACTGAGGGTTTTGCGGTTTTTTAAATCTGGCTTATTTCATCAATAACCTGCTTGTTTCTGAATCTGTGCTTGATCCGTTGCTTTTGCCTGATAAAACATGTCACAAGTTACTTTTATGGAGGATTCCACGTAAACAGACATTGTTTTCAGAACATTGCCGTGTAAAGGTACAGGTTTTCAAA
Organism: Blennius ocellaris; assembly: GCF_963422515.1. Classification (NCBI taxonomy): domain Eukaryota; kingdom Metazoa; phylum Chordata; class Actinopteri; order Blenniiformes; family Blenniidae; genus Blennius; species Blennius ocellaris. Next base: position 26,155,452 of record NC_137654.1, read on the forward strand.
TGCAAAAAAAATTATGCGTTTTCACGTGAAATGTTGTGGAAATGAGGCATATGGATACCACCAATGTGCTAAGGAGGCAAATCCAACATTTTGTAGAAATGAAAATGTCCAGTGTGGAAGCAAACAGAGAACGAGTTCACATAGTTGTGAGTGCTTTTCTGCTGCTTGATGCTGTCGTCAAACACCTAAATGCAGGTGATGACGATCTCAGACTGTTTGTGGGTGCATGACTGTGACAACGGTCCCCACATTGTTAAACAGATTTTGAGCCACGGTAAAAAATATTGTCATGATTGCCTGTGTATTTGTCTAGAACAGCCAAAAGGCCCAGTATACTGTATGTTCACCTTAAGACAAAGGAGGAAATTTAAGGCAGTGCATTAACATATATATCGTTCATAAACATGCATCTCTTCACAAGAAGTAATCTGCCTGCAACTGAACCGTATTAACCACCACACCACCAAACAGCCCTACATTTATTACACTACCTGCAGTGTCGTGTTAAAAGTCCAAAACCGTGTGTTCACACATCAGTTCAAGCAATAATATCAAATAAACCTCAATCAAATACAGATTATCGCTCCTCAACTTGTGGGAGTAGTTAAGTTTCACACAGCTTTTTGACTTTTAACCCTGATTCAAATTCAGAGGGTTTTTTTTTTTTTTCCAACACTCACAAGGTCCTTCAAAGCTAAATATCCGTAAATTAAAAGGCAAAAAAGTAATCAAAAAGTTTAAAACTAATATCAATAAGATTAATCAGCCATGCTAATAATAATTATTGCGGTTCTTGACAAAGAAAATGAGCTTTGATTAATGGTTTTAATAAAGGAATGGGATCGCCCTTTCTGTCTGAGGCACTCTTAATAAGAGGTAACAGCAAAAGACTGAACAAAATAGAAAAGCGGTCAATATCTCTCTCTCTCTCTCTCTCTCTCTCTCTCTCTCTCTCTCTCTCTCTCTCTCTCGCTCTCTCTCTCTCTCTCTCTCGCACACACACACACACACACACACACACACATGGCTGAGCGCTTTAATGGATCCTGTCACTTCGATGGAGGGGACGTGGTTAAACCCCCCGTTACTCTGCATCTCATTTTCTCTCCTTTCATGGTACAGAGCAGCAGAGAACGCAGAATCTTGTACAACTCCAGTGAATTGTAATTAATTTTCAATTAAAGACATTAATTAAATCAATTCACTTACTGTTTTTCCTTTTTTCTTCTCTCTTGTACTCGACTTAGTGACAGAACTGTCATAAAACTGAAACATGTGTTACTCCGAGGCCTTTCTGCCTCTGAAGGTCAACGACTAACTGGAGACGGAGCTGATGTGTGCTTGGATGTAGAGCCTCCTGCTGTGTGTGTGTGTGTGTGTCTGTGTGTGTGTGTGTGTGTGTGGGTGTGTGTGTGTGTGTGTGTGTGTGTGTGTGTGTGTGTAAGAAGAATCAGAGTGGAGCGGGATCAACGTTCCGTGCATGACGTGACACCTGAGAGGAGCTGACAGATTGAGCTGAGAGAGGAGCTGCAATACACGCCGCCTCTGTAGTGAAGTTTAAATTGATATTACTGTCCTCGGGGCAAGAAATCCGTCTCGCGGTACAGTCCCTGCACCTCCGTGTGCTTTCTCCGTCTTTCTCTGTTTCCTTTGCAGCTAAAGTCTTAAGAAGAAAAAAAAGAAAAAATTGACCTCTGCTGTGAGAAATCAGTAAATGAACGAAGGAAGCGGCTTCTCTAAAGCTTGCTCTGCTCCTCAGGGTGGATGAAGATAACAACACGTAACAACATGGAGACTTGGAGAAAGTCAGGGGTGTGTGTGTGTGTGTGCGTGTGTGTGTGTGTGTGTGTGTGTGTGTGTGTGTGTGTGTGTGTGTGAGTGAGTGAGTGGGTGGGTAACTCTGCGAGGTTTATATGATGAATGAGTGACCTTGCCTAAAGAGCTCCGTGTCCCTTAAGCGTGTCTTGATAGGGAGGTTGCGTCGGGTCCCGCTGTAAATATCGCCTTGTGTGTCTGTGTTTCACATTCGGGCACTTAACAGATGCACATATTCTTGCATCTTTGAGCATTCCTCACATGTATAGTTCAGTAAAAGCAATAAAACCACCAGGGATGGGGTAAAAGAAAACACACACACACACACTCACACACAAACATGCAGCACATTGACTTTCTAAAAATACTCCCTCTTCACAAGCTTTTTCAAATCAGTAGGAGACGTGAGATGAAAACATTGGCTCATATCCTGCATAAGAGGGCTACCCGTGTAGCAGGGTGTAATTTCACTACTGTTTCTGTTTCGGCACATACTATGTGTGTGGCACATGCTTGTGCCGGCGTACATGTCCGTGTGCTATGCATACAATCAGTCCTAACAACTGATATGTGACACCTCTCCTCCCCACCAAGCCTGCAGATGCCAGCTGGAGGAACAAGGCTTTATTGCTTCATCGAAATGTCAGTGCACAGCGTGTGCATCTGATGTCTGTGTGTGTGTGTGTGTGTGTGTGTGTGTGTGTACGTGTGACACCCAGGGACGTTGTGGGGAAACTTAATAATATATCGATTCCTCCTTGTTGCAGAGTGGACCTTAGATCCGTGTTTTCTGTGGGTCTCATACGTAGGTTTACAAGTTTTCCCATGTTTGAAGATGTGGCGTGATCGTGTCAGACAGTGTGCACGGATGTGTCAGAGCATGACGGCACTCTCAGCTTCGTTGCTCTATTATTCATTACCCTTCACCCAACAAATGTTTTAGTTAGCGTCACTTTGGCCTTGTTACTGCGCGCTGACGGTCCAGAGCTGGCCAGTGGCGCGCAAACTGATGAATCACAATGGAAAACACGTCAGCTGGTCTCCTTCAGGCGAACCAGCGATGACACAGACGTTACACATACACATAGCAGTAGGTCCCCGGATAGAGGCACTCTTACCTTTTCAACCAACAAAGTCAAGTATTGTATAAGCTGGAATATTTTCGGGGGGCCAATCCGCCCTCTGATATGAGTGACCAGCCAAAACTGTCATATCTACTAAGTGATCTCCACCATTTGCGAAGGTTGTCCCCTGTCATTGTATTATAAAAATATTAAATAAAGAGAACTCAAAGGCAAAGTCATTAAAACAGGAAGTGTAGGACAAGACTTACACCTTTGTTTTCACTTTGAGGATTTTTCTGTACATTTTCACAGATGAATGGGAAGTTGAAGTCGGAGCAGCTGCGGCTCGGCAGGTAAGGTCGTCTCTCAGTAGGAAGGTTGCAGGTTCAGTTCCCCACCTCTCCCTGTGCACATGGCAATGTGGCCTTGCAGCTATAGAAGCACCGCGTCGTAGAAATAGGACGGGCTCGTGCTGGGAAAAAAGAAAAAAGGAGTTCGTTGAAAAGGACAATGTCCAAGTCCACCCATCTTCTCTATTCAGTGTAGCTGGACACAAACAGTTACACACTTGCATAAATTAGAGTCACAAAGTAACCTCGAACACAAGTGTTTGGACTGTTGGATCAAACCAGATTACCTGGAGAAGTGATGTCAACTCCAGACACGGGGGCCTTCCACCGGAGTCGAACAAGGGATGCCCATGTGGCATGTCCATCTCAATAATAATGTTGACAATAGACATAAGCAAAAACAAAAACCTTTCCAAAAAGAAACGCATTAAATAGCATCCACTCTCCAGTTTAAATAAGTACAATCAATGAAAAGGCTCAACTCAAAAGAGACAATACCATAAGAATAGTACAACACATAAAGTTTAAAGCTTGACAAAGAATGAAAGCTTTATTGAATTTAAAGTAAATCATTGAAAAATCCATTCAAGCTTTAATAAAAAGGCCTGCAGGTACCAAGGTGGCGATTGTGCCAATCCAGCAATAGATCATAGGACAAATTCACTTTCTGTGAACTACCTGACCATAAAAACTAACTAAACCGACTACCTACGGCCCAAACTGCCGTAACAACCCCCCACCACTCAGTTTAGTAATACTGAGAGGACAATAACTCAGATGTGCTTGGTAAAGGAAAAGAGAGAGAGAGAGTGAAAGATGGCACTCAGGTGTGTCACATGCAAAAGAAGGAGAAACGAAACATGCATCTACACTGCCGGTGTATTTATTTATTTATTTATTTATTTATTTTAACCTTACAGTATTGAATTCTGCCAAGTTAAAGCTGATCACACTCCTGTCCCAGAGGCTTTTCTCTATGTGAAATCTGAGGTGTCCAGCAACAATGTTCAGTTTTATGATGGTGATAAAATCTTGCAATACATTAATAATGAGGTACACTCTTGTACTTTAAGACCTTCGAGGCTCTCGTCCAATGTTTTCTTGAGGAATACGTGATTTTGAAAGGAAATGTTGGTGCATGTGCAGAAATGCGGGAGTCTGGGCCTCATTTCATGAGCCTTGTCTAGTTTTTATTTGGTGTTTTACATCTTTAACCTAAAAGATTACCCCAAATACTAATAATAATTTTGCATTTTATTATCCAGGACTTACATTGCTTCCAACCGGTTCATAGTTTGTGATAATACACATTTCTGGTCAGGTGTGATGCTTAAGACTACCACCTAATGTTATTATATCAATATTACACTTAACAACACATTAAAAGCAACATTTTCTTACTAACGAAACACTTAGAAAGTGTATTGATTAGTTTTTTTCAAGCAGGGTTCTGGGTTGATGCTAATTAATACTCAAATATATAAAATATTAAATATTCTTAAATGCATAGTCTACTTCACTGTGTTTGAATAAAACATATTGTGGTTGTAGCATTAGTGTTTTACTCCGTATCTATTCAGTGTAGATGTTGTTAAGTAGTCACAGTAAGCTAATTGTTTCCTAGTTTCATTGCATTGCCACTGTTTTCCAAACTGAATTCACACTCCACCAACGAACACACACACACACACACACACACACACACACACACACACACACACACACACACACACACACACACACACACACACACACACACACACACACACACACACACCACACACACACACACACACACACACACACACACACACACGCGCGCGTAGGTAATAATCAGATCAACCGCGTTCTCTTTGTATCTTCCTGTTTGTTTTTATTGCACCTCATTTGCTGTTATAAATATGTTGATTATGTTTTGACAGCCTAATTTTCCCTTGATTTATGTGATCTGTTTCAGTGCGTGTTAAACACAGGCACACACACACACATGGGCGTTGGCTCGCTCATTTTACCGTTTAAGCTTTTACATTTACAACATTCAGAATTACAGCATTGTTGGTGATTTGGAGAGAGCAAAGAGCATGCTGGGAGCCGTGCCAGCAGGGAACTGCAGTTGGATGGCGAGGGTTTGGGCGAGTAGCTGTGTCTTTGTGAGGAGCGGATCAATAGACGTGCACAGTAAATTGACAGGATGGCACTTTGGCTTTGATGGTGGTCTTATGAGTCTGCCGGCTGTCTAGAGTGGCATTATAGTGCTTGGCAGCGGGATAAGAGGCAGAAAGGCTTGATAATAGAAAGGTTGAAGGAGACAGCGTGCACCTGGAAGGAAAACCCGGAAAAGGTGAATCAGCTGAGGAGGGATACGCCTGACAAGCAGCTTCAACCTGCATTTGAGAACAACTGAATGAAAGAAACGCTGTGATCCAGATTAGAAGAGAGCACTGAGCATGACGGAGCAGAAATGTTTTGGCATTTAAAAAAAGAAAAAGAAAAAAGATGTGAAATGGGACCAGTGGAAGGGACCTGAGCTGATGAGAGATGCCCCCGTTATATTAGAGGCGTCTCAGCAGGAGCTAAAACCTGGAGCGTGGAGCACCTGCAGGCCCCCTTGTTTCAGGAAATGGGAAACATACACTGTTGGTTAGCAGCCTGCAGTTTGGGAAGAATACGAGGTAGAGGGATGAAGTAGCTGTGAGCTCAGCTCAGCAGAGTCCATCTGTGACTTCCAGTCGTGCAGTCTTTATGTAATGAGATGCCCTGAAGCCAGACTGCTGCAGCTCTGGAGAATACAAGTCTTTATGCAAATATCACTGAGTCAGATTCTAATAAAAGCAATACGAAAAGCCAAAGATAGGGAATACAGTACACCCAACCTTTTACAGCATACCTGCACTCTTTGAAGCTTTAAATCTAACAATACAGCACACTTTAGTCAATTAGATAGCTAATCTGTCGTAAAAGAATTAATTAGAAAAGACCTTTTTAGCCTGTTTAATCTTTTTTTTTTTATGGGAAATGAGTGTGAAATCAGTAGAACTAACAGTCACATTTCTATTCACAATAATATTCACTGATGTGCTCTGATTATAACATTGAAAGGTAGCCTTCAGTAAAGACCACAGTACCAGAAATGTGTTTAAGATTCTCTCACTCAAGCTAATAAATTACTTGTTATTCTAATCCACCCATATTAGGAGATTAATATGTTTTTGTTGTTGTTGAGGAATGGCCTCAAATTTAACCAACTTCTGGCTGTATTTCTCTTCATTATTCTTGGAGACGTGCATATTCATTTTTTCCATAATGTGATGCCTCATTACATGCATTTGAGCATGACATGTTGTTTGTAATGACCGCAAATGACAAATCACGCAGAGTTCAGAAATGTGCTGCGGAGGCTATTTTTATGTGCGTAATTAAATTTGGATGTGCCCCCGTGTGGACAGGTTGTATTTCTGTTTTTAGACCTGTAAGTGTAACTGTGAATAATTCATCAGGGGCGTATTTGTGGGGGGATTTCAGTCCGGCTAACGAACTGTTCATGGATGGGTGTGCTCGTTGGAGGTCTGCTCCCGTGCCTCCCGCAGCCGGAGATAAGCCATTAATAGACCTGTTACTGGGGGTCAGTGAGGTTTTCCACACACGCGGACCACGTTACATGCTAGAGGCTCCACATTACCCACAGCTTACAGAGGTCCACAGGTTAATACCATGAAATAGAGACTTAAATTCCGAGCCAGCTCAGCGGCCACACACGAAGGCGTTAACCCCTGCGGAGTGTGGTAATTACTTAATGTGACGGTACCCGTTATGGTCATTGTGTCACATTGAGTGTGAGTGTGTGTGGGGGGGGGGGGGGGGGGGGGGGGGGGTGAAAAGGCTAGAGTTCAGAACAATGAGGCTTCAGGTGTAGCGGTGGGAAATGTTCACACAGAGTATAAACCAAGTATCCCTCAAAGCTGACAAAATAAGCTAACTTTTCTTTCAAGTTTTACAATTCTGGGGCATATTTCTGTAACTAGAAGCCTTTGTTATTATATTACTCATATTACTGACATGTCATTAGTTTTTTTTAACCAACAGATACCATCTTCCATTGTCTTGTAATTACTCATACAATTACTCACATAATCTTATTGCAGAAAGCCCTGTAACTACCCTCTCTTTGTCCTTCATTCCATAATTATCCCCAGCGTCATTGTTGTTGCCCATTTCTGATTTTGTATTTACTCATCTTGTAGTTATGATGCTCACCCAAAAACTACTTGCAACCCATTATTTCATCCCAGTGGGATATTTTCAATAATATTTCTGAAATCTAAAACAGATATCAGGGAAATACCCAAAGGTGAACATGAATTTAAATGGATTTCGTTTAACCCAAACCACTAAGTGAGGTATTATAATACCTCATTGAATCCTACTTTTACTTTTATTGATACAATGTTTCAATAAGAAAGCCTTTCATATTGTCACCGTCTCGATTTGATCGAAGGTTGGCTAGAAAACCCATAATAACCCATACATTTCCATGATTTCAAGATTTCTCTGTGGTTTTAGTGGCATCATGAAAATGTTCATCTTTAATCAACGTTTAAAATAAATCTATTATAAAGAACCTATTATAGACCAAAGAATTTACCTCACAGTATGACTCTATATTCATTATACATGTAAAAAACTGATTTTTCTTTTTCAAGCAGGTTTTATGACCATTAATAAACGAATACTCATTAAAGAGAAATATCCACAGTAATCTCTTTGAAGATAATTCATTGCATATAAAACTGCCTCTCCTCTGCTGAGTCTTAAGATATGTCACAATTTTGATGCAAATAATGCTGTTTGTTGTTGCTTTTTATTACACACTCACTATATCTATTCACCTATAAGCAATTCATACCTGCGCTTTGGTGCTACAATGCCAAATTATATATTGATTTTGGGTCTATTGCCACTGTTAAAACTCATGGGCTACAACCATTTTATGGCTGTGGAAACATTTCTCCTGGGAGAGCAGCACTTGGACCTTCCTCGCAGAGGCTTAGCTCTTTAAATCTATATCCCAGATGACGCCCCGGGTTGAAATTATTACCTGTCTAAAGCAGCAGCATGCTGCCAGCTGGTCCAGTGCATCACACCTACGAGTGTGTGGTTTCGTGCTCGTGTCGGGTAACCCTGGTGAGCCTCCTTCCCACCCTCACATGGCTTTACCAGTTAAAAGGAGCAGGATACCTCACTTGCATCTAATGTTTTTAATTAACTTCAAGGTTGAACGTGTGAAATTTAATATGGGAAATTAAAAGATGTTAATTTCCTACTATGGAGCCGGTGTGCAGGCATGAATAAATTACATTAAATGAGATTGCGGGTCTCAGAGCTTAGCGCTCCAGCGAAGGGAGCCCGTGTGTTCTTGCGACATGCCGTTCTCATGCAACAGTAAAGGTGGGAGGTAAAGCGGTGGAACAGACCATCAGCAATTAGTGCTGCATGTCTTCCATGGAAATGACTCCTGTGGCAGCTCTCTGTCTTTATAAAACTGGCTGTGAAGGGCATAATAAAGTAATTATAAAGAAGAAATCATCTGATCTATTATCAGCTCCAAGCTGCTGGGGCTGCGCTCTTCCAAGTGTGTTTATGTGTTTGGCTCTGTGCACTTTTATACACGTGAGTTGGCGTCAAATCCTCTGCGCACACTCAAAGCAACTGCAAGATATATGGTTCACATCCCCAAACCAGATTTATTTCCCCCTCACCTACAAATGCGTACATGCTCAAACACAATTAATTGTTCCTACAAATGTAATTTCACATCCTAACAATTCCTAATAAAAAGGCTAAAAGCAGTGGCGGCTCCATCATAGGGATGTGTTCTGCACGGACCGGTGGCTTCGCAACTAATTGGCTATGCCTGAGAAATCATACACTTCAACTTGCACCTACAGAACGACGCTGCAGATAACCACATTATGTATGAAATATGAAACCTATGTAATGGAAAATTTCCCCTCAAAATTACAACACATTGAGGAACTTAACCATGGCTGCCTTCACAGTGTCGCTGTCTGATAAATCGGCCATGGCGTCGTCTTAATTCCTCTAATTGGATGCCGGTAAAATAACAATCAAGAGAAATGGTCTGTTATATACACGCGCCAAGCTCAGTGCGTATTATGGCCTCTTCTCCTCTGAGACTTTATTAGGGACCCAATATGAGCCGTCAGTATTGCAGCCACCACCTTATAGTAACGAATGGATTGCAATCAACTAGTAGTCATCTATAAGGGGCCAGTTTGGCACAAGATTACAGAAATTGGTTTGATTACGCCTCCTCTCTCTGTCAGGGTAATGAACATGCAGCTCCAGGAAACAATCCAAACTGATTTATGTGGAGCATATATTACATGTACTATCCGTGTGTGTTTTCCCGGTTCCGGGCCAATATATGTGGCAGACCTTGGAGCTGATGTTGGTGTACATCTCAGACGGATGAGCATGTCTTATTTTGAGGTCAATCTGTCCCATGACAGCTTTTTTCAAGTCACTGACAGTGCCGGTGTCGAACTGGACACTCACACATGTCAACATGTATGTGGACAAGACGTGGAATTGATGGCAAAAGTAAAAAAAAAAAAAAAAAAATACTGTGACATTAAGTGAAGCTCGTGGTATAAGAAGGGTTTAGTGTCATCTAAGTTACTGCCATTCTTCAGCATGAAAGCCTCTCTGCCCATCCATCTCCTACATTATGATGACAGGATATATCTCACACCTAGGACAGCTGTCTGCGCACTCCGTCTCATGATTGATGGAAGAAACGCGGGATTGACAGTGACAGTGAAAATAACAGATCATTCATATGAGGAAGACGTAGCTCTGCCGAGGTAAAGAGATGTATCTTAAACAAAGGTAAACAATTTTATCTAATTTGATATGATTTACATGTCGCCTGCGGTGTGTGTGCATGCGTGTGTGCATGTGTTTGTGTGTTTGTTGTGCTTGAGCAGCTCTGCGAATGCTCCGATTCTGCTGTGTGCGCTATTTGCTTGTGTGTGTGTGTGTGTGTGTGTGTGTGTGTGTGTGTGTGTGTGTGTGTGTGTGTGTTTGTTTGTGTGTGTTTGTCTTCCTCTGGGGAGACTTTGCCCTGCTTTTGTCCCCGCTGGAGGAGGCCCTTCCCCGGGGAGTGTCGCTTTCACAGTGTCGGTCCCTGCTGATGGATGGAGTTGTAGAGGAGGGAAAAAGGTCCTTCTGGGGAGAACAGTGTAGAAACCCAGTGAAAACTCTCACCCGCCACACACACATACATTTCCTTTGAGGCTGTTTCATTGCAGTCCACACAAACGCTCACCACAAGTAATTGCTTTTTCTTCCCACTATACTGTCTCATAATGTTTATTATCTCAGGTAAGTGACTGCCAGTGCATTTGATAAAGTAAGTGTGCACACATGCATCTACATGTGTGATTTTACATGTTGTTTAAATGCAGAGCACGCAATTAACGTGAGGTCAAGTTTCACGAGGGGATTTTTGAGAAAATGGCAGTGTAATTCCACATTCATTAGGCATTTCCCTTGAACCACTTTCGTTAGAAGATGGCACCATAATTTTATGAATTGCCCTGCACGCAGACTTGATATAATGCATCTATTCCCTCATTCCCTGCTCTGTGCCGCACATTTGGCAGACTTAATTCAGCTGTGAAACATGCTTCAAGTGTATATTCTTTGTAGTAGCTAAAGGTGCTATGCACTCCCCTCGGTTGTGCTTGAATATCTGCCATAAAGCATCTGAAAAGTACTCCTGCCCCTGTTCTTCTGTGTGCAAAAGAACCATCCCAGTGCAACACTATGCATTTTAATGAACTCTAATTACTATATATTTCAAATTTTCCCCTTTTCGTTGATGCATTTTTATTTTTGGCGGCACTGGAGCCTGAAACACAGGGAGGCTTTCCGACGTGTTTTGTCAAACTGTCCTGTGTCTACCTCACCATATTTCCTTCTGTGCACATATAATGTTTGTTTACATCTAATTTCTTTTCCACCAGAGACTCCAAGGGGTGACGGCTGGGGAAAGGCTGTTCACTGAATTAGGCTATCTAAATAATTTAGAAAAGAAATGGTTAAAGCCAAGATAGTGTGAAGTTAAAACAGCAGTTTAACAGAGATTGTTATACACACCCCTGCCTAATAAGAAGACATCACTTACTATGGTTTATTCATGAGCCACCTGCATAGTTTCTAGGGATATTACTGGGGAAAGTTCTCTGTTGACTAAAGAAAATTTAGATATGGAAAAGTAGTCTCAATCTAAAATAGAGAATTCTCAATAAACACTCAGAATTTCCTATTAACTTTATATTGTTTTTTTTACTTTAAGACTCTTAAGTGAAAACATATCTTGTGTGGTCATTGTTGTGATCCCGTATCCATAGCAACTGTACTGATTGCTCTGAAAAGAACAGATTTTTCACTCTGATTTCACAAATATAATGCTGTACCCACTTTGTGTATATTTGACCTGACACTTGACCTGAAAGCCAGCGCTGGATCATGTGCTGAAAAAGATGCGGTTACATGAAACAGCGTTTTCGTGCGGACAGGGCTTAAGCTTGACGTCGCGTTCTCGTCGGGGTGATTTCATAGTCTCCAGGTGGTACATGCTAAATGGAGTCAGCCCGTGTGAATTTGAGTGTGCGCTTTGTGCTTGTCGGTGGGTGTCTGTGTCGTCCGTTGGAGCCCGGCAGAGATAAAAGCACAGACGTCTTCACCCACCCTGCTTTTAGCCTGCAAATAGACGCGAGGGGCATCTGCACCGACCGGGTTTTTGATAAGGGAGGCCTGTGAGGAATGGGCCTTCTACTCTCAGAGGAAGCTTGATAGCCACGGGAGGTTTGGTGATGGATGAATGACAGGAGGAGATGTGATTTTAAAATATGTAGCAGCAGGGAAGGTGAGAGTGAGAAGAGGGGGGCGGAAAAGTAGACAAAGACAGAGACAGTGCGGTGAAGAATAGAGAGGGCTTGTTGAGTCAATATCCAGCCTCCCCCATGGCTAAAGTACTTCTCTAAGCCTCTCACACTGGTCTGGTCTCAAGCCTGTTTTCCTTGTTTATCTTTCTCTGCCTCTGCTCCCCTTCTTTCTCTCGAAGAGTAAACAAAAAAAAAAAAAGTATATGATTCTACTGAGAATTACATTGACAGAAGTGACACACAATACTGATGAATGACAATAAAGCCTCAGTGGAGAGTAGAAGAGTGACTTTTTTTTCAGGCAACAGATAGCCAATGTTTTTACTGTTGAAATAATAAAAAGCATCGACCAAAACGTTGTGTCCAACCAAAAGCCTCAAACCCAAATATATTCAGTGAACAAAAATTAAACGTGTTGATCACAGTCTTGCTGATGTTGCATTTGAAATTTATTAAAAGAGAAAACAGACAATCCAATCTGTTCTAAACCTGGAAATTGTTCTATTTTTGTGCGTATGTATATATTTTGTTCTTGAGGTAGTTGCATACGTTCTTCAATCTTGAAATTCTTCAGATTAGTATTCACACAGATCTTGTGAAGTATTCAGTTGTCAAGTATTCAAATGTAATTTATTCCTGACAGTTGCTCTAAGAGTAGTTTTCTTCTAAAAGTGTAGCACATTATATAATGAAAATAATATACAGTAAAATGGCTTGAATCGCTTCCTGAACCACAAAAATAAGCTTTTAAACCAACAGATGCTTCCCGGACTGTTGCCTTGTCGTGGTGCAGCGATATCCAGAGCAATGCCTTCAGGAGACGCGTGACCCTGGGAGGGCCACACACGAGGGCCAACCAAGTACTAACAGAATCCCATGAAAAGGGAACATTAAAACGTATGTATCCTGTCAGAAGAGGGTTACCGGGACTCATCCCGAGAGTCAGGCATTTTATGGCCGGTGACCTGGTGACGGGTCCAGCCCAAACAAGCCATGTGGGACAGTCCATGCTCTAACATGGCAAAGCCATGTGGTGTCGCAGGACCCTGTAACGGAAACTGTCTCTCCCGAATGTCAAGAACGGTGGAACGGTGGAGGAGTCCAGATCGAGCAGTGGAGTAGTCCAGTGTATACTTGGGTATATTTATGTCACACCCACTTTTAATGCCCCTGGTGCACAACTCTGCAGTATCTATGGGCCAGATTGACAATGTTTTTCCGGCGTGAATGATAAAGCATGACTCGCCTTACTCTGCCTCTAATTGGCCAGTACTCGCTGCATTCACTACCAATCAGAGTGATAGCGGAGCAAATAACCGATAAATTATACTGAAATCATCTTGACAATGAGCAACTACTATGGACCGATTTTCACTAAATATTCTTGCATGCCACTTTCTAAAAGAATATTCTTTTCTATACTCACTCCTCCCGGGTTGAGACTCAGTATAACTGGGCTCATCTAAGTCATGCAACATCTGCTGTTCAACAAAACTTAATAAAGGAGGGTCTTTTTTTTTTTGTCAGGCACTACAGTGAGACGACTCAGGCGGTTGCGAGGATACTCACAATGCCCTGGCTGGCAGACACACAGTTGGAGTTGGTCTTGCTGGCAGAGATGGTTAAATACCTGCAGCTTGAAGATTCAGGGAGAAAAACTTTTGACCTTTGGCCTTTGACTCCATGGTCTTGTTTGGCAACTTTATGTCCTTTCGCCTGACCTCACTCAGACCTGAGGCCGTCCGTTCACTTGGGTGAAGAGATGTACAGAGCGTCAACTGATAACTTCCTGGTGTCGTGTTGGAAAAAATAATGAAATAATTTTGCTTTCTCGTGAGCTAATTTTTGGCATTAAAAGTTGGACATTATGCCATTTGTTAAAGAAAACTTTTTAATTTGTTCACAGCCAAACTTTGGACTGAACCAGTATTTCTTTATGTGACTCATCTGGCGTTGTTTACATGTTTCAGGTCTCGCAGTCGCATCAAGGCTTGAATGATTACAAAAACAATCCCACAAATTGCTTCTTTTCACCCTGAGAGCTGCAAGAAATATCTCGGAGCTTGATGAGTTGATTGGTATCATCTGGTTTCATAAATGAATACATCTGTGTGTCATCTCTGTGAAAATGGAAGTTACAACAGCTTTTCATGATCTTTCCTAACGTTATTATTTTTGGTAATATATCTATTTGCCATGGCACTCGGATTCACTGAGACTTATTTACCAGCAAGCATGGCTGATTCCTGCTGGATAGTCAGATGTAGCAATATTTTCTCCTTGCATCCAATTTTAAGCACATGCAAATGGACTCAGTTTGTCCTCATGCACGTTCACAGTCAAGTCAGCGTTTTGCAAAATATATAGTCTAAATGTTGCAATCGCAATACATCATGCTGCTCAATAAAAAGGTGAATTTGGAGGTTGCGATGAGATCACTGAAGTAGATTTCATCTAGAAATGTAGAAGAGTAAAGCACATTTGTCTTTGGGACATAATTCCTTTGAGAAAACTAATTTAACTTGTAATGCCTGATTGTTTCAGTTTTACGTGTTGCTATAGTTGTAAGGGACATGCAATTGTGAGATGAGCAGCAAAGTTTCCGTATTTCCAGCCATAGTTTCTCTTCCAAACAGCTTTTCTTCACCATTGACTCTTGTTGAGGGGATGAGATGATTGAAGTCTGAAGACACAAGACACACTTACCTTTACGGCTTAGTTTTTATCGTTTGTAATTGCCTAAATTCCAATTGCATGTCTGTTTTTTGGTTTTTTCACATTCATTTTGGAAGCTGTAAAAATGGGTAAAATCTCCTTAAACATGTCTTTGTTTATATATTCAAAAGCAGTACTCTAACCGTTCCATCTTCTCTTTATAGTGCTTGGCCAGATGTGAATCAGTGTCATAATGAGCCTGGGATGTTTATATCTCAGGCTTCGGGCCCAGTTACAGACATCAACAGAGAGCACACAGACAATAGAACGGTGGTGCATTGAAGCAAGTGGTCGCTTCAACTTCTCAGTTGGCTTGCACTTCTGCCTCTCACTTTGTCTCAAATTTAAATTTATTCACACACGCACCCTTTCACATGGGTGCGTGCACCCTCACCATCCATCGCTGCTGTGAGGAGATATAATCTGTAGAGGAGTTTAGAAAAGGTCAGCCTGCACTCCTGCGAGAAACACTGGCTGGCATGCGTAAACAGAAAGTCTCACAGTTGTCAGATGTGGCAGGAAGAAACTCTGACTTCTTCCCTCCCTGCAGAATTACAAAGTCCCCCTTTAAATAAGCTCAATACACAGCTAATATGGGTTTATTAAAATCTGATGACATTTTAAAGTTTTTTTTATTATGTTTTCTGAAGCATATTGTAAAATGTCACCTCACTGTGATTAAACGTAAATGTGCATTCATGTAGATGAGCTTTATGGCAATCTTCTGGTGTGAGCTAAGATGGTATCTTTCGCTTTGTATGCAAGCGATTGTGATGTTTCTGAAGGAATGATTGTTTCCCAGTATGCTCGGCCTGCTCTGCCTTGATTATACGTGTCTGACATCTGATTGGAGAAGATTTATGCTTCAGTCACTGTATCCTAACAGTATTGGTGAATTGGTGCAACAGCGTTATGTCCAATATATTTGAGCTATGTGCATTCTTTCAAGCACGTAATGATATTTTTTATTGCCATAACATACTCTATGCAATAGGATTATATGCAATGTTCTTCAGTACGGGGACTATTTTACCTCAATGGCCTCCTCTGATTCCGTCTTGAGCTAAACCTGATCTTTTCCATTTGTACTATTGCATTGGGATCTTTTTCTCTCTCTTCCTCTTCTTTATATTTAAAGCAGACAGCGACTCAACATCAGTCTTTGTCGGCTCTGCTCTCTGAATTTATTCCATTACTCATCCATTTTAAAACTTTACCTCACACTATGCAGCTTCTCCTGTCTCCTTCCTGACTGCATCAGTTTCTCTCCTGATGAAATTATTTATGATATTCAATAAAACAAATGAAATCGTACTTCTTCGCTGATTTTTATTCATCACTAATCCATAAACCTCACCTGAGCTGCCTTAGTATGTCCACATCCTTCTTCACCTGCTTTCCCTCTTTTGAACCACCATTATCCCGAAAACAGATTAAAAATCATGTAATGCAAGGCTTAGATTATTATTGTTTTTTCTCTGCCATTGCGCGTAAAATATAACTGCATTGCGTCCCTGTTGTCATATTTTTTTCTTTGGTGGTGGCTCGATGCTGAAATTTGTTGAAGTGAAATGCTTGGAAAAAATGACACAATATGAACGAATTTAAATGGATTTAAACTGCAACATGTGAGATAAGAACGCATCTACTTTCAATAGCTTTGCTTTGACTTTCTGAGGCCTGTTGCAAACCAGAAAAAAACAACTAAATCTGCCATTCACTGTTATTGTTTGAGTTTTTATTGCTTCTTGCATGAATTAGATTGGTGGTCTCCAACCCTGTTGCTGGAGAGCGTCTGTCCTGCAGGTTTCAGATAAAACACACTTGATTGCAACAAGAAACTCCTTATCTGGAGGTTGTGATGATGTTGATCATTAGGTTAGGGCGTGTTGAAATGGAGAAAGTCTAAATGGGTCGAGGTTAGAGCCCCCCCCCCCCCCATTTACCTTATCCTGAATGAGTCGTGGAATAATGAGTCAGGAAATCCATTCCACGGTTTGCAGCCAGCTAGCAGGCTAAAGTAGCAGCACTGCGGCTATCCGACATTTCATGACAACATGTCCGCTGTTTTAAAGAATTGCTAAAGAATTTCCCCACGGATTAATAAAGGGATTCTGAGGTTTTAAAGATAAAACAAGTTTATTATGACTTATTGCTTATTATGATGACTTATTAGATTAGATTAGATTAGCTTAGATAGACACTTTATTCATCCCCACTATGATGATTATGGACTAATTTTATTCATATCAACATCAAACAACAGTTATTTCTGACTTTGATTTCTCGTCTGAATGACATAGGCACAATATGGTTTAATGGACATATAAAGCTTAATGTACTACAGTATAGTAGGCGTATAGTCTTACGTCTGTTGTGCTGCTCTCATACAGTATACACTGTTATACTCATAGTTATAACAGTGTGTGACTTTAATTGATAATTTTTTAAAATCAAAATACATTTTTAGGTTACTGTTTAATCACAGCTTTGGTAAATTCTCAAAGTGGAATAACAGGATGGGGGGTAAAAAACAGCAAAAAGGAAAACAAAAATACTGTCAAGTGATTTGGAAAATGTCTCAATTATGCAACGAACCAGCAGCGCTGTGATGTTACTTTGTAAAAGTTGGCTGTTCTCTCTCACACAGAGAGCCAGTGTTCTCTCTGCCCTCAGGAGAAAATTACACAACTCCTTTGTTCTGACTTGATTAAATACATTTCTTCCAGCAGCACCCTGTTCTTGCTTCTTTGCACTATGTTTAATGTCTTCAACACAGTCTTTCAAACACACACACACACACACACACACACACACACACACACACACACACACACACACACACACACACACACACACACACACACACACACACACACACACACACACACACACACACACACACACACTGCACTGCACTGCCAGAGGAGCTGAACAGTTGAAGTAAAACTCAAGGCTTAACCACCGATCCAGCTTGCTGAACTTTCTGCTCTATCGACACTTCTGCCGAGATTAAATAAAGCCTGGCTCCTTCCTCTCCCTCTCACTCCATCACTACCCATACTTCTCCTCTCCCTCCCCTCCCTCTTCCTCACTCCCCCAACACCCGCCCACCCCACACACCTATTTTCCATACTGCTGCTTGCGTGCCCTTTCATATGCATTAAGGATTATCATCAAACTGCAATTCTGTTTGTGTGTGTATGTGTATGCATGAGACCGTGCATGTGTGCTTATTCATCTGTAGGAATGCCTGCTGAGATTACCATTTATCTCTCTGCTGATCACATCCGTGCCGAGGAATCCAGCAGAGGCATAAGAGAGGTGGTACAAGAAAAAAAAAATTACGCCTGCAGTGATTACATGAGCTCGCATACTATATTGCCGTTATTTTATTTTATTTTTTTCAATCGCAGGAGCCTCCACGTTGAGAAACTGTCAGGGTTCCCCAAGAGAAGATGATGTGATCCCTTATGAGAAAATTGTTGATGTCAGGGATTCTTTTTTTAAGCTGGCTTCTTAAAAAAAGCAAAAGGTGCTTCAGATGTTGACAATTCATTACCTCAGCATTTATTAGATGTATGCGATAAGCGCTTAAGGGAAATTAAAGTTGCACATCAGCAAATAATGGATGCACAAAAGAAATTGTGGGGATAAAATATAATGCGAACATCAAGGGATAAAGAAAGTTTTGTTCGGCTGCCTTTATTCCACAGAGGTCATTACGCAATAAACAGTAAACATTTCCATGGTAACTCTACAACTCCTCACTAGAAATATTCATAAAAAGTGTCTTATACATTGAAATAGATACAAATAATTACATTTCTTTGTTTTGTTTTGTTTATCATGGGTCTTGTACATTGTGGGATGTACAGTATTTGGCAGTAAGTGATGGGTTGATGTGGTGTGAAAAGGAAAATGGGTAAATGTTATGGATTTGAGAGAGTGATGAGGAAGAAAATCTGAAATCAGATGAGTGAGTCAGAGCATCTTTAAAACAGCAGCTCTTGTGGAGTGTAAAGCCCCGTTTACATGGCAACTTTTTGAGTGAAAACAGAAACTGTGTCCGTTTATAGGACAACGATGCTTGATCCCTTGAAAACACAACTGTTTGAAAATGGATTTCAAGGTACAACTTTTCAAAAATACTGATACTCCATGTAAACTGGGGAAAACACAACTTTTCTGAAACGGTGCTACTGCACATTCATGCATGTGGAGAGATGCTCCAACTGCTGCAAAAGTTTGTTTCTGTTTTGTTTTGCGATAACACAATGTTACCAACACTGAAGGCTGATTGGTGTATAAATCGACAGCTCATCATTCGATTGGTTAGCTGTTTTCAGTACTTCTGTTTTTACAGAATAATTATGAGTGATTCAAATGTGATTACAATCCATCAGGGAAACCAATGTTTTAATAATTTTCTTTAAATCTTGGGGAAATTGTTCACAGGCAACCAATAACATTGCAAGGCAGCCTGTATATCACATCTCGGCAATAATGCGATTCAAAGTGCTTAAACTCAACAAACAACAGCAAAACTGTCAGCAACAGGACTACAGATGGGAACAAAAAGACAAATATATAAAAACATTATTAAGAAACAGAATATTTCACAGAAATAGGACAAATAAAACTTAATGTAGTGCAGCATAAAACAAATGAAAGGCAAACAGAAAGGTCTTTAACTTTGTTTAAAATCAATTTCCTGGGGGCTTATTCTGAATATTGTTTCTGAACAAAAACTAAAAGCAGCTTCTAAATGTTTGTCTCAGACTCTGGGGACAGAAAGCTGATTTAATTCGATGACCCGACGGCTTAGAAGTTTCATATCAAAGTAGAAGATGGGAAATTTATGCTGTGTCTAAATGATTCAATAGATGTTGTTTTTTTTGGTCAAAAGTCAGTTCTTTGAGCCTTTGGACGGGTCTAACACCTGGACTGAAGTGGTCGACTTTCGAGGAAGATGAAGCTGTGTCTGAACATGTGGCCATAATGGGCAAATGGTCACGTAACAACCCCAATATAGCAGCATCATAGGATGTTCTGTCAGTGGTGTGGAACTACTTTAGAGAATTGTCTTGCAATGCCAGAGGTAGAGTTTCATTTAATACAATCAATTCAATACGACATTGAAAAAGGAACACACAGAGCACAGGTGGTTCAATAAAGGACCAAATGCCCTCATGTTTGCCTCACGTTTGAGCTGGGAATACTCCCGTAGTATGATGGCCATTGTGGATTACTTCATTGGAATCTGCAGCAACAGCATATGATGCTTTTGAAGTGCTTAGACTGTTGATTTGTCCTGATGTCCCCACAATATATTTCAAAGACCAGGTTTTTGACAACAAGACCATTCAAAATAAGAAGTAACGATTGTTAGCTTTACATCCGGTAATTTGGCATTTTACTTTTCACTTAAATCCAATAATTTCAGGTTTCATATAGAGCATGTAAAAGAGGATCAATAACAAGATCATGCTGTTCGGTATCATGCTGACCAGTAAAGTGGTTCTATAGAACCACTTTACTGGTCAATGTACAAGGGAAAATTAAGCAATGTAATATAATGTAATGTAATGTAATATAATATAATATAATGTTAAATATGGTTAGGACAAACTAAATGACTCACAGTGTTTCACTTTGACTGGACGCCGCGGAGCCTTTGTCAGTGCAGCAGAGTCTCCGTGACACTCATGAACATATGGATGGACAATCGTCCAGTGTACACACAAAGATCTGCCAGCCACATGTCTGCACATTAAAACATTTTTAAAAGCGCATTAAACAGAAACAACGAAACAATTACAACATCATGCATCTCCACGCCATCAGAGTAGAGTGCAGATGAGTGACTGTGGCCGGATGGGTTAGGGCGGTTGTGTCTGACACACCGTGGTGGTCTTTGCATTAGCTGTGGTTATTTCTAGCCCTCACTGCTCCAGACGCAGTCTGTATAGCATGTTTTCCCGTGTGTGAATACCACATTATCTACAGTCTGTGGAAAGTAAACACCTTGTTTATCATCTCCATCCTGGGAGATCAAAGCACAACAATGAGTTGGCTCCAATGACATTTTGCTGACGTGACTGAAGAGGACATTGTTAAACACTGAAGTGTTTTGAAAAGTTAACGTACTGTTGAGTGATGTAGCCGGTGTCCCAGGAGCTGTACAATTAGCTGGGGTCACTGAGCTGTCATCTCTGCCTCTTCAGTCATTCTCCCCCTCTTGTCTGAGTCCACTCCTCCTCTGTAATAAAGACCTCTGTCTGAGCCAGTTTAGAGGAGGGTGAAAGTCTTTGGGCTCGGGGTAAGCACAGGGAGGATTTCCTGCTCTCTTTCTGTCAAGTGGCGGGGTTATGTAGGGTTATGGGAGTATTAGGGAGGGGAGAAAAGAACTTGGAAATAGAAGGCACATGATAGAATACTGCATGGGATTAGGAAAGGAGGAAGGAATTCGGAGGCAAATACACAAATGAAGCTGGCAAAAGAAGCCCAATGTACAAGAGGGAAACTGAACAGAATGAGAAATGAGGATATGACATCGATAAGTCTGCTGAATGCCGCCTATGGAGAGCTGGGTAAACTGGATGTTATGAGCTCGGCCCTCCAGTGGTTTGTGTGTTCCTGGGTGGGCATGCATCACTCTCTCATTAGGAGTGTGAGGAGCGGATAGTCGGCCCGCGCTCTGGATCGGGTAGCAACTACAACGAGGATGTGACCTGATACACACATTCAGACCTTGGAGAAGGCAGGGTTATTGATGGTGGGATCTATTTAACACAATGAACTGCACCATTGCTTGTGGTTTGGCTCACACATACACTTACACACTTATTTGTCTTTGTTCATGATGGAACACAGGACTTCCTCTCACACTCGCCATTTGACCCTATATTGTGGAGTAGCTTTTGCCTCACGCCATGTAAGTCCTCTCTCCTCCAACTCTGATGTTCTTGAGCACCTCCAGGTATGTCGGGTTCTCCCTCTCTTGTGCCTCCCCTGTGGGTTCCACTTAAAGGCCCTCTTGGTCACTTGTCCCCCTGGTGGGCCATGTGGCCAGTCCAACATCCAAGTTTGTTGATTTATCTCCCTCTATATCGGCCGCTGCCCTGTTTGTTTCCAAAGCTCCTCATTACAGAGTCTTCTTAGACACCAAATCCACAGGATGCTCCTCAGGCTCTTGTTGATGAACACCTGCAATTTCTTCTTCAATCCCTTGGTCAGCCTCCAGGCTTCCAAACCATACAAGAGCACCATTTTGACCCAAAGATTTTCAACTTGGTGCCATCGACCGTTGACATGGCCCATCATTCCCTTCCAAAACACCTCCCCTAACCTCGGCGTTAATGCACCACACATACATCTGCACCCTCTGCTTCCCACACTCCTCTCCAGGTGGTTTTGGCTGGGCTCTGGGATTGCGGCTGCAGGCTTGCAGTGTAGGGTAGTGTAGGGTTTCTGTTGAAATAGGTCTGTAATCATCCAATCCCTGTGGTGCTGGTTCACAAATAATCTGGTTAATAGTGAAACCATTTATCCAGTGTCTGTTCAATGTTGTTCAAATTAGATTATTGCATTATTTTGCAGTATCTTACAGTCATAGATATAAAGTGACATTTTCATATCACGAGTTACCATGTAATCCTCAGCTCTGTTTCCTTATGCATTTCCTCACTGTGCTGACCTCCAGCCTGTGAAAAAAGCGTGAAATTAAACAATTCCCCTGTGATGCAGACCCTGGGAGGCCACTACATCTGACTCTGCAAGCCTCTGGTTGAGCAAACAGTACGCTTTCACTCTGGCTGGGATAGCTGGGTGTCTTCAAGCTGGCGATTTGCGAAAGAGAGTAAAGCACAGGAAGCCTTTCCAGCCTGCCTGACAGGCTGAGCAGTCATGTGGAAAAATAGCTGTGTTTGCTACAGACTTCCCCGGCTTCACAACAGGGCTGCATAGTAATCTGTGTGCTTGGCCTTGCTGTGACCTTTCAGTTCCATCCCGA
Organism: Blennius ocellaris; assembly: GCF_963422515.1. Classification (NCBI taxonomy): domain Eukaryota; kingdom Metazoa; phylum Chordata; class Actinopteri; order Blenniiformes; family Blenniidae; genus Blennius; species Blennius ocellaris. Next base: position 26,178,382 of record NC_137654.1, read on the forward strand.
GACCCTGAAAAACCATGTTACTCCGAAAGGCTCCTTAACCCCTCCTTTTTTTTCTTCTTACATCACTTCCCACTTCACACTCAGAACTGTTCAGATGAAGGAGTCCCTTCGCTCCAGCTCTCTGGCAACAGAAGTAACATTTCTGCTGACCCTGACCCATCCTGTTTACATTTTCACATGCATTCTCATATTTGTGAAACTCAAAATTTGCAGTAATTAACCATTCATCATTACTATTATTATTATTGATAATATTAATGATTTTCATCCATTGAGCCTACCAATTATCTAGGATGCCCGCTTAATCAAATTTAGGCCTCGCTTACGCAACAATGTTTCAATTAAAAATGCATATTTTTGCTTTTTGCTTTTTTGAAAAGTTTTGCGTTTTCACAGCGTTTTGAAAACAAGGTTCATTTACACGGAAATGGCCAAAACGCTATAAACATTACCAATGGTAAGTACACAAACATTCGTATTGACAGATGGCGAAGTCAGATTGCTGCTATTTTCAACTATAACTATAACCAGGTCCCAGGAGAATATGGACGAGGAGTCATGACGCTCTGGGGGCTGTCATTATTGTTGTTGTCCATCGGTTGTGGTTTGCAAGCCCAGTTGCAGCGTTTCTGCCATCTACACAGCGACAGAGCGATTTCCACAGGTTGCATCTATTTCATCGTTTTCACTTGAAAAAAGCAGCTCTAGCATCAGTGTTTAATGTCACCAATTCACTAAATCCTCATGTCTTTGTACTTCAACTGCACATACATGGAGAGAACATGCAAACTCACACAGAAAGGTTGATTTAGCTCCACACTGAGCATCTCCTCACTACTGCTAAAGCTTAGAAACACTTGTGCCTCGAGAAATTGTGGCCATTTATTAGATCAAGTTACCATTTCCTACCAAATGCAATCACCTTACTGTGCCCCCGTGGCCTATAAAGTTGCTCCTTTCACCAATAACGTCGGGGAGGAGGACTGTATTTCCAGTGTGGGTTAGCAGACCGCGGTGAGCGATAGGAATGAGTACAGTACAGCTCGCCTGCTGCACAAGCAAACTCTTCGTCATTCACCCCGATCTTGTCCCCGGTTCCCCATTAGGTCTGTTTACTTACTGCAGTCAGAAAGATGTGTGTGTGTGTGTGTATTTAGGTGCATGTGTGTATGTGGCACTCTGTGACTTTGTGACAAGTCCAATGAGTGCTGAAGGTTTAATTTACTTTTGCATGGTGTTTTCATATTTCATTTGAGCTTTTGCCAACAGTAATTTCCCTCTTTTAGTCATTGTGGATAAAATGGACCATTTAATTCAAGCTCCTGGGGTCAGAATAAACTCCAAACAAAAACAATTTCTCTTTATTCAGGATTCAGTTGATAGAAAACAGCAGCACTTTTTCGCCCCAGTTTGCTTCATGTTGCGCCATTTACACACATTCTTTGTTCAGTGCAATACAATGTGAAACATATCTGGAAGTTAAGATAAATTATGTTGATGAAACTCACAGAGGACAGCACAGAAAAAGCGCTTTTCCTGTGCTTTGAAAATGTTCTTCTTTTGACTATGTTGAAAAAAATGAATGAAAGTGCCATTTACTGTCGTCAATCACTGGATAAATATCTCCTGAGGAGCAAAAGTTGGCGTGTGACTTTTTAGGGAAGGCAGAACAAAGCTGAACATACATCCTCTCTTTTGCAGTGGTGAAAACTGTTGTTATCTAAAACTCAATAGGAGTGTGGAGCTCTTGAAATGAAGCACACTGTAACTTACCTTCACTAAAACTGGATGAATGTCTTGTGAAGGGCAGTTGTGTGTGAGACTGTCGGCTCATTTGCCACAAATTGATTTTTTGGATCCGTGGATCGATGCAGAATTGTAGAAGATAAGAATCATGACTCTTATCAATATCGATGTTTTTTTCTCTCTCTTTTTTTTTTTTCTTTAGCCTCCCACCCCGGTTTCGTTTGGCAGGCTGTATGGGTGACACCGTTCCTGTGTTGGTCTGGGGAGGACCAGTTAATGTGGAGTATTTCTTTTTAATGTGACTGTTAGAAAGCTTCACCAAACAAAATCTGGATTGGACTTGTGGTCCCTGTAGGGGAATATTGAAGTTAAAGTAGTTTGACTTTAGACCAAACTTGCACTGACATCGACAACCTAAAATGTATGCTGTGCTTCAGAGAGATTGCTTAATGCAAGTCCAGTGAAATATATTCAACATGAACAAACTCATTTAATGTGGCTTAACGTTTCAGATTTTTTTTCTAATTTAGCACATAGATTGTGAATGACATAAAACTCAATTTATTTAAATATAGTTCATTTAATTCAAAACAAATGATGAATTGTGTAATGTAACAACTGAAATAACTTTAAGTTAAACACCCTTGGTGTGTGCTATCCAGAGCTTTATTTTAGCCTTATTCTAATATTTGTTTTGGAGTTAACTTAAAATAAGTTCACATTGCAGTCCACAGACGGAAGCCTTTTAAGAACACTGCGTTTTCCATGGCTGCAAGCACCATTGTCGTGTAAATTGCACAACAAAATGGTATTGTCAATCATTGTCAGATATGCGTGTGTCACTTTAGGAATGCAAATGTGGAATTTAAGATCTTGTTTGAAGCATCAGTCAGTTTTCCAAGGTTTGTACGAGTTTGTCTGTTGACCGTGGGTCCAACGTTCCTGGAATGATTAGTGCTTTAAAGGGGTCATATTGTACAGCTTTTCAATACTTTGACATGGGTCTCGTTGGCCAAAAATCCTCAAGGCGGAATGTCAGCAAAACCTGCTGTTTCACATCAGGAGAAAACTACTTAGGTAAATTCCAAAAAGCAATTTTTTTTATTTATATTTGGTGGACTCAGAATATTATGTCTTCAGAAAAATGAAGAATTTCAGGGAGTACCTTGGCAGACTCTTGATAAACCATCTTCTCCAATGTGTGAACAAGATGCACAGAGGTAATTGTATTTGATTTACATCTTGGACTGCAAATGTTCACAGTTTTGAATTGAGTTTGGATTAAAACTAAGGTTTGTGACACAAACCAGTTAGTTATTTTTGACTGAGTGTAATAACTAAAGGTTCACTGTCTCATATGCACACGACACAGAGAAACACCACTTTTCACCACTGTAAAATCAAGAAATTTCAGTTCAAATTAGAAGACAGTGTAGAAAACTTTCATATTGAAGAAAATATTGTTGTGGTGCTGCAAACCATAAAGACTGAAAAAAATAAAAACCTGTGAATTTTCTGATATTTTGTCCCTTGAGAAACTTTCAGCTACTAAGAAGTAAACTTTCACGGGCCTGAAAGTGAGGGACACAAAAAACAATCTGCACTGGCTGTAAGTTTACAACAATAATAAAGTGTTTTTTTTTTTTTTTGGGGGGGGGACATAAAAACTACAAAAAATATACTGTCAAAGAAGTGCAAATTAAAAAAAAAATGTAAAGTTTAAAATATGGAGTGTTAAAGGATACATGGCAGCTTCGCAATATAAAATGAAGAAGAGGCAGATGTTTGTTCAATATAAGCTGTGTGCACATCAAATGTATTAAATCATAGGCTGACATTGTTTACTGAAGACGCCACAAAATATGAACAAAGCTGCACTGGATGTTGAGTCATAACAGCTGAATTGTGTTTTCAACAGACGCTGCTGATAAAAGTGCGTCACTGACTTGATACAGCAACAGCATTTTAAAGAGTTAACGTCATGAATGGCATTCTTGTAAAGCGAAACAACAAACTATTACCAAAATGTTTTGACGCATAATGTGTACTTTCCATTGGAGTTAGCTGTTTTCTTTTATAGGTATATGTGATTTGACTGTTTGTCGAATGACGCAATTGTTTTAAAATGAGATGAAATGCAGCAGATATACACAAAGAAAAAATCAAACCTGTCACATATACTCATGTCTGAGGAAAGAATCTACATAGAACTGATTATCTTTATTTATAAACAACGGAAATAATTAGCAGGTCAACAATAAGATGTTAGTCAGGACTAAAGGTCAATGGCCTTTATACAGTGGACCTTCCTTGCTTTGATTAGAACGGATCCACTGATGGTCGTTTTTTTTACATAAAGAACAAACTAAATCTCTAACCGAGTTTGATAAATCATCTCGTGGGACGTCGTTATTCCTCCACCTGACAAAGACGATGCAGTAAAAGAGTGAGACTTTTTCCGGATAAAATATCGCGATCGTAAAGAGTCAGTTTGCTGATGTTGCTTGTTCCATTCTGTACTTTTCAGTGTTATTTGGGATGAGAAGCATACTTTTCGTTTTGCATATCAAAGGCTCAGCGTGTGATGTTCAGGATATAGTGAAATATTTACCTGTGATGCCTGGAAGACATCGTCTTTTGATTGAGCTACTCTCCCCTTCCTCTGCCTCCTCAACGTGTTTTGATCTTTCTCCTTTTGTCTCTCCATCTCCTCAAGCTTTTCCTTTCTTTTCTGTTCTTTGTTGAAATGGAGATTCAATGAAGCATCTCCTCATAACCAGTTTTGGATGATTTCAGCCACGCTTCTGTCGTATCACGTGACCAGTTATTTCTCACGGCTGTCTGTATTACAGGGCCCATGAGCCTCTGCTGGCGTTTCAAGAGGGGACAAAGCATTAATGAATTAAAAATGCTTTGTTATGACTGTTGGGAAAGAAACTCAGTGCCATAATTGCTGAATCCACTCACATCTGACCTAGAATTACATTTTTCAAAGGCTAATTGTACTTACTGACCTTCCACACAAGCCCTTCTAAATTCAGTCTTTTTTTTTATATACATATTTAACACAGTGAGATCCCACATGTTTCTTATCCCAGTGAGGTTTGGCCTGTAATTGGCACTTCAGACCCTCCGGATCAGGAAAATCTCTCTGTGTAAAGGCTTCTTCTCAAGCTCTGATGCAGATTTTTTTTTTTTTTTTTTTTTTTGCCTTTTTCACTCTTAAGAGGTTTTGTCAGTTTCAAGTAATGTGTGAAACTATATTCCTGTCAACTCTCAGGGGATTAACAACTATACATAAAACAGATTTCACACAAAAATCACTGTTGTGTAGCCCGCGTCGCTCATCTGCTGCCTCGTCCTCGCCGCCTGCAGTACACCGGCAGGAAAACAAGCCCCCAAAGCGACGTTTAAAAGTGTCCCTGTCTGTTTGCCGCATGAATGCACAACCACCAGCGAGCTTGTGAATTACTCTGTAGCTCTTTTACTATCCGTTCATTTCCTTTTCTTTTAGGGTCCCCTCGTTGCTTTTCCCCTTTTCCTTTAAATGTAGTCCCACTCACGATGAAAGACACGGTTTCTGTGCTGGAGGAGGTTGTGAAAACTCACAAAAATTCACAGTCGATATAAACAACGGTGTGTGTGTGTGTGTGTCTGTGTGTGTGTGTGTGTATTACGTTGATATCAAATGTAGAAATGGATATAAAAACCTGGAATTTTACAGGCCTCTTGGCAAAAAAAAAAAATGAATACAGTCGTAATAATGAGCGCTGACTTTATTGTTTTTCTTTCTTAAAACTTTTCATTGTAGCGTATTATCATTCTGCAGCAACTTTCTCCTCTGTGTTGAAACTAAGATCCCCCACAGCACAAACTCGATCTGGGGTCAGCACACAACAGAGCAGAGAGGATGTGGTGGAGTCACAAGGTCACAGTGGAGACATTGAAGTAAATCTGTGGAGGAGAAGATAACTTGGCTGTGTTTGTTACTGTCAGGCAGTGCAAATCTTCATGAATGTCAAAAATCTGCCCAGTAAGTGGAAACGGGTAGATCCAAAACCCACTGTGATTAAACTGAATTAACTTGTCACATATCAGAAAATCAAGAAAAACGTAGTTGTTTAGTGAACGAATTCCGTTATCTTCATGTATTTTCACTCCCATATGATATGATGTGATCCTAATCTTTCCGAATTGATACATTTAAAAAGATTTAACTTGAGTCTAAGTGAAAGTGCTTGATGTTATTCTACCAGTGAGCGTCATTCTTATCAGATAAGATACATGACACTGACCAAATGACTTTTGCTCTTTAACCTGTGAAGACTTGACCTAAAAGTGCAACTGGAGTGCACGCTGAATAATTCTGATGGAAACGAGATCTGAAAAGTTGTTTTGTTCTCGCTGCCATTGTTTCTCACAGTCTGAGTTGTCTTTACTTGTTTTACTCTCCAGTGATGTTTCCGTGCCACCTCATTTTGTGCCCGGGTACAAATGACAGTGACGGCCCGCAAAAATAGAGGTGTGAGACTTTGCGGAGCCCACGGCGAGGGGAGCGAGGGAGGCGGTGGTATATTGATTTAAAAGCGGTAACTAATGAGCAACAAGCATTGCTGATGAAAGACGTAAATAGCTTGTTGTTCAATTTGCCGACACACTTCTTGGAGTGCACGTCCATCGCCTCCTCCTTCTGCAATCAGCAGTCCAAAAGCACACAATTACAATCACACGCCAACACACACACACACACACACACACACACACACACACACACACACACACACACACACACACACACACACACGCACACACGCACACACATACAAATGCAAGGAGAGTGTGAATAATTTAGTGCTAATGGAGACATAAATAATCTCCTCATTTGCATTGAGGGTAATTGATTCACAGGAACAGTTTGCCCCTCCACCTCTTACCTCCATCCTCACACTCCTCCCCTCCTCTGGTTCTTTACCCCCCGCCCCCCCCCCCCCCCATCCCCCTCTTCCTCCTCCTCTAAGCCCTCATCCTCATCGCTCCTGTATTCTGTCTATCCACAGACTGCTTTCTCCCCGGGGCATTTGTGTGTTCCATTACTGCTCACCCTGCCCATGACAGCTACTATTAACCTTGGAGGTGTGCGTGTGCATGTGTTTTCTCGGTGCATGTGTGCCAGCGAGTGAGGCAGAGCCAGCCAGAGAGTGAGACAGTGTTCATTTGTGTGTGTGTGCGTGTGTGTTTTTGTGTGTGTGTGTACATACGGATAGATTTCTAGAGTTCTGCATGAGCGGGGAAGGGAGGGGGGTGTCGGATAGATTAAAGGGAGAGTGAGAACATTTGTTGGGGGATATTTGTTTGTGTGTGTCTGTGTAAACAGGTGGGGCGTATTAAGACAGCTGTAGGCAGTGGAATTGACTGTTTCTCTGTAAATACGGGGATGAGGTCGCAGACGACGACGCTCAACATCCACATACCTTTTTACCAGACCAAATCGCTCTGCAGGCACCAGTGTTTTCGCCTCGTCCAATAACCGGCCTCATCTTCCCGTCCTCTCATCAAGTTTCTCTCTGTCACTCTCTTCGCATTGTCTGTCTCTCCTTTGCCTTCTCACTCCATTCCACCTTCCGCTCAACACAACTCTCTGTAATGAAAATCTAATGGTCTGCCATTCGTTTCCGCTCTTTGCTTAGTGAGGTGATGCAGCAAGGGCTAATGGTCCTGTTTGCGTGCGTGCGTACGTGCGCGTGCGTGTGTGTGTGTCCTGGAGTGCATCACATATAGTGAGGGAGACAGTGGTGTCATCAGCCTATGGGCGCTATAACATTTAGCATGGTGCTGCAGTGGCCAGGTGCCTCCATAACTCTATCTAATGCTTCAGTTGGCATCCTATTTAGTGTGTGTGTGTGTGTGTGTGTGTGTGTGTGTGTGTGTGTGTGTGTGTGTGTGTGTGTGTGTGTGTGTGTGTGAGTGTGAGTGGGTGTGTGTGTGTGTGTGTCCTCAGGGAGAGCAGATAAATGGAATAATGCATGTTTTGAATATTATTACTGCACGGTGTCTGGATGGAATATTGGGAGGCGTTCAAGCTCTGATGGGATTCAGTAATGGCAGCGGTGTCTGGAACTGGACACACACACACACACACACATGCACGCACGCACGCACACACACGCACACACACGCAGATGTGTGCACACACCTCCTATGAGAAGCTGACAAGCATAAATGACTTAGATTAATGACGTTGCAGACGTTGAGGAAAAACAGAAAACAGGTGGTTCAATTTCTTCAAACTTCATCGATGTTTTCTTGTTGGATTCATCTCCGTTCGCCATTACTTACTGCTGCTGCTGCTGCCTGTGTGCGTGTGTGTATGCTTTCCACACATGTGCATGTGTGTATGTGCAACCCATCACACTGGTTTTGATTATCAATGATAGGCAATGTAATGAGGTGCCATAAAATCTGATTAATTTGAAGCTGGGCAACAAAGTTGCACCAGATGCTCCCTGCCAGCTCCCCTCTCCCTCCTCTTACTCTCCCTGCTGCAAACTAAACAACGTTGGTGGGAGGGACATGTGGTCTCCAGTGTTTCTGCTCCTGTAAAGGTAAAATGTCTCACGTCTTATTTCTGGTATGTGTAATTAAGATAATGGATGGTCTGTTGATTAGACAGATAAAAAAGCTGACTTTGAATTACCTGTTATTGCAATATTCTTATACAGTGAACTGTTACATGTACGTTGTTAAGACATAAATGGCCTAAAACTAAATTATTGGCAACAAATAGGCTGGATTGAATGATATTTAATCATAATGACTTGAGTTTTCATGAATAACGCTTTGATGCTTGCCATTGGTCCGTCCAATTGGTGGAATGAAAACACGCCGTTGGCATTGCGTGGCGCCGGGTTGCTGCTTTGATCAAACCGTTCTCATCCCGAAAAGCTTTTCTTTGTAAACACATGAAACAGTTGACCCGCAGTTCACAGAGATAAGTGCTTGTAATTTGTACGACTGGAGCATGGGTACCAATTTTGCTCCACTTTTCTTTTTCAATTCCTGTAGTATTTTCTTGCCATATTTGTGAAACTGAACATTTTTCAGTGTCAAGTTCAAAATAACACCAAACGTATTAACAGCGAGAGCAACAAGTTCAAGCATGCTGGTTATAGTACAGCACATAGAGGAGTTTTTTTTAAATTGAAATGTGCATGGCCGATCCTGGATTTTAGTGTCCCGGCTGCAGTTTGAATTCTTACATTGGATACATGTGTTCACTCTGAAGCTTGACATTATAACTGTACTTGTTCATCAATAGTGGTCAAAACAAATAGAAAGACATGTATGATTCCAAACTGTGGTTTTAATTTTATTTTCAGTTGGAACCTAATCAACCTAGCAAAGTAAACCAGCATGGGCACTCGGTAGAGCGCATAACTTCACCGACGCCACATTTGTTTTTCAGAACTGAGTTGGCATCACTAGCATGATAGCGGTTAGCATCAAAATTACAACATGGTGTGAAACACTGAGGAGGGAGCGTCTCCATGGCAACAGACGCTGATCTCTTTTGATCTCCTCCGTAAGGTGCCTCTCCCATCTGCTTCACATGGGATATTTTTCTTTGCTATTTCTTGGGATTTATTCAGAAACAGTTAACATTCCAAAATCTTTTGAAAAGTTTGGAGAAATATTTTGTTTTAAGGTTAAGAAATTACAAACAATAGCAGCTCAGTGCAACATTGTAACCTACTGATGTTTTCTATTTTATTAACAAATAACAAAATTGCATTTTCTCCTTATATTTAGCTTCAGATGGCTTCTATAAAGCACCCAATCATGGTGCTTTTTGTAGCCGAGAACTGCAGCAGATAAAAATTATGTATATTCCCTGTATTTATAACAATACATAGGCCCATTATGGCATTTTAGGTGGACAAATCCACTGTCTTATTGAACTTCTTCTTTTTTTTAAAATGGAGATTAAGCTATTCCACCTGCTCATCTGTCCTGCGCCCAAAGACTTTAATACACAAAACCTAGAAGTTGCAGATTGTGAACAATGTTAATGATTACACACTGATAGGCCCAAATTAATGAAATCAAAATGTTAAAAGCTGTTTTTTTGACGCTGGTTTTTTTGTCCACTGATTGGAGTGAAAACTGCACAGCTGTAGCTACACACTCTGAAAGGCGTTTTGTTTTCATATACATTGTGTATTCTGTATCTCATGGCTCCTTCTTTGGCTCCGTATTTCTATCTGGCTGCCTGTACATTCCTCTCAGTATTCAGCTGTGATATAGTGTGGACTTAATGAAGGAAAAGGTCAATTGCTGTTGTCAAGTAAACTCTTATCTGGATTTATGACAATATTCTGGTGGAGAGGGGATATGTGAGGAGAGGAGTAGCTCATTCTGCCCTCTGCACACACTGCTGCGTTGTCCAATTAACTGCACACTTAAGCACGCACACACACACACACACACACACATTCAGGCACAAATATTCACACACGGAATAACCACACTGTCTCTTTCTAGTTTTTTTGTTGTTGTTTTTTTTTGGTCAAATATATACACAGAGGCACACACACATACACACAACTCTGTCTAATTAATGCAGGAATCTGCTGGCAGCCGGGAGCTGACCTGAGAAGAACTGTTTCCACTCTTTCTCTCTTTCCTGACTGCTCTCCTCCTCATCAAACTTTATACCATTTTCTAAAATATGGGTTGACAGAAAGTGCAGCTACCTGTAACCTCAGCCATCAAGCCTAGATCCTGCATAGCTCTCTGATATTATCCATCTCCTGCTATCTTTGTCTGCATTTCATTTTTTCTGCTGTTTTCATTAGATTAGATGATTCATTAGAGGGGTGGTGCCATTAGATTTGATCTTAAATCAGTATATTTCTGTATAGCGCTCTAATTATGTCTCTACATGAGGAGTCAGAGAGCAACATCCCTCAGCTGGATCTGCACTCCCACTTAGCGAGGTTTGTGTCTGAGGCTACGTTTATACATCGCCGGGTGTTTACAAGAACTATTATCTATATTATTTCTGCCTCTATGTTTTCAAAAATAACATTGTTCACACGAGATCATTAAAAAAAACAAAAAATCAACAAAGCCACATAATTACACATGTCAGCCCAGTAGGTGGCAGTGTAACGAGAAGCATAAAGCAACAAAGAAAATGACTTCCTGTTCTTTCAGCGATAATGGCGGGATTGCATGGCGTGTGATTGTAGACACAAACAAGCCAAAGGCCAATCGTAGCTTCATTTACGTGTAAACAAAAGTCCCAAAAACATTGAAATGTCACAGTTTTTGGGACATATAAACGAGCCCTGAAGGGACAGATTTTTCAGAAGAAAGATTAAAAGTTAGTGCTCACCATCAACCTGCTAAATGATTGAAAAGCAGTGGGGTCATGCACCTTGTGTATATGAGCTGCCGTTTATAAACCGATAACAAAGGCGTCTTACTATTACCTGAATAATATAACAAGAACTATTGCTTCATAGTAAGATGGTTTGCTTGAGTTCAGGCCAAGGTTTTCTATGATGTTCTCCCTGTTTATCTCTGGGTACATCACTTTCCTCCCGCAGCTCAGAAATATACATTTGAATTCACTGGGTGAGTTTTTACACAACAACCAATGTCTGAAACTGTCATTGTTTATAAGTTTTCATTTCTATTCAGAAAAGTTTCTCGCTCAGAAATCATCTTTTTGAAAACACAGAAACAATGTGGTAGTAAGTCAAACCACTAGTGAGTACTGTGTTTATGTAATTCAGCCACTCACACACAGAAACCCGCTCCTTTAAACTGCCTTTCTTCATCAAATAGGTCAACTCTATGCTGTGTGTAAGAAATATGTATGCAGATGATCGTGTAGTGAATGTTAGTAAATGTACATTTTGTGGGAGAAATACTTGTAAACCCAAAAGAGTGAGTTGCACAAACACACTGGACTCCTTCATTGTTGACTTACTAAGATTTGTTTACCATGATAGTAGCGTCTTTACCAGCATGTTTACGGAGAAATGGAGCATTTTTTTAAAAAATATTTCACTCTGGAAACTGTAATCCCTCCGTCAGCTTCAGCAGTTAAAAATTTGCTACATAATATTCCTTATGTTGATATGTGGGCATACATTTCTTCGTTATATAATATATATAATAATATAATATATAATATATATTTTGTTGCCCCACTATAGATTTTTACTCCAGAAGCAAGTGCACTTGCGTAAGACGCCCACACTCCCTTTCTCGCATGTACATATCTAACGTGGGACTTTAATGATGTTCTGTGAAGCATGTCCTTATGCATTTGTTCACGGCTGAGTATGTGTGTCCCGGCAGGTTGATTTTTAAATCTTATTCTCCAACCATCATCTATCTGATTACATGATCCCGGGTTCAGAAGTTGTAAGTCACCTCTGGCTTGAACGGTAATGAAAAAGGCTCAGATTATGAAAATAACCCCTTGCTGCCACCGTGACACGTACCAGGAGCAAATGGGAGGACCTTGATTACTTTACTCCCTGCTCGCTTTCTTGTGCCAAGTGCGAGAGTGGCCCTGAGGTCTGGTTAAAGATAGAGATGGAGATGGCAAACACAGCAAAATTAGACTGGGATGATTAGATGCTGTGCTCGACGTGTGCGGCGTTATTGAAGATATGCTCTGACTGGTGCGTTCTCTCACTGCAGTTTGGAGAGATGAAGGTAGAAGTTAATCATTTAACTGCTACAGTTCCTCAGATTCACTTTGTTGTCAGTATTTTTCTGATTTAAAAAAAAAAGAAGACAGATCTCTTTTAAAATTTTTATTCAACTGTATTGTTTTCACAGATATATCCCTTTATATTTTTACTAACTTACTGTCTGTAACTGTGGCTGGTACTATCTATTAATTCATAATAATACCCTAATACACAACAAGCCTTAAATTCCGGGATGTTCAACATAAGGCTCGTTTGCTAAAACCCGCCCGCAAGAGGCTGTAATCTGGTCAAACCACGAAGCAAATGGTGGAAATTTCAAAGAAAACATTGATTAAAAAAAACTAAAAAAAAAACTTCTTAAGAGTCGTGGACACAACACAAAAAAAACCCCAACCTGAGACGTCAGTGAAGCTGCCATGGATGTTTGCAAACAAGCACAACTGTCAAAGCCATGCTGTCAGGGTGAGTTTGTAAAAACATGGAAAATACAACAAAGGGTTCATTGAAGTTTGCTTTATGTTGAGATTGTAATCATTTTCTGCAGTAATTGTTTGGTTTTTGGGACATTTTGGTCATTATGGAACTATTTTACCATTTCGCCCCACTCAGGTTGGACTGTGGCCCCTGAACTAAAATGTTTTAATTGTTGGTGTGTTGTTTAGCTTAGACATAAATACTACAACTCTGACCTGTAATAATGTTATCTTTCTGTGGTCTTACTAAACGTCACATGTTACTGCTGGGTTTTTTGTCTTTGTAACACTTGGAATAGTTAATGATTGTTAAAAAAAGCACAAAAGGGAGAAAAGGTGTTGAATTTTTAAGGAAGGCCATGGAATTGGTTCTCGATCAATAACAACACCCTTAAACATTCACTGCAGGTTTTTATAGTAAACACCAAGAGACCACGGGATTCAATTTCTAATGGTTAGCCATGCACAATTTAACAGTTTGATACATTTTAAGATCACGGTCTAAGTAATAATATGAAAAACTGACATGCATAAAAAAGCCTGAAAATGCATCAGTATTGTTGTGAGAACATTGCCGCAGTATAGGTTTGCATTTATCTACTTTACATTTAATCTCAAGTCCAAAAACACTTCTTCTTTTCTTCTTTAAACCAGAGCTTCATTGTTACCTTACTCAGCAGTCAATGAGACAAAGTCGGCTTGTGACTGAACCGCTGCAGCATTTATTTATCAGTTCAATGCAGCTGATCCTGTGCTTTTACTGCCACTTCATATCTTTTACAGCACACTTTGCTCTAATCTCCGGTGCAGCTGTCTAAAGGCGCCTCCATACTTTCCGCATTGTGTATTCGCAGACCGCTTTGACTTGTGCACAGACCGCGGATGTGGACAGGATTGTATCCATACTACTCTTGTGGATTCACGGGGTGGATGACGATTTTGACGTCACACGGACCAAAGTATATATTGGCCTTAATGCTCACAGGTGGCGCTAAAGATCACAGACTGGAGCAATGCTCCTCGTACCACACACACTGTTCTCCTTATCATAATTCTGGAAAAGCTGTGGACTTGATACCTTTTTGCCTTCTGACAAGGAATGACGGAAAGCAGCTCTGTTCAGTTTATGGCCTTGTTTACATGCCAATCTTAATTTCTGACCGCGCATCAGAGGTGACATGCGTCAAACGGAAAAGCACAAAACGGTGGCTGATCATCATGAGTCATTACGTACGGTCACCAACATCGTTCCACGGTGTTGTACGCCATTGCGGGTCGTCACTTTCTCCCATCAGTCTGTCAGAAATGTGGCGAATCGGGATGATTCGGTATATGGTTTTTGCTATGAGCCATATGGGGAGCTGGAGAATCACCCCGTCTCTGATGCGGTCTCATGAAGGCGCGGGTGTTAGCCCAGGGTGTAAAACCAGTCAGGTATATATATATATATATATATATATATATATATATATATATATGGCTCCACACACACCCCAGTCATTCTACCATCAGCTGCTGAACAAATCGCTCCACATCCAGAGAAATGCCATAGAGTTGCGCAGAGAGGAGGATGCGGCAGCACAGCAAATGCCGTGATGCTGCAAAACGAATCAACACGCATCACAACTAATTGACACGCCCAGTTGGGAACTTCGCGTATCGAGGCTTGTTATTCTTGGATGATTTTTTGGCAGCCAAAAACATGCTCCATGAATATCAGGAATGTCACGCACAGATGTGGCCATTTAAGAACCTTATCAGATGCATTTTGGCACAGAAAGTATATCAGAAATTTGCCAGGAATGACGGGAAAATTACATTAGTAACGTGTAAACCTTAAACGCAAAACTTTTCTGAAACAAAAACACAAAAACGATGCATTGAAAAGTTGTAAACGGGGCCTATTTCTCGACTTAACTGCAGTATTAATAAGAAAGAATAGAGAGAATATATTTCAACATATAAAATTTCTCACTGCTCTCATTCATAACCAAACTTCATGTGGTCCTCTGACTGTGCCCCTCAGTTATAATCTGTAACTGACTTTAGCAGCCCAGTAAATCTACCCTGACAGATTTCAACACGCCGAAGCACACACACACATTGTCTTCTAAAAAGCTGAAAGCTGCTATTAGACGTGCAACCACTTTGTATGTAAGAGCCCTGTACCTGTCAATTTATGGCTCCCGTCATTATGGGGTGTGCTTTGCTGGCCAGTGACATCCCGATGACTGATGACCAGAAAGGTAATCGGCTAATGGCGTCGGGAGCGCTGCTTAATTACTTTGTTCATTCGAGGCGACACTCGGCTACATCATGGTCGTCCTCTCAGTCGGTGAGCTAACCAGCTGAAAGAGACCAAACCAGGGTGGAGGGATTGCATTAGTGATGGTGGAACACATATCTCGCTGTACAGGGAAATATTCTGTGTGCGTAAAGGGGCATTTTCTCTGTCCGCTCTTTCCCAACATATACTCTCTCACACACACACACACACACACACACACACACACACACACACACACACACACACACACACACACACACACACACACACACACACACACACACACACACACACACACACACACACACATGCATATACACAATATAATAGATGTAATCATGGTGGACTGTCTTTCCAACAAACATAGGAAAATCTGTGCAGTTTCCCGCGGCTACAATAAAGATGGGACACACTCGGTATGTGAGACTTTGCCTTTATTAATATTACGGAGCTGTCAAGATAAGTGAGAGCGCATGGAGATAAAAAACTGAACTGTATATTTTCCTGCCAGTTACACACACACACACACACACACACACACACACACACACACACACACACACACACACACACACACACACACACACACATATTTTCTTGCCCGCGCTATACAAGCTAGAGAAACACAAATACACACACACACACACAGACATCCGCACAGTAAAACACACATAATGTAATGGCCTGTGGTTATGTATTCCTTCTTGATGTGGACCCAGGGGGACAGAGATTTATGACTCTTGTCTCCACAATCACTTTTGGATTCAAAACTCTGTTGAGCGCCACACAAAAAGACATGCGTGCACGTGTGTGGCACAGCAGGCAGGGAGGCTGCGCGCGTGTCCTCGCGTCAGCACATCAGAATGATAAATGCACATAACATATTGAGCTGCACATGCACAACGCGCCCACATTCAGATAGCTTCAAGGAAAACTGTGTGAATACCAAGTAATGGATATATCAGCGAGCAGCCGGAGATATTTCAACGCTTTCCTTTTGGTTTCACCGTTTCATGATCAGCAGATACGCACAGTTAAGACTGATGGCGTTAAATACAAAGGTTCTGCAGGTAATTCCGCACGTGTCAAGACTATAAATTTAGAATTAAGTTGTTTAGAGAGGCGTTGAACTTCACGGTCATTTTCTGTTGCGATTTAAAAAAATCACAGCCGTGATTAAGCACGTCGGCAAGTCTATGTTACTGAACTGTTTTCTCAATAACATTGGTGGAATTAATGCCTGAGCCGCTTTCAGGAGAAAAGTTTACTGTGCTCAGTTATTTGGATTCCGGGTTCTGTCACAGTGAAAGCCATTTGGTGAAGTTGAAAGAAGAAAAATACAAAGTTTAACGTCACCTCGCATGGTGGTGAGGAGTCAAAATAAGGTGTTGTTCATACCTCTGCAGAAGATCATTTTAGATGTTAAAAATGAGCTTCAGTTCATAAAAGTGATAATTAGTGTGACAACAACAAAGAAATTGATTGTCACTGAATATAGTTGTATCCATATTTTTAGTAACTTTGAATTTGAAATATTCTTTCCTGAAAATGTCTTTCCCTGAAATTTCACAGATTAATTGGATGTGATCTAAAATCAGTGTATTTAATATTGACAGCCTCATGGGGTATTTCTGTTTTTTCTTATTTTGACAGAACTTGCTTTTCTTTCTTCATTCCGTCTTTTCCTTTGAAATCTTTGCAAGTCATGTGGCTGTTTTAAAGTATTTATTTAGACTCTAATCATGCCTTGTTTGTGCAATCAAATACAATTCAGAAAATCTAGAAGAAATGTCAAAGAAAATAAACTATTAAGGCTACTGTAAATTAGTTTTTATGCTTTCAAGTCAGGTGGAAATATGCCAATATTAGACAATGTATTGATGGATTGTGGGTTTTTTTTAGGAATCGAGCCCAAAAGGTATGACCTCCAGGCAAATGTATTTTGATTATTTGATTCACATCAGATCAGAACCGTCAAGCCAGACTGAAAATGAGACCATCAGCAGATCCTATGCCATATAACCCCATAAAATCCATAGTCAGTGCAAAAGTCTAACCATAAAGACACTATGTACCATGAAAAACACACTTACAAATGCATGTATGTTTACAGATGTCATGTTGGCTGAATGGAAATGGAGAGCTGCTTCACCATGTCAGCGGCTTTGCAATGAGCAGTCTCTCCTTTGTTCGCGTCAAACCATGATTCCAGTCTGTATACAGACTCCATTATACTATTGTAAACATCAGGCGTTATCCTGGGGAACCAACAACCCCCCCCCCCCCCCCCCCCCCCCCCCCCCCCCCCCCCCCTTACAAGCTGCCATCCTTGGGCTTACGGGGAGGAGCCCCTGGAACAAATATGGATTTAACACCAACACTGGAAGCCCACTTTTCTCAATCACATCCACATACAGAAGGATTTTTTTTTTCATTTATGACTATAAAAGATTGTCTAAGCATCTCAATAACAGGGCTTCAACATAAGTAATCTCCTGTGAGAAGGGATAAATGGGGACGACACTGTGAATATATTTATTGACAGTCATCCACACTGACGCTTTGCATCATAGACCGGGACCCGGGTGCTCATTTCCAGGCCTGCGAGAGCGACTCCATGAAACACAAACTGTGCATTTCAAGTGGATGCGCAGACAGGGCGCGCGCGCGTGTGTGTGTGTGTGTGTGTGTGTGTGTGTGTGTGTGTGTGTGTGTGTGTGTGTGTGTGTGTGTGTGTGTGTGTGTGTGTGTGTGTGTGTGTGTGTGTGTGTGTGTGTGTGTGTGTCTGAGCTCGTTTGAGTGTGTATGTCAACAGGGCTGCCAACCGTGAATTAATGAATCAAGTTGAAAATGTCAAAGCAGGTCCCAGATCGCTCTGCTGTGGTTCAGCTGCACGGCACTGTCAGCACCAGGCGGCTAACTGCTGGTAAGAGGCCTCACTCACAAAACAAATGCAGTCTCTCTCTCTCTCTCTCTCTCTCTCAAACACACACACACACATACATGGACACACACAATGTCATTTCTCTTGTTAAAAAAAAGGTCACTCTTGTCTGTTCTCTCGCTTCGGTGGGTGGTCAGATGTCTGCTCTCCAGCCCTCTATGTATATTCCTGCGTGCGGATGTCGGTACATGATTATTACATACACATTTTCTCCATCTGGTATATGGAAATGTTTCGTTCCTCCTGCATCCAGATTGAAATTGTGATTTCATACCTATCCGTACGTTTCATCCCCCTCAAATCCATCATCTCGCCACAATACGTTTAACTTGGTGTGTCTGGTTTGTCATCGGGAGACAGGGGTTTAATGCGTTCATATATGTGTATCTCGAGATTAAAAAGGAAAAAAAAAAAGTCATCACAGATACTTTAATGGCAGAAGAACGATAATCTTCTACTCTTCTTTATCACCCAGCTCATCTTTCTTTGCCTTTCATCACCCTCTCCTCATCCCTGCATGCCGACAGCACAGTGATTGATAAGTGGAGTTTGAACAGCGTGAGGAGCAGCTCAGTTCATAAAGAGCGCCATGTACTCGACATGTTCAGGACACTCGTAAAGAGACACGTGGATGTACAGTTTTCAATGTCGACTGTCGCATGATGGTGCTGCCTCCTTTTTGTTTGTGAAATCGTGTTTCAATACAAAAGGCTCCAAGAAAACAGGAACAATGCAAACATGAGTGATAATAAAAGCCACAGCATGAATGCAAAAGATTTCAAAACCCACAAAATGCAAATGCAAAAAGGAAAAAGAGGCAAGTTATTGTGGGCCGCACAAGTTTAATTTTTTAATTTCTTTAAACTCAACAAGAACTCACTCATTACCTTGCTTAGTTTTCCAGCTCATTTTTTTTAACATAATTTCTTTCATAAATCATACACACAGGAATCTTTGTTCCATAAACACTCAGATATATTCTGAGAACTATTGCATTTATGATATGTTTACAATTAAATCTGAAACGGAGCCAACTGCTGTCTGTTTTGGAAAGCACATTTTCTCTTCCCAGAAAAATCATCACTGGTGCCACAAGAACGGCTTCCACTTCTCTAATCAATAGCCGGCTGCTGTCGTTGAACAAATGTTGAGCCAATAATTTGCATTGGAGCATATGAGTGTGTATTTTATTTACACACACTTAGCTGTAAAGATTTCACTTGAATATTCTCATACATGTGCTATTTATGGTAGGATTCACACTTCAATGTGCAGAAACATGCCGGGGTGCTATGGTTGATGAAGCTTGCAGCTGTTATTAACTCAGACAGAAGAGAAGAAACAGTTATCTCCACATGCAGAGGAAAAACAATAATGCTGGTATTATACAAGTTCAGTGTTGTGCTGGTATCAGTGTGTCCCAAGTGTACTGCAGCTGTATCTTAAGAGGGAATCTTTCAAAAGTGTCCTTCCAATTGAGATGCAGATCAGTGCAGAGAGCGAACAAGACTCCCTCCAAGCCACGGGAAAGCACGGGTCTATAGAGTGTGTTCGTGCATTTGTGTATAATCTTTTTCATTTGAGTTTTTTTCTCATCTTGAGGTTGAGGAATAGAAGTTAACTGAACTGCTTACCAGCATTTTGTAAGGTGGGCTCACATTGAGGAAGTCTTGAGATGTAACTGAAAAGAAATAGCAGGTAAATGTTTGCAAGCTTTTTAAGAAACGTTGTGATCTTTTATGCTTTTCTCTTTAAGTGTTAAAAAGTATATTGCAGTGCATTCTTTTTTAATATATATATATATATTTTAACAAAAAGGTTGAAAAGGTAGATTCTTTACAGGAAGTTTGTGCTTCCCCGTCGCCCAATAATGGAGGCTGTTTTCAGGCAGGTGTTGCAGTCACAGCCTCAGATTTGATCAGATTTTATATAAATATCCAGCGCCTGACTCACTCTTTGGGTGTGTGTGTGTGTGTGTGTGTGTGTGTGTGTGTGTGTGTGTGTGTGTGTGTGTGTGTGTGTGTGTGTGTGTGTGTGTGTGTGTGTGTGTGTGTGTGTGTGTGTTCCAGCACTGGAAAGGTACTCTATGTGCTGTCTTTGTCTCGAGCTGAACAGATGGAAGAAAAGTGGCAAAGGCGTTAAAAGTATCACGTCGATTCTTTCACAGATAACTGATGTTCGGGGCAAGGGAAGAAAGCAGCTCTGCCACCTCTTTCTGCCGTCAGCCTCGGGGCCAGATGCTGTTTGAATACTTCCCGTCGAGCTCATGATCTGTCTGCCTGACTCCGTGCACATACGGTGCACATTTTACACGTCTCCAGCTGTACTTCATACGTGTCCCAGGGCTCTGACTCAGCAGTGCATAAACCCGAGCCCCGAGAGTGGGGGTGTTAGGCGTGACTGTACTCTGCTGGTAGCTTCACTGCGTCATCTCACTTCTTCCTCGTCCCAACGGAAATCACATCGGACCTAAAGCAACAGTGATGAGATTTCAAACCCTTTGAAAAGTACAACAAAGCACTTATGTAATGTACTTACTGTAACGCCACTGTCTCCTCAAGTGAAATGAAGCATGCATCAAGCAGATCAAATAAGGGGCGGCGAAGTGACACTTTCTTCAAGAAAAACATCACCGAGCCAAAACTGAACTTGTTTTGACAGTTTGAATAGAGGCACGACTGAGTTGGCTTTTTGTTTGAAACACCTTCCAGCTTTAAGCACATCGGATCATCCGGCACAGGAATAACTATGCAGATGGTCTAATCACCGTTTTGTGAACAACACCCTGACATTATTTTGATTAAAAAAAAAAACAGAACACAAATGAAGTGTCAACTTCTCCTAGGATCTCCTGCTACACACATATTAGTGTGATTATTACCCTGTTGAAGTTTCAGACTGCCCCATGAGTTTACAGTTCTGATGGTGTGGAGGAAAAATCAGATGAACTCAATCTTAGAATAGCTGAAACCTTCAGTGAGGTGCTCACATCACCAAGCAGATGCTCATTAAAACACCCAACTGCACCTTCTATTCAGGGTTTGTGAGCACACCCACTGATTATAAACTCAAACGTACTACAGAATGTATTAAAAAAACAATAACTGGGGAAATAATTAACTTAGAGAGGTCAGAGCGCTCATGTTGGCTACCATATTATACAGTTCATGAATAATATCTCATTTGTGGAACTGCAGTGAGGATACATGAGCACAGATATACAGTCACTACAGTTTGTGTGATTAATGGAAAGTGGGAAAAGAAAGAAGGTCTTCCATCAATTTAAACCTATAGCAGCTTCACTTGAAAATGGCCCACGGTGACCTGAACCAGCCCGAACTGTGAGCTTTATGAAATAGTAAAGTTTTAAATCTGATTTTAGAAGTAGAAAGTGTGTCACAACTGGAAGGAGAGAGGAAGCTGATACATGAAATTCCAGTACTAAAAACATTCAGTTGTTCTGTGATAATATGGGACTAACAGCTCTATACGATATCAAAGAAAAATTTTATTATGCGCTTTAGATGTTATAAGAATAGTATTGATTTCTCTTGGAGATTTTAACATGATGGGAGGAATTTGATCTCTCTTGATAGTTCCTCTCCAAAGCAGGGGCATCAAATTCACTTTAGTTCAGGGGTTAGACCAGTAAAATAGTGCCATAATGCTTCAGGAGGTCAGAGCAACACGCCCCATCAATCAATCAACCGACTGATCAATGGGGCAAAGTAGATATAGACAATGGTTAGATTGATGATATGGACTTATATTACTTATTAATAGCATTTTGAAAATGTATCTGTACTGCGTGTTGCTATGTTCACCATTGAAATGTAACATTAGCATTTGATTTTCTTCCCCAGCATATTAACACGAGTGCGTCAAAGTCCAGCGCCTTGATGTATTTTCTTAAATAAATCTTTTTAATAGCAAAACAGACCTTTTAAAAATCCTTTTACAATTGTGCTTGATAACAGCCGCAGTAAAAGGTTGACCCAATAAAGAATTTGTTATCTAAGCCCGACAGATGACTTGGGGAAACAATACTGGGAGATTGGGAGAAACGCAGGCACACGCACACGTACATGCACACACACACAGGCACACACACACACACACACACACATACACATACACACCACGAGCAAAAGCAAAAAAAAAGTACTGTGCTTGCACTCTGCCAAAAAAAAAAAAAAAAAAAAAAAAAAAAAACTTCTCCAAGCACATTAACGTTTTATGTTTTGTGCATTTAGCCAGCTCTGCGATCATGACTCACTGGAGACAAACAGTGAGACTGGAAGCTGTGCGCTTCTTGAACTTTGGGTCGCACAGCTTGATTTAGCAGCGTTATGTTCAGCCAAAATATTTTGACTCTTTTTTTTTTTTTAAGCTTGTCTTCCAAAACCCCAAAACAACATATATAGCATCTCTGTGTGTGTGTGTGTGTGTGTGTGTGTGTGTGTGTGTGTGTGTGTGTGTGTGTGTGTGTGTGTGTGTGTGTGTGTGTGTGTGTGTGTGTGTGTGTGTGTGTGGATTTCGCCCAACAGCATACTGATGTCCGCCACTTTTATGAGGCATTTGAGTTACGCCCTTTAATAAGAAGACGTTGTGGGAATTTTTCTTTTTTTTTTTTTGGTGTCTTGGCTCTTCTCCAGAATTATAAGCCCATCCTCTGAGGTTACTCAGTGATAAAGTTGTCAGCTGAATATTACCCACCCAGAGAGAATTTACTCCCTTATATAAGTGGGTTTTGTGTTTGCTCAGCCTTGTGGCTCGGTCATGACATTTACGTTGGGTATTATTGCCGCACAAAAGCCTGTTGACTGACAGACATTAATTGGACTTACATTTATTTTTTAATTTCCCTTTTTCCCCAATTACCTTCCCTTCTGATTTACTGTATTTGACCGTATATACTCCGGACTTCCCATTCCAATGGAAGCTCATTTAAACAGGCAGGAAATATACCCCTTTATCCCCTCCACGGCCCACTTTCTACCCTATATTTCCACCATTTTGCCCCAGAGACTGTTCCTCTCTCAGTGGGGAGAGTTACAGGTTTCACCCCCTTCACAGTGGTAAAAAGCACCATTGATGGATGCTCACTGCATTAAAGCCCCACACATACTAAAATGTGTGTGGGGCACACAGATTAACTGGTTGGTAGTACATAGAAATTGCTAACCACAGACTCTCCAATGTGCATCAATTTTATGATTATAATAATGTAAATTAATAGCATGTGGAGGATTATTATGCCATAAAAAATAAAAGTGCTGCTATATATAAAGCTATCTTTTATTTATTTAGTAATTACCCCACCAGCTCGTGAGGCCAGCTTGTGACTCTCATCACCTCCCCTATTGTAAGGGTTTGGGTTTGTGCCTTTTGCTTCACACTCTACAAAAAACATAAAAAACAGCAAGAATAAGCCATTTCAGCGTAAATGTGGTTCGCAAATCTTCACTTTAACACATGTGGTGAAGCGTTAGATATATTTAATGCTCACAATAATGTAAAAACAAGTGTTGCCATGTCTTGTTTTGGAGGGTTTCCTCAGTTTACAATTGGAAAAATGTAAGTCCTTCAAAAAAAAGATTGTGAATAACTATTTTATACCACCATTGCAGTTTGGCAGATTTCTAACACTGCCCGTCCTCAGCTGTCTGAAGCTACGTCCAACAGATTATTAATGAGTGTGAATAATACAGACATAGAACAATCTTCTTTGCCAACCCCCGAGAATCTCAGCTCACACTCTCGTCTCCATACAAGGCCTCGGGGGACGCTGGGAGTTAGAGGCGCCTGACTGTAGTTCCTCAGCTAAATGGAGCTCCAGCTGAACTTCCTGCTGATGATCCCCGAATGGCGTCCAGCCTGACCTGCAGCTCAAAGTCGTCACCCGCTGTCACTTCTTTGCCCAAAGTAGAATCCAGAACAGTCCACCTCTGCTCTCGCTGCATTAGTGGGACATTATTAATGTGCTGTCAGCCTGCCAACACCCAACAGTGCTGACATGTAGATGGGCTTGACTCTAATTTTCCTTGACGGCACGAGTCTAAATATGTGAGACGTGTAAGAAAGGGACTTTTAACGAAAAGAAAAGGTGGAAGACCTACCAAGTTCAGACTTTGCTTTTGGCCTGAGTGTGCAATTTCATACATAATGCAGTGAATAAGGCATAAATATCGGTAAGAGCATCATATTCAAAGTACTCAAATGCACACACTTTATATTAAAAATAATCTTGCTGCTAAGTATACCAAGGATGGAAACTTTAACAATATGCATTTGAGTCTAGATAAAGTTTAAAAGGCACCGGTTTAAAAACAAAAAAAAAAAAACAAAAACAAAAAAACCCAAAACGACACACACATGGAAATCTAAAGTGGCACAATAATACATGAGCGAGACAACAGCTGGAAGACAAGAGTGAAATCAGAATACCATGACAAACAAGTCTGTTCGGGGCCGTGTGACTTTGTGTTATGTACTGTTGTTCTGAATTAATACACAGTTGAAGCCAAAACAATCAATTATTTACTGTCACAACAACCACACTGGAAATATGGTCTCATCAAGTTAATAATTAATTGTTAGTGATTTTAATCATTTGTAGTTGTGTTAATATTTTAAAAGTCACACCGGAGCTTTAGAGTAGCAATAGAATATATCACCTGTCAGCCTCACTTCTCATTTTGCGGAGTTGGATTCTTTTCCTTGTACAATCCCAAGTTTTCACCAATCCCCGGTCAGGTCCCTAACCGAATGCTAATGTATGCTAATCCCGTCTGAATTTACACGCCACTTTTAGCCAATGAGCTCAGCCAGAACAAAAGGGCTGGAGGTAACCTTTCCCTCGTCACTCAGCCGCTGCAGCTCTGGATAAAAGTCTTTTCACAGAAGATGTGCACAGAGACGGCTTCAGCCTTCAAAACAGCCGCCGCCGCTCACGCTTGATTTCTCCACCGCCCCGCCGTAATGTATAAAAGACATAAAATCCTCAGTGAGTTTTCAGATCAGGCTCAGAGGAAGCAATACCCATTGTTTTTATCTGTGTGCAGTGCGATGACATGTTAACTAACAAGACAAGTTTTCATTCTCTTTTTCTTGGAAAATTCCCAGAAAATATCTTTTGCACCTCCCCACCCCCCGCACACATCTACATGGAACTGGTCAGACTCGACGAAGCAATTGTTCCTGCACCAGTAGATATCCCTTCGACCCTCCTTCTCTGAGTGGAAGGCTGAGTGTGAAAAGCCTGGTTAACCTCAGTCAGGGCCTTCGGGGATATGAGAGTGCTGTATGCTACATGTCAGAGGCTTAATGATGGCTCACAGTCAACTCCAGCCCGACTCCTTTTCCTCCGTGTGGATGTGCGCGGACTGCATGCGCACCTGGGTGTGTGGCTGCGCGTGCTCCCACATGTGAATGTGTCCGCGTGTGCGTCTCCGAGATCAAGGGTTAACTACATAGGGCACGATGTCAAAGGCGGGTCTTTGGTCGGTGAAAAACTGCCGAATCTACTCTGTGGTTACCATGGAGACAGCACTGCTAATTCTCCACTTCTCCTGTACGGCTCCGTTATCAACGTTATCTCCATTGATTTTGTGCCTTTTGGAAATTAATGCCGGAGTGAAAGGCATTTTAAATTTAACGACCATCACTCAACTCGGTCAAGGCTCGTCAGGTTTTATTTAAATATCCTGATACCTGATACAACGCATACATTTACATCAATGAGCTTTATAATCCATGCAGCCTATGACACTGCTCATCCATAGACTCTTGATCATGTGGAAAAACCATCCCCCTCCAAAAAAACAACAACTCCCATTTACCTTTATCAATAATTTACAGGTCACTTTCCCAGTAAACCTCCAAATAATTCACTTTCTTTTCTAGGAAACCCACATCTACCAGTCTGTGAGGACCGGCTGTCAGATTTTCATGTAGTGGAGTCTGAAAGGGTTAGGTGTCACTTTATAGAGCTACAACTCACCAATATACACCAGAATGTTTATCCTCTGCTTTTAAAAATGATACCAAAACTTAAACCTCGCAAGAGCATGATATTTTACACTAAATCCTCACATGCAATAGGTTTTCCTCTGGCTCCCCTCTTCTAAATTGCAGTACAATTGTCAATAAAAGAGTTAATGTCTTCAATTTTCAAAATACGCAAGCCTGATTTACCTAATTTACAACTCATTTTATGTTTGCGGTGCTTTTTATCTTGTCTCTACACTACTTGTATTTGCTCGTGTGTTGATCAGGTTGAGTAAAATCACCCCCCTGCACACACTGTAGACCTATAATTCCCAACCAACCCTCTTGATTTTGAGGATGATAATATTTTACCTCTGAAAAACAGGTGAGTCAGCGTCTAATTCTTTTATGTCACAAAACAACTTTGTTTAATCATTTACATTAAAAGTGACTCAAGTGTCTGCAATACAAGCAGGCAGTAGAAAAAATGGTGGAACATCGGGCTAATAAGTAAAATGAATCTGTTAAAAAGAGAAAAAAGCCGTGGTTCCACTGCGCAGTACGTGTTGGAGTGCACCCAGGCCCAATTGTGTTGCGTGGTCCCACCACAGAAAGTACAGTTAAAATGGACAAAATTATAGCTGAATGCATCTTTTAGGGTGAAAAACTAGGGAATCAAAGTTTGAAACTGTGAACTGAAACAAAAGCAGAAGTCTCTGCTGGCTTCTGTTTTCTGTAAACTCCACCAGGGCTACGTTCACACTGCAGGCAAATATGACCCAATTACGATTTTCTGCTCACAAGTGACACATATCTGATCTGTTCAGTGACGTTGTGAATGTTGCATTTCCGTCTTATGTCAGGTATGTATCGGATGTCGTTCAATGTGAGCACTGTCGTCACACCTTATTCTGCGCATGCGGGTCACTTTGAGGTCAGATAACGTTTGCACCGCAGTCTGATGGAGGTCGCGTTTAAAGTGTAGTGTGAACGATCACGCAAAGAAATCAGAATCGAGCATCAAGACCTGCAGCATGAATGTAGCTTACTGGTGTTAAATGCTAAAATCTTTAAAAGAAATCACCCTTCGTACATGTTCTTACCCACTGGATTTCTGAGCACATTTACCAGACTCAAATTGAACCTTTAGAATTGCTCCATAAAAACAAGCCTCGCGCACCATAGACGACTCAAGCAGACAAAACTTAAGCGCACATTTCCAAATATGATGGAAACAAATAAAGCAAGGACATGAAGCACACAAGGGAGACAGCAGGAGAAAGACAAGAAGAGAAACCAAGTCTGTGGGAGGGCAAAGATTCGGCTTTTAAAAATGTGGAAGTCAGCCAGCGACAGCCATGGGAGTGAGGGAGGTCCCAGGACAACCGAGGGTCCGACGCAGAGAAGCCTGACTGAAAAGATAGGACAAGACAGGAAAAACATGGAGGAAGTTTAAAAAAAAATTATAATTCGACTTGCCAGTGTTCTTAAGGGACAACAAAGAAAATGGCTGCATAATCTGCATTTAAATTTTTTTTTTTTTATAATAATACCGTATTAATTACCACTCTACTCTGAAGTAGATTTCACAGATTAGGACTGAGATGTAATTAATAGTGATAATTACTAGTGAGGTAAATGTGATGGGTGAAAAGCCCAGAACAATCAAAGATCAGTAATTAACTGAAAGGTAAAGCAGAAAGAGGTGTCAAGTAAGGATTTAAAGGACTTGACGACGTCAGTCTATCTGAAGTCGGCAGAGAATTTCTCCCTATGGATGGACCGCAATGGGAAGAGAACATGTGGAGACACGAAGGAGCACACAATCTGAAATAATGTGGAGACGAATGACAAAATATCGCTTCTTTTCTTTTTTGTCACTGTTGAACGGTCTGAGATGCATTTGGGTGCATTAATGTTTAGCTTGTCGGATTTTTTTTTTCTTTCCCAGTGGTAACTGTGTATAGTCCAGCACATATGTTCAATAGGGTTGTAATTGTAATCAATCTCATCTCACCTAATATCAACATCAAACCAATCAGATTTTCGTCCTTGGTCATGTGACTTATGCTAAGAAGTGACTTATATATCTAAATATAAGTTGCCGACCATCGGGGACCACTCGATGTCACTGTATAACAACAGAAAGCTGCTACAGTACCACACAAAAAAAAAAAATTACAAATGTATTTGTTAAGTAAATTTGTACTTTATATTAATTATTAGTACTTAATATAATGAGAATTAATTCTTTGTAAGTTATCGTTGATTGACAAGCAAATTCACCAAAAAGGAAAATCTACTCAGCAGAATTTAAAGTAAACCTGATAAAAAAAAAAAAAGTGTGACTGTGATGAAGAAAACAAGAAGGCTAACCATGGGGTAAAAGCTCGAAGCTAAGGCACAGATTAAAACAGGGCCATCAAGGCTGCAGTTATATTGTGCAAATAACGTCAATCCAACCCAACTTTATGAAATGGCACCAAATACGTCACAGTCATACCAGATGATTTTTATAGTTAGAAACCCACATGAGCAAACATAAGCACAATGGAAAGGAAAAACTCCTTCTAAATAAATGCATCTTATATGTCTTTTTTTAGCTGTTTGTGACATATCATTTGACCGATGTAACTTATACTCAAGTACAAATGAATGTCTGGAAAATACAGTAAGTTTGCTAAAATGTATTGCGTCAGTAAATTTCTAAATATAGTAAAATGTCCTGGAGCAAAACTAGAAGAATAACACAATTAACAAGCTTTGATTATGAGTCAACTTTACCTGCTTTTTACAGTGGTAATTTGTTTTGCTGTATCTTTTTTGTTGCTAACATTTTACGACAGGAAACTAACTTGCAATCAACGTGTTTGTGTTCATTTCAGTCTCTACAGTTTTTTTTTTTTGGGGGGGGGGTTATTTTCAGCAAAGCTTCCATTTTATCTCTTGCTTTTGACTTTATGAGGTCAGATTCATAAAGTGCACTGAAGGCGACTTGCAGCCAAAACACAGGAATATGGCTTTCTATGTGCTGTTTTTCTGTTTGGATCATTGATAAAGTCCAAGTAATTTTTACTTATAGACTAAATCAGATGTTTGTTTGTGCAACTTCAAGATTTTTGTGTGTTTACGGATTTCATGAATGCAATTTATAATCATATAGTGCTACTGGTCTGCTTATTTGAATTTCTCTGTCTATAGTAAGCCACTGGTAGCTTTCACCCTGAAGTTAATCTGCCGTCTCCAACCTGTATAAGCCGTGCTCAAAGCGGAGCTGTGCTCCAACTCGCACTGAAACATGACATGAGCGATACTTTCCCAGCATGAAGACGGTTTCAAAGAGCCATTCATGCACATTAAAATTTGATAGCTGGAATCAAAAAGCGATAAGGCCACAGCTCACATTCCAGATTCCCTTTTTCTGTTACCAGAAGTACTGAAATTTTTACATTGACTAGACAAGAAACTCATTAAAAGTGGACATTGGAAGTAGCAGGTTTTTTTTTTTTTTAAATTAAGAAAACTGGAAAAGCTATGAATCCAACCAAAATATTTTCTTATCTAAATTGAAGCACTCAAAGCTCAGCAAGACTGAAGCTATGAAATGACAAACTTGGGACCTTTCATCTGATATTTAATTTGATTTGTAAGCAGTTTTTTTTTTTTTTTTAACTCAGATCTTTCATTGCTATCAAAGGACTGAATAAAAGTGATAATTCTGATGCTCTGAGGGCATCTAGTGTGTCCTCTTCAGAGAAAATAAGATCCTCAGAAGGTTCTAGAGAGACTGCTATTTCTACAATTGCCCTGTCACATCACACTGAATTTGTAATCTGTGCTTTTTCATATGGTGGTGAGTTGTGAAACATTAATCAGTTATTAGA
Organism: Blennius ocellaris; assembly: GCF_963422515.1. Lineage (NCBI taxonomy): Eukaryota > Metazoa > Chordata > Actinopteri > Blenniiformes > Blenniidae > Blennius > Blennius ocellaris. Next base: position 26,208,435 of record NC_137654.1, read on the forward strand.
CTGATTAATTACAGCTTCTAGTTTTCTGAATTTGATGAGGGAGTACAGGCTGTATCGCAGTGAAAACCATATTTACTTGAGGCCTGGTGACTAATTTCTCTGTTGAATAAACTGAAAATTGTAATTAAGAGTCGTTGTCTAATCTAAAAACAAAAAAAAAAACACTTTGACATTTTAGTTGCATGTTTTAAGCATTTCCCTCTTTGAAGCCTTTAACCACAATCTGTAGCAACCACATTGGATTTTAAGTGCTGCTAGAAAGTGAGATACAATATATTCTCTTACCTTCCCGAAGCATATTATATTATATTATATTATATTATATTATATTATATTATATTATATTATATTATATTATATTATATTATATTATATTATATTATATTATATTATATTATATTATATTATATTATATTATATTAAAAGCAGGGTATTATATGTAAGGTATACTGTATGTGTCAGGGTGCAGCATCAGTCATTCTGGTACAAAATGCTTGACTTGAATGTGGTTTTGCACTGTGATCATAGATTTTCTCTCACAGAACCTACACGCTTAATTTCTTCATTTCATTTTTGAAATGTTATTCGAAACCACACTGACTTTGATATATCATCCTCATGTGTTGTCAACACACGCTGTCCGACAGAGATATTTAATGTAATTTCTGCTATGTGAAAAAAACCCGTTACACACGGTTACAGTAGCTGCTCCTTTACTTCAGTTCCAGCTATTTGGATAAACTGTGTGTCAGATAAGGATTGATATTGCAGTTTTGGCTGTTTCAACACTTGATTAACGTCACAAAACGGCTGCTAAAGTTTGTAAAACGCTAAATCAATACAGATGACGTGTTTATTCATTTGTATTCTTTCACCTCTGCTGAAGAACCTCACAATAAACCGACCAAATAAAAAGGCAAACGAACCATTTCACTGACCCGCTCTTCTCTGAATATAATCCAGGGAGTGATTACATTTTTATTGGAAACAGGATGTATGTAAACATAAATCTGAGCCGCCCCCTACAATGAGTCAAGAATGAGAGGATTGCGGTGGTCAGTGCCTTCGAGACCACACAGATAATGTAACACTGAAAACACCAGCGGTTTTTCAATTAAAAAAAAAAAACGGATACTGAAGAGACCACCAGAACCAATGCGAATGACCGAAACCACTAAACTTTAAGTCGTTATTTTTGTAAATGACGACGGCAACGTCCAGTCACACAGCGGTGATTAGGGCTAACTTGCTGACCGTGACAACGAGATCCTGCTGATCAGTGTAATTATTTTACTTTTGCACAAAACTTTCACAGTTGTCAACATTAATCTGAAGTTTGGAGGTGTAGCATCACTGTGGCGGATTTCCCAAAGTTTAGCTTGTTTTATTAATGCAAAAACAAAGTGGGACACTTACGCCGCTTGTGGTTACAACAGACTGCGGCGACTCGGCTAATAGGTGCAAGACGTGCCTGTTAGTATGCTTGAGTGGAGGCATGTCTCAGCCCCATACCCACACACACACATCACAGAAAAGCCCACAAACAAGTCTATTTACTGTCCCCTAGACACGTCTCTCTCCGTAGCAGCGTTAAAAAAGGGGGAGAGATTATTCCTTCTATTTCCAGGGAAATGAATTTTATATCAGTTTGTGTGTGTGTTTGTGAATCAGGCCTCCATTTCCCAGAAAGCAGGGGGTATTACTCTTATCTCCTTGACTGTATTTGTAAAAGCACAACAATATAGATTACAACTTCTCCGATTTCCTACCTGCCTGCCTTGGGAACATGCGTTTACTGTTAAAGCTGCTATATCTCCCATGGAATAAATCAATTAAAGAGCAAAGAAACATGAACACGCCACATTTCCTGACACTTTGATCCCCCCCCCCACATCTTTCATGATCAACTTCCTCTTATCGTCTTTGAACCCAATTTCCCAATGCTAAGTTAGAAAACACATTATTTCATTTGCATTTAGACAGAGAAGTTACGGGAAGAAATCCACATCAGCCTATTGTCCAAAGTTTTTTGTTTTTTTTCCCAGCCTGGATGTGTCGCTGAGAGTTGGAAAAAGGCTGTTTTTACAGGACATGATGGACTTTGCTCACAGGTTCTTCCAGCCCCGTCAAACTTCTCCCGCTTCATCATCGACGTGTAAGATGACATACCGACAAGAGGGGGTTTGGGAAATGCGGAGCGAGACAGCGGGAGCACTCGCAGACGGAAATCGATGGAGATGACGAAGACGACGGCAGTCTGATTGAAATCTGCGAGGCTTAAGTCATTTATGAGATCTGCGAAACCAAATGTGATTACCCATACCTCCCTGGACCTCTCGCCCCCCGCCCCCATGTGCTTTTTCCCCCCCTTTTCATTCTTCACTGGATCTGTCACTCAGCCTTGAAATATTCATGGCTGCTCTGAAAAATGAATGCATCTGCCGAAAGGAGCAGAAGTTGAAAAGAGGAGAAGTTAGTCGTTTTGATAGATACTCTCTCATGATGAAAGTGACAGAGGGCTTTGAGTCAAGCCTGGCTCCGGGGGGGAAAAAAACGCGGATGACGCGACGGCCCGCGTAATTGCGTGTGCGCGGCTGCGTGCGGGAAGGCGCCTTGCATGTGCACTTTGTGCCATGTTTGCCTGTAATCATGTGAGAAATCAAGGTAACGTCGTGTCAATCGAAGTGAAGCATATGCTGAGAGTAAATTGAAGTTAATAGAATGCGTCACATCATCCTTGGAATGTGAACGAGCGCACGGGCGTGTGTTTTACCACCCTGTGAGTCACAGAAAAATGAGTGTGAGGGTTTGGCCTCAGGATCCTACAAGGTGACGTACATGCATGTAACATACTTCCTCTGACATCAGGTCGAAACTCGCGTTTCAATCAATTCACTGTACATAGTGGGAACAATAGACTTCATCAGGGAGTCACTACTATTTCTCTTTCTCTCCCCTCTTTCTCTTTTCTTTCTCTCTCTCTGATCTTTCTATTTAATTGGCTGCAGAGTTTCTCGGCTCTCAGTCTCCACAAAGTACATTTTGTATTGATCCCCCTTCCTTGGCTTCACAGACTCTGCTTCCCATAGTTATCCCATCTACTGCTGGTGTCTTTATCAGTGGGCACACACACACACACACACACACACACACACACACACACACACACACACACACACACACACACACACACACACACACACACACACACACACACACACACACACACACACACACACACGCACACACACGCACACACACACACACGCACACACAGCAGAACACAAACATTTAAAGAGCGTCTCTTTATGAAGTCTTATATAAAGCCTCAGGAAATTAAATTGGACAGAATTTGTCACTGGCAATCCTGTAGGTCTGTTTATATTTTCCATCCTTAATCACTTTGCCTTTGCCTCGGCAATTAGCTCTGCTGCGACTGAAACAAAAATATCTAATTGATAGATTCCTATAAAAAAAAAAAAAAATCTACATTTCTTTAAATTGACTGAAATATAACAGGTTTGGCTTTGCAGTGTTGTTGGTGATGTTTACATAGTGTTTCCAGTGAAAATGCAATGTTTTTGTTTCAGAAAAGTTTGGCGTTTACACAGCAACTATTTGAAAACGACATCCGTTTACACAGACATAGCAGAAATGCTGAACACTATGGAGTTCGCATGTTGGGCCACGAGTTGGTGCTGTTGATTGTTTTTGGAATGACGCCACATGGACATGCGCACAGAGAACAATACATTATAAACATTCACAATGGGAGAACATTACTACGGTGATCCTCCACTGTAAAACTACCACGTCCCAGGAGAATATGGGCTGGGAGTCATGCCACGCTGGAGGCCACCATTATTGTCATTGTCAATCTACTCACACGTACACTAGAACAATTTACCATGGCTGTGGTGCACATGACCAGGAGTAGCATTTTCAGTTGCTCCAAACACTGTTGTCGTGTAAACTGGCACCCAAAATGCAACACAAATCTTGGTGTTTTTAACATAAACATTTTATAAGCAGGGCCTGTAACCTGGATAACGCAGGTATATGATATGAAATGGTGAAATATAACTAGTTTTGAAAAGTGTGATTTGTAAGATGTGATTTCATAATACGTTTCACTAAATACTCTTTTTTTTCTTCTTAGAATAGAATAGAACTTTATTTATATAACACCTTTCGCAGGTGTGTGTCAAATAAATAAAACAGATACAATCATTAATGGTATCGAAGGAAGACAAAACATACATAGTTATACAAAAAAGTACAATTGAGCAGCGACAGGTCAAAGGCCTGCCTGAATAGAAATGTTTTTTTTACTGCTTCATAAAAGTACCACGGGAGCATTCCACAGCTTCTACTTCTTCTTCTTCTTCTTCTTCTTCTTCTTCTTCTTCTTCTTCTTCTTCTTCTTCTTCTTCTTCTTCTTCAACTTATTAATTTTTCTTTTTTTGTTGTACATGTTTCGGCCTTGATATTAATTTTTTTTTTTTTTTTTTAACACCAGGCAAAATATTCCAATGAATCAGCAACATTTAACTCAATATTCTCCTTTTTCTTTTCTTTCTTTTTCTAAAAAGTCATTTCAGTTATACAAATTATGTGTTTTTAAGCCCGGTTTTCCTTCTGACATAATGTCCAGTCATAACCTGAAGAGATAACATTTGACTATTTCAACAGTAAAATATTTAAAATGCAATGAATTCCAGTGAAAATATTGCAATGCTGCTCTGTTCGTGATTCATTGTTGTCTAGATGTCTCTCTGCTTTAATTTTAGCTGTCACTTTTCAGCTCTTTCAGCGTTTTGGAGTCCCCCATGCTTGCAATAAACTCTGGAGGAACTCTGCTCTAGTTTTAGACATTGCACAGTCATGTACGGTTCAAACCGAGCCTTATTATTTATGTACACTCAGCCCTTGTCTGCAGGATTGCTAAAAAGTTTACTAGTCACTGCTTGGGACTATAATCAAACTCCTCTAAATAGCTCTGGAATTAATATATACAGTAATTGACCTGTTGTATGACCATGTTGAACTTCGTTGATTCACTGACGAAGCCATCAAGCCTCTTTTGCCCTGAAGCAAAGTCAGCTCCAGTTCAATAATAATAATTAATGGTGAAATGTAAAGTACAATGTTCCTATTTAATTCAATAAAAGTGAAATATGCATTATTTAGAGTATAGGCTGTTATTGCCAGGGGGCAAACCTAAACGTGGAGATATTGTTTTCATGTGTGCATTAAACAAATGTAATCAGAATCCAGTGGACGAGGCGTCGGTGATGGAAAAAGCAAATCACTGAACCCACGAGGTCAAAGGTGATGGACACAAATGTGCAAAGTACTGATGCTTTACGTTTCTTCAAGGTCCGCCATCTCTTTTTTACTTGTGCAACTGAATAGGCTCCTCATACATAATACATAGTCCCATGACCAAACACAACACACACCTACCCTGACACTTGGCTGACTTGTGTACCGGCATACTTACAACGTCAACGTGTCTGTAACAAGATGTTGGCATAGATATTCATGCTGTTCTGCACACATACACTGATACACACATGCAGCTGTACAATGTGTCCCACAGGTAGCCAAGGCAGAATAACATTGTTTCCAGCACACGGGGCTATTAATCATGGATGAACTCCTGCATCACTGACAAATCAGCCTAATCTCAAAGGGAAGGGTGTGAGCGCATCTGTGCTTCACACAGATGAGTGTGTGCGGACGTGCACACGCTCACACACATGCATTTTATCAGTCTAATCTCATAGGAAAGAGCATGCTCTGACTGGCAAATAGAGAATTAATGCAGAGCAGGGGGCTCTCCTCCCCTCTCCCTCCTCCTGTCTCAATCTTTACTTATCTGTCTCTCTCATGTCCTTCTCCTCTCCCCTCATCTTCTCGGTGTCCTTTTCGCTTTATTTTTTTGTGGACAACAACAAAACAACCCGAGCATGCGATCGGGGAGCAGGCTGGTGATCACCGCCGACAGGTGATGGACTGTCACCATTCTTATTTAGCATTGCACACCTCGCCTGCGAAAGCAGAGGCACACACGTGTACTGTGCGGGCCCCTGGCCTCCGGTAGAACCCCATCAGGTGAATTTCCTCTGCACATGACACGTGTGTGTAAAAGCGCCTTTCAGCTTCACATGTGTGTATCTGCGTGGTCACACAACAAATAAAATAGCTGTAGGCTGAAATCTGTCGAGAATGAAGGTGGATTGACTCGTGCGTTTCTGGCAGAAGAGGTTGAAGTAAAGGACTTGTGTGATTTACATTCATGTTTGCACGCGTGCGCTACAAACTATGTGCACCTATGGCACATTGGTATGACTAGATATACGTGCACATACGTGCATTCATGAATTACAAACAGCCCTTTGACTTCTAAAGCCTCCTTCAGCTGCGACGGCTGCATATCTCAGAGGCCTGTTGGAACACACAATGACATCCTGTCCCCTTAACGCCCACCTCTGTTCTCGTCTCTTTTCCCTCGGCCCGTGACTGCCTGCTTTGTACACTGACAAATATACAGCTCCTGGCTGCCCTGAAGGGCTCTGGGGAAATGAGATACAAATGCCACAGTATCTGCACTATCGCTGCCCAAAACCATTGCCGTGGCCAATGGCAATAAAGCGGCAGGGAGGACATCAACACGAGAATGGTTGGGACAAAACAACACCGATGCTTCTCCAGGGAATTGTTGGCTGGATGTCTGCCAAGCCTGAGTTGACCTCTTGTAGGGCCGACACATCAGGGATTTTGTTTTTTGTTTTTTTTTAAGATATTTGAACCTAATGTTTCAGCAGTGCACCTCTGTAATAAGCTCACATACTGGTTGAAACGATCACCAGTAACGTGTGCTCCACAGGTAACGTCAGATTAAGCCTCGTTTTCACTGCGCAGTATGTACCGGTACGGAACGGAACAGATGTTCTTGTGTTTCCACTGACAACCGTACCGAACCCAACCATTATCATTACCATTTTCCATAACCCCTCTGTTGAGGTACCAAGCACATAGGGATGGGTTTCCAATACGCAGTGAAAGCTTTGCTTTTCCACTTGAGCATATTGCCATGTAAATGGGGCCTAAATTGAGTCATCAAACACATGTTTTCATTAATCATTTTATATGAAATGCTTGTTAAGACAATAGAAAATTGACAGCATGCGTAGAAGAATCGATTTGCCTCAGTAATATTTGCCTTTCTGTCTTCATTTAGTTTTGTTTCCTGCCTTTTATGTTTTCATTAACCCAAGAAAGACATTGTATACACAAGACTGAATTCTTCTTATATTGCTTGAAAAATACGACATTCTTACAATACACAATCAAACCAAAGGTCATGTGTACATAATGTATAAAGACACGTAAGTCGTTACTCCAAAAGTGACCCTGAGATGGGTAAAGCAAAACAGAAGATATATGAACTTGGTCACTTAAATTGTTGTCATTTTCTTTTCTTGTCTTTGTTACAAACATCTTTACATGTATAGTCTATTCAGATTCTATCTATCTATCTATCTATCTATCTATCTATCTATCTATCTATCTATCTATCTATCTATCTATCTATCTATCTATCTATCTATCTATCTATCTATCTATCTATCTATCTATCTATCTATCTATCTATCTATCTATCTATGTTGAATGTATTAAGTCTTACAACACTTAAAGTCAGCATTATCTTAATCTAAATAGACACGGTTGTATAAGACAGAATTTCAAATTAATAGTTGACTCAATAGCTAATACAGATCAAACTGAATGACCTCTACTCTGATTTATCTTTTTTCCCACTTTGACCCTCATAAAGAAACATTTTCATTAAAAGCACTGAACATAACGCTCGGTAAATCGAACCTTGTTTTATAAAATGCAGCACAACTGGAAGTCAGTCGTGCCAGTCCTGACTCCAACACTCTCATTTAGCTGGGTACAGCGTGTTTAACTTCCCCTGCCCTCAAGGCTAATCTGTAAGGTTCGTTCTTTAGTGTGATTATGGGGTTAAGCTTCAAAGAAATATATGAATCATTATGAATGCAGGGCATGTCTTCTTTTCATTGCTCATCGTGTAACCTAAATAGGCTTTTAATCTCCGATCCAAACATGGGAGACACACAAATGCTCTAACATCACTGTATATCTAACACAGTGTATCTATGTGTCCTTTAATTTGCCTGGCTAATGCAGCACTCTAGCATAGTGATAAGAGAGTGTAATCTTCTTAGGTGTGGCAAAAGCTTAATCAATATTAACATATTCCTCAGCTCCCGCTCCATTGAATAATTGATATCCCCACACAGTCTTGCTGAGAATGAAATAAGATGTAGGAGTATTAAAATAACTTCCCCGAGATAAAAGAAAATTGATTAAAAAAAGATGGCTGAAAATTAAAGAGAAGGAGAGGGAGCCTAAGGGATCGGACTTTGCATACAAATGAAGAAAAGGGGTTGGGGTGGGGGTGGGGGGTTGGAGAAGAAAAAAAAGGAACTTTAGGGAAGTTATGAGCCCATTTATCCAACTCTAGTCACTGCACACTCGGCTGGCTGGTTTTTTTTTGTTTTTTTTACCGCACCAATCAAAGCCGTTAATCTGAGGGATCCACTGTTGCCTCAACACTCCCTGACCTCCATGTAAAACATGCAGTTATTAATCAATGATTGCTCATCTGTAATTTCTGCATGATTACCTCTCCATTAAAACCTGCACAGGCGACATCTCAGAGTTCACCTGTCAGGGAGCTCCTCTGTTCCCAACTCTCGCTATCCTAAGCATTCTTCAGACCTAACAGAGCGTGCCCGCCCGCCGGCTCCAGCTGACCTGGCCAATCATTTCCAAGCAAGAATAATAATTAGAATTAATCAAAGTTTTAAAAACTTATTTGCTCAAGGTCTCCCGGTTCAGCTGTGTGTATTTAAAGCTTAAAGTTATTGCTGGATTGCTACAAATTGTGAAATTACTTAAAAAAAAAAGAAAAAAAGACGAAAATTATAAGTCCTCAGGCCTGCGCTCATCCTCCAAAGCTGCAGGGACAACACGGGGGACGATTTTCAAGATGGATGCAGTGAGAGGATCAGGGTTAAGAGGAATCATGCATTTGGACCACCTCAGCGCTATCAGATCACTGCTGACACCTCACCTACCACCCTAAGGGCTTTAGCACAGATCACGAGTTGAGAAGGGGACTTTTAGTGACTGTGTGTGTGTGTGTGTGTGTGTGTGTGTGCGCGCGTGCACACACGCACACACACGAGAGAGGAAAGCAGCAGCTGAACTCAGCCCATCTCAAGTCTCAAGGTTGCCGCACTCACATAGGCGACGAATGAAGGACGAATGTTTGTGAAGTGTTGAGTCTGACAGCTGTGTTCAATCAGCGAGAGACAAACTGATGGCTGAAAATGAGATGTCAACACTATGAGGATGAGGAGGCCGCCGTTCTCCTAGGATATAGGCAGGAAACTCATAGCCTGATGGAAATTTAGAGCGGGTAATCGGGTTCTGTTGAAAATGTTTACGCAATGACGTGAAAGGTGTGTGTGTGTGTGTGTGTGTGTGTGTGTGTGTGTGCTTTGCACATGCGTGCTTCATGCTACAAACAGCTCCCTCATTCATTCATCACTGTATCAGATACTCTCCTTCTCCCTTTGACAGGCAGCTGACGTGCAGCGTGGCGAGCTAGCTGCTCCGATCGATGTCTCTGATCTACACGTCGACGGCCGCTAACACACTCGCAGACTCATCCTTCATGATTAACTGTGCTTTCTTTCTCTGCATGAAAAGACTCATACTGTCGCTCCATCTTAAAGCGGATCAACCACAACTCAATCCAAACGCTGCATTTAATTTTCTAAAAAAGCTATAGTTTGTAGCCAAGTTATGATAATGCAATTAACAAAGGTTTCAAATCTGTTTCCGCTGCTGTTTTAGCGTTACTCTTTTAATGGCAGACATTAGGATGATTTCATGGGGCGAAATGGGAAATCGCTGCCATTTGTGCCTCCATCTCATGCCTCCGACTAATCAAACTCCAGCCTGTTAACTGGCTCTACTAATTACTCTGCATCAATACACAGGCTGACTTTATTATCTGCCAGTTTGAGGGTCTGCATGTGCTCCTGTAATGAGAGAAAACCTACGAGCCACTACTGTTGCACTCTGCTATTTATTTTTTTAAGGTTCAAGCTGATGCAATTTTCTCTCTGTAATTTTTCAGCCAACCTCACTTTGCATGAATAATAACTGCATGTGCAAATCTTGCGGCTGAACTCTTCCTGCTGCTTGTCTCACTATTTCCTTCCTTTCACCTTTTGTTTTCTTGGTATTTCTTTTTTTCTGTCTGTGTGTTTCTGCTGCACTGTGGGCGCCCGTCATCTGAAACAAATAACCATGACTCGAACAACCGGAGCACAGGGCAGGTGTCACTCAGGATGCAGAGTCTAGAAATTGATCATGCCTGGGCAAAGGCAGTACAGATAGAAATGAAATACAATTTCATGCCAAACAATACTTGCCTTTGACGTCCGTGCATTGTGTTGGTTTCCGTGGGTTTCTAGTTTATCTACTGGAGCTGACAGTTAATTTGGGTTCAGCCTCCAAATGTGCATTGCGTCGCTCATTCTGCCATCTTTTATCTCAATTTTAAATGTAGGATTTTCTCTGGAGCTGCCGGAGTCGCACTGTGCTTTCTCCGAGCAGATGCAGTGGAGGTTTTACGAGTAATGTGTTACTCAGAAAAATTGAAAGACAGTGTCACATGAAAATGTTTGATACGCATGTATAAATTGACATATATAAACACCAGTTCAACATGAAAAGACCAGATGTTTAATTTATTTTAATACTCCAAAAATCTGATTTTTTAACATAATGAATTACTTCCAGACATTTTTATTTCCATTTGGCCTTCAACAAGGTTTAGTGAAGATTTACTACCTATTGACAATGAGACTTCTTTTCATACGACTTTTGAAGGATTTATATTCAATCTATATTCTGTGGCGTACCCTCTCAGAAATAACTCCTATAATATTATAAACATTCGCATATTGAAAGAAGCTCAGGGAGTAAGCTGTTCCTACAAGTACTTGTTGGCTGAAATCTCCTCCTCCTTTAAACCTCCCCGTGAATTTTTTGTGATCGGACATGAGTGGTGTGTGTTAATGTCGTTCCTGTCAGTGTGTGATCAGACCCCCCCCCCCCAGTCACTGCCAAGTCCAGTCTGGCCCGCTTCGCCTTCTGGCCTCCTGGCTACAGTCAGCCATCTTTGCTTCACAGTTTCACTTTCACAGTAGCTCATCGTCCTCAGTGTTTTCCGTCACAAGGATGTAGCACCAAAACAGGAAGCCGAGTGTCCGCTCTGACCTCGAGTCGCCACAGTCATTTACGTAATGATTTTATACAACACGTTTGTTTGTCGGCTTAAAACGCACTGCTATTGATATATTTCAGTTTTAAAATGGAAGTCTTTAATTGCACGCTGCAGAGAGCAAACAATCCCACAATAGCCAAGCTTTATTTTGGCCTGTCATTGAGTTGCACATGCAATTACTGGCTTTTTTTAAATTTTCGACATCTTACGTCATCTCGTACAAGTGACATTTTGTCATCATGACCTACAGGGAATTAAATAAAGTTACCAAATGGTTTGAACAGTGATTTATTTCTAAAGAGCCAAAATAGATTTGATATCAAGCTCAGAAAGTTTTTCCTTTTTGTCAGAAAAGTTCCAGTTATTGCCATGACCACATTTTTTTTTCTTTTCTCTCCTGTCTCAGGCTGCAATTTTCACACTCATGTCCAGGAAAAAAGTTTGTTCTGTTCAAGAAGAGCAGTGTTAGATTTACAAGCAGACTATACCGAGGAGTGAAATAAAATTAAAAAGATAGGATTGTATTGTTTTCCGCTTTTATATTTTTTTCTATAAAAAAAACATTGACCTATTAAAATCACCCAGACCAGGCATGATGACAGCTCTTATTACAAAGTATGTATTATTTCTCATAAATATCACTTGAAACTATCAAAACTTCATTCCAAACTAGTGAAAATGAAGCTTCAACACACTGTGAGACAAGGGAAAGCCCAACAAATGCTGCTGATGTTGATTTTCAATGATTTGGGTTATGTGATTAAGAGCTTTCTCTGCAGACTCACTAGAGAAAAGACTCACTCAGTGGACCAGCACCTCGCCTTTGAGTCGTGCCTTGTAATTTCCTGGTGTCTCTCTATTCTCAGCAGTCAAACATGACTGATTCTGTTCCTAATTATCCGTGAGGGGGTTTTGAAACAGTCGGAGTGGGCTCGTGTTTATTTCAGGGACCTGAGAGTTTTCCTCCCTTTGAACATTGCCGATGATGTGATTCTCGTAGCCTCATCAGAGCTCGACCCTCAGCATGAGCCGGGGCTGTTTCCAACCAAGTACGCAGTGGCTACGAACAGTTTGGAGGTTTTCCAAGCAACTGCGATGAGACCCTTGCTGCAGGCCTGGAGATATTCGATATCTCAGCTGGCGTGGGATTGCCTCTGGGGGCTGTAGCGTCCCCCCGGAAAGAGGGACATCTGGGAAACTGCTCTCAGACTGCTGCAACAGTCACGGAAACTTGAATAAACACAATACTGTGCAGCGTTAATGACATCTTTTAATGCATTTGGCAATGAGCACATATCTGATCACATCACAGTTCATCCTGCAGCTTTAAGTCATCCAAAAACAAAAAAAACAACAATCTCAAGATAATTGAGTGTGAAGATCAGTAGTTTCCAAGCTGAGAATCGTCCACTCATGTGTTTACTCTTTGTAAAATGTCCCAAATAAACTGTTGCATTATGCACGTTTCTATAAACTCACCCTAGCAACATGACCATGAGTTTACATACGATATCTCAGCTCAGGTCTCGGTGTTGGCTTGTGTCTGCTACTCTTAACAATTTAGTTAAAAGAGCAATGTTTTCTTTTTTGTTTGGGCAAAATTGGAGCCTCTTGTCACCTGGTTCATTGGATGAGTTGGAGTTTTCAGTCAATCAATACATAACGAAACCCCAAGGACGTTTAAAAGTGCTTGACAAATAACATTTATTATGAGTGAAGAAATATTGCCATTGACTCAAGGAATGAGACTCTTGAATGTAATTGTTCGTCAATCTAAATTTGGATTTAGGCAGAATTTGATTGTGGGTTTAATCAGAAGATGTTTGTCCATTCTGTTTTCCCTCCCGGTTCGAACCACTTTTAGCGTGAGACCTTTTTGAGAGGAATTTAACCCTGGAGATAATTCTAAGATAAACAGAACTAAATATTTAATAATGTGACATAATCTTTGCTCATGTTGATTGATTTAAAACTGTGATCATAATCTGATCAGCCAAACATTTCAACCACCGACAAGCTCCCGTTCAGTCGAATATCAGGCAGGAAATTAACACTTGTCTCCGAAATTGACGAGTTATAAAAAGGTAAAATGGACAAGCATCTAAACTGCAGCTCTTGAGGGATGAAATCAGTCTACCAGGGTATAAAGGAAAAGCTGTGAACTGATCACAGTGTCAAGGATAACTGATGCACGTGATTCCATAGAGACATCGGGAGGCTCTAAAGTGAACCGCTTTGTCTCATATCAATCAAACTTGTATGAACGAGTGCAGATCAAATCAAATCGGAGCAAATTATTACAGATCGTGGGTCAAAACATGAAGAAAACAGCCCAAAGGAAGCAGAAGGAGTTTATTTCTTCTTTCATGGTCTCACCCACACTGCTGCTATTTTAGACTGCCTATCTCCCGCTCCTTTCAGTTGACATGCATCGGAGTTGACTTCTTCCACTTACATTCAAGAAAACATGGAAAGAGAGAACCTCGTCAACCCCATCAGAGGGAGAGAGGGAGAGACGGACGGACGGGAAGACAGTCGGCGCTCGGGAAATGTTTGAAAGCACAGGAAACAGTGCTAAAAACTATTTCCATCATTAGACCCCACACCACCATCATCCAACATCACTCACTGTCCTCCCCACGCACACACTAAAACATTTATACTGCCATGCCTGTCTGCTGATGGTTCTGCCTGTGAATTATTTACAAATGGAAATGCAGGAACAATCTAATTGAAGAGAAGGGAACTGCATTGGAGACGAAACTCTGTTTTTCCTCATAAGATAAATGTTTTCCGGTTGATGCGGTCAGACTCTGCTCCCGATGTCGGTATCGTTTGGCATTCTCAGGGATTGACATCTGCGGCTGACGGCAATTAACTCAACGTTAATGACTCCTGCTCCGCCAGTTACATATCGGAGAGCTATATTTAAACCTGCACTTTCCGTAGACTGTTTGTTTTATCCGCACCAAGCAGAGGATTACAGTAAACATCTGGATAATAGGTAAGAGTGCTCCTTAAAGGAAAATTCAGGAGACGTATTGATTTCAGGTTTTACGCTTTTGTTGGTGACTTCTGTAATCTGAAGATGAGCGCGCAAGCTTTCACTCGTTCTTGTAAAAGGCATTTCTCCAGTCAAGATGGCTGTCTGTTTATCGTCACATCTCTTCCTTGATTCGTTCTCTTGACATCAATAAGCATTTTAAGTAACAGAGTCGCAGAAAGTTGAATGGACAGTTTGAATACATGGCTGCCATGCTTCCACTTCACCCATTGATTTGTAAATATTTACTGCGTGCAGCTTCTCGTCTAAATTCGGATGCAGTCGCAGACCTGGTAGACATGTGGTTGGCAGTTCCTCCCAGTGGGTGTCACATGTCCTCGTGCTGCAGGACTGACGGGCCCAGAGACCTCGGCTCACCCACGTCCCACCCAGAGTGAGGAAGCGCATATCGTCAACGAGAGGAAGCAGGGAGCACGAATGTTGGGGGAGTTTATTTCTCTGCATGTAATCCTTCTTATTCATTGTTAGCACTTATTTAGGGTGGATTACCTTGGAATATGAATCAGAATAGAATTTAATATCATTGTTTTGGGATAAGCAGCTCAAAATGAATATGCACACACACACACACACACACACACACACACACACACACGCACGTTCATATGAGCTGCATGATGGTGTGTCAAAGTCCTTACAACCTAATATCATCCTGAGTTTTGCATTTTTATGTGGCGTTGAGCAAAAGTTCTGAAAATGGTTTTGAAAAATTACTAGTCTCAACATGAAACCAATTTTATTGACACTTTCTCGTGCAAAACTCAGTCAAATGTCCACACGCACAAAAAAACCAAAAACTGCAGCATTTTTTCAGCCTTTTGCATGCATGTTTTTACAAACACACCCTGACAAACCTTTAAAAAAAATCCCTGGTTTCTTTGCATTGTTTTTTAATTTGCTTGGTGGTTTCCTGGGCTGGATTGGAGCCAGTTTGGGCTCACGGCCTTATGCTTGTACTGTTTCATGCTCTTGCCTGACAGTGAGGATATCGCTGGTTCACATCCTGGCTTTTCTGTGTGGACTTTGCATCGTCTAGATGTGTATTTGTGCTTTTTCTCACGGTACTCGGGTGCCATCCAGACTTTGGGGGTCTTTTTTCATGTTTTGTTTGAATTATATAGGAAGTTTTAAATAAGGGAGCAAGAAGTCAGCTCATGGCTCAAACTTTGCTTTGTATTTGATATTGATTTTGGTTACTTGGTATTGTGGAAGTGTTTGAGGAAGCAGATCATCTGCGTCTTTTTCTTTCTCAGTCATATTTGCTAATTTAAAAATGTCTGCCTGATCATAGTCTTGCAATAACCAAATGTCAATCGTCCAACTTTTCTCAATTTGACTCAAGAGTGCCAGACACTACACCACTGCATGGCCCATTCAAAGAAATAATAGCAATGAAAGGAAAAACAAAAAAACATCCCCAAACAAAAGCATCATAACTTCTGCCATGGTGGAGAGAATCGACATAAACGCCACAGTGGGCTGGATGCAGTTGAGATAATTTGTAGTTGCAATCTCTAGAAAATATCTGCTCTCAAAGTTCACATTGCTAAGAATATTGATTCACGTTTTGCAGTTTAAAATTGACCCAAAAACAAAAAAATCATGTGTTAAAACATTTGGAGGCAGACATACCGACTACTGGTGCAAAGATCCTCGCAAGAATTCCCCGTTTTGAGCCAAAACCCAAGTTGCTTACATCACATTCCAGATCAAGGGAGAGAGAGAGGGAGAGAGAAAAAAAAATGAAAAGCAGTTTGCACACTCTGCAGGATAAATATTGGCTGGGGACATCACTGTTGTGTGTCTGATGATGAGATTCCCTGTACATAGCAGAAAAATTCTCACACTTACAGTGTATGGCACGTGCGCGCACACACACACACACACACACACACACACACACACACACACACACACACACACACACACACACACACACACACACACACACACACACACACACACACACACACACACACACACACACACACACACACACACAGGGCTCTCCTTCCTTTGAAGTGCTGCATCACTGGGCTGTAATGGAATTCTATACCTGACTGCTGAGTGGAGGCTTTGGTGCAGGATGGATGGAGGAATGGGTGGATGGAGAGAGGAATAAGATGAGCGGTAGGTGGAAAGGTGGGAAAAAATTGATCGGAGGAAATTGGTGGACTGTTTTTTTGTTGTGTTCATATGTTTGAAAGATCGTGCCCAGAGCTTTGACTGAGGTTTTCGTGCGTGCGTGTGTGTGTGTGTGTGTGTGTGTGTGTGTGTGTGTGTGTGTGTGTGTGTGTGTGTGTGTGTGTGTGTGTGTGTGTGTGTGTGTGTGTGTGTGTGTGTGTGTGTGTGTGTGTGTGTGTGTGTGTGTGTGTGTGAGAGACTGTGTCAGTGTGATTGTGCATGTGACTGTTTCTTGGATGATGACATCAATATTATATGCGACATGCAGACTTGCAAAGGTTCTGCCTTTCCTATTACCTGTTTTCAAAACCCCACCTTGCTTACGACTTCAAAAAGGCCCTCTTCGGGAGGATGTAACTCTTTGTAACACCTCCTTCCCTACCTCCTCTTCAGCAAACATTTTGGCAGGGGACACGAGGGGACTTTAAATTACCCTTTTGATTCATCCCCTTTAATTATGTAGACTTCATTGTCTGCACTGACGCTAAAGTGTTGTAGAACATATTCATTAGGCTGCATGTAGAGCCACCTGAGCGTTCACTAAGGGGCGTTCAACTTTTCACTTTAACAATACATTCAACAAGGTTCACATGTCTGAGCGGAGGGCAGGTTTTCACAGGAAAACTCTCAGTGGATCCTCTCAGATTGTGACATATTTAGCAGCACCAAAGGCAGACAGGTTATGTGGGTGGAGCGTATTTATGAAGAGGAGCTGATTCAAACTGTAGAAATATGTTCGCTTGGAGAAGATTATTGGCCTCCGCTTAGACTTCTTTCCATCCATCCATGGATAGATAACATCTGACTTTGCAGGGTCACACACTCTCTGATCAATGGGGACTTTTAGATTCACTAATTATCATCGAAAGCATGTTTTAAAACATTTGATGTGGTAGTGTCGCTGCAAAACTGAAGTAGTTGCCAAGTTGAAAATGAAAAACGGATTCAATATTTAATCTGTTGCCTGTCAACATTGGTGGTCTTTGTTCCAAAGAGACAACAGAAGATCCAAGAGAAATATTGTTTTCTGTCTACCGACATTTTTGTTTGTTTGTTTGTTTGTAGGTGAAGTTGGAATTACTTTGGTAAATGCTGCAATCTTTGACATTGTCCCTTTTCTCAGTCTTTGTGTGCGTGTAGCTTTTGTTGTTTCTCAAACATGTGACTGATATGTACCTGATGAAGGAGACTGCGCTGGCACCGGCTTGATTAGAATTAAGACAAGTGTTGAATACCTGACATACAGTAGTTCCTTCAAGTCCCGTTTCGAAGTTCATGTATGGATATTAATGCTCACTTCCCCATATATGGTTTCCATCAGCAGTAAGACCCCAATTGTATAAGTAAAGAGCAACTTCATTCTTAACACCTGGTACACCTGGGACTTTTGTTTATTGTTTTAGACATAATTATAAAGGTTATTTTATTCAACATTTTTGTCTCACTGTTTTCGACAATAAATAGTGTGTGACCTGAATATATGAAACTTCTCTTTATTTTCTAACTCCTATAGGTTACGTGTGAAAGACTCCACTCTCCCCTCCTTTCACAGCTTGCCTCAGGTAACATTGCTGAGCGTTGACCAAAGTCTCCCTCTGCGTCTGTTTGTGGCTCTAAGTGCCTCACTCTTTGTCGACGATGATCATATTAGTGTTTGCTTTTGCCCTGAGCCAGTGTTTGTTGCTTTTGCTCTGCCGGAGGATTCCAGCCGACAGACTTAGTACTCGATAAATCCTTTGCATTCAGCAGTTTCTCCTTCTGTAGCAGACGTGTATACATCCTCGTGCTGATCAGTCCTTAGAAGTTCCAAATCAACAGTTTGTGTCGCCGTGTGATCAGGATTCATTTGCTCGCCGTGACACGATATAAACCAGCTGCTCTCCGGGGACTGTGGAAGTAAACACTGTTATTGGTCTGGAAATCAGTTTATAAATAACCTATTCCTTACTATAGTTGTCATAATGGAGTAATGTGTCACTCAGAGGAAAGCGACTGGTTCTTATTGCACAGAGTGGCTGATAAATTAAATAGTTTTCCTGATTGTGGGTGTAAACACAACAAGGCTACCGAGGTCACAGCACACAGCATGACCACATTGTCCTCTAGACTCTTTAGTCTTTTATATTCTTCCACATGTTGATAACATCCTTTTCGTAAAACCTGCAAAGCTTCAGTAATCATGAATTGGTATTTACAGGTTGTTTATTTCAGTGAATCAAGCCTGTGTTGAGTACAAACTTAAAAAGTTGAAGTGCAGAAATAAACTACAACTTAAGAATCCCTTAGAATATAGAACTATTTCCAGAACGCAGTGGGCAAGCCCCATTATCGTGTTCCGGTAAGGAGCAAGGAGATGACCTGTCCACTGTTTGTAATTTAACCTGCAATCTCAAGTTTGCTAAATCAGTATCTGTATTAACAGACAATGTTTGTTTACATGTAATTTAGTCATTATGTGTTCATTCTCGTTGTTAACACGTTGTCGTGCTCACTTTATCTACGCAGGAGCTTCTGCGCTCTGTGCATTCAGCAGGCCTTGCAGAGCCATGGCATCCTATCACACATACACTCAGCTCGCCCAGTGACAAACACAGGAGGCTTCTTTGCTTGTTAGGAGCAGAAAGTCTCCCGAGACTCCGGCACGAACTGGATGTGGCTGTAATTATGCAAAAAAAAAAAAGGTCATTAACTTAATACACAGCATCTGTAAACAACAGCACAAAGACACACTTCCCTTGCTTCTTCCCTTTCTTTCTCTCCCTTGCTCTCTATCTTGCTCAGTTATCTGCCTCCGATTCTCTATCCATTACTTCTCTCCCCCTCGCCTGTCTCTAAATTTAACACTGTGGTCCCTCAGTCTTGGTGATGAGCGTCTGAATTTTGAGAGGAGCGTCTGAAGTCGAGAGGAGGAAAACATCCGCACCATCTCAGCAGCCAAATAAACAGCTGATGGCGCAGTGAGGGAGCTGAATGGGTTTAATGAGTAGACTGTAGCAGCGTGACCCAGATCTGGTTTCGAGACTGTCACTAAGCTGCCTGCAAAAAAAAAACAACAAAAAAACAAAAACAAACTGACAATAACAATCATCAACAACAAGTCTCATTAATTGCAGTGGCGACACTCGTGGTCTCCATTCTGAGATCGACCCAAACAAACACGCTCCCCTGTGTGCGCCGAGTGTGTGAGCGAGATATCTTTCTCAATCGTCGTCTCTGTTTCCCCCCCTAATCCCCTCTACTTCTCCTCATCCCTCTATCTCCTCCATGTTCTGTAATGCTCTTACTCGAACTTGGCATCATCCCTCCCTCACATCCTCAGCGCTCCACGCTAAATGTCAACAACTGAATATTCATCACAATGCTGATCTCCCTCCCCTCTGTCTCCGCAAATCTCATCCCAGACGGGGGAATTTATTATTTTTTTTTCTGTCTGCGCGTGTCTCTCCCTCCACAGACTGATTAGCAGCAGATTTGAATATTACCAATTACCAATATTAGAATAGTAATTTCCAGCGATATTCTGCTTCCCCACCCTCAGCAGCAATTCAAAGAGATGAGAGAGCAGGGATCTTCCTCCCTGTTTACCAAATGCCAAACAGACTTTCTGTGAAAACACGTCCCATTTGAACAGTCACAGTTTTGTGTGCTGTATTCTGTCTCTAGGAATATAATAAAACGATTAACAGGAAATGGTGGGTAACTGTTGAGATAAATATCTTTAGTTCACGCTGAATAGCTGGAATGAATAGGACTCGGACTACAGCCGTACGCCCACCTCTCGTGAGCCCATCGTGGTTGTACAGTAACGTCGTCATTTACTGCTTAAGCTTACACGGTAAACCAACACCCGGCGGGGGATCTGTGTACTGCTGAGCCCCTGAAGACAAACTGTCTGCCAGAGCTAAAGTGAGAATGCCGCTCCACAAATAGGTTTGAAACGATGACCAGCCAGTTTTCTCTGTATCAACGTGCCGACTGAAACCTCTGGTTTAACTTCCTGAAGTATCCCAAAGGATCCTTCTGCTGCTCTTTACTGGGGGATGATTATCACTTCAAGTGAGATTCTCACATTAAACTTCACTTCCTTAAAACGCTCAATGATAAAGAAGAGGTTAGACAATTTGAAGTTTTGAAGTGAAAACACATCATTGGAGCATTTTCGAAAGATTTTACATTTTGAGATATTTTCAAAAAGATGCGTTTTCAGGACCGAATGGCTGAATTAAGCAGAAATGCTGCCTATGGAAATTTGTCATATAGGATGCAGGACAGAACAGAACAATATTGTCTTAAACGGGGCATATAACTCGACAGTATCCATACGTTGTAGTGAAGATGGACGCGCAAGGATGTCAATGAACTGGTATTAGAAGTGTTTGGTTTTAATTTCCTTCTTTCAAATTTCAGTCAGCTTACTCATTGATCTGTACTGTTTTTCATAGTAGGTAGAGATGCAGACCACCTCTGGGATTGGTTGACCCTTCTTGGTGGTGGGTGTTTGGCTGTTGATAGTTTTTATGTTTGTTAATGTGCTGCATATGCTGATTCCAACCCCCCCTCCCCACCCTCCCACCCCTCAAAAAACAAAACTCTCCAAAAAAAAAGATAGTTGCAATTTCATTAGTTTTCATATAAATTGCCCCCCAAAATGCAACAAAAGTTTTCTGTTTTCACTTGAAAGCATGTAAGTCTGTTCAACATCAACGTTAGTGGTGTTAAATTTATATTTTAAAAAAAGAACCAGGATGGCTCAGATTACATTTCCCCTTGGTTCAAGTACAAACTTTGAAAAAAAATCCTCAAAAGTCACTGTGATGAGCCAATTCTGTATATTTGATATATTTCAGAATATTTATAATCTACTGCAACAAAATCGTGTGAAAACTGAGAACCTAAACTGCACCCAGCTTTCACTGACATTCTGTAGCTGGAAGTTTTCCTGCGATGAGGTCCTTGAAATGTGAACGATATAAATTCTGAAGCACTAAGACAGTTTTCTTATTTTTCCACACTTGTGAACGAGAATGTGAAAACAAACTGCCCTTATTCATGTGTTTTTCTTCATGTATTTCATGTGAACACACACAGTTCAGCTCAGGTAAAGTGGAAACCCAGAAACAGCTGACACCGTGACAGTCGCAGCAGTCTTTCTTTCAATTTTTATTTATTTTTTTGTTTGTTTTGGTTTGAGTCGGCAGCTAAATATATTTCGGTGTGAAAGTATCTGGTTTCTGAGTTTATCAGACTGTTGCCCTTTCATATTGACACCAGCGCTGCAGTGCAGTTTAAGCTGCCGCGCTGAAAGAGGCTGCACACCTTTCCTTCACCTATGTTAACAGCTCTCATGAGGAAATGATGGGAGAGAGGCTGTGGGACCTTCAACTGGAAAGCTATCCACGCTGTACTAAAAATCTGAACTCTGGCCTTCACAGACTGGATGGATCATCGGTCCTAATGATGCAGTTCAAATTTGTGGAGAGCAAAGGGGTTTGTTTGTTTGTTTGCTTGTTTGTTTGCTTGTGATGGTGGAGATAAACTCTGCATGCCTTGTTTGTTGGCTTGTGCTGATCTCTGTCAGGATGACGGAGTCCTGACTCCTCAACATGAGGCAAAATAGGCGAGTATGTGAAAACTGTTAGAGAGTCTGCAGAGACGACTTTAATATCTTTGCTTTCTTCAACCTTTCGTTTTGTTTCCCTTCAAATCAATTGTGATTACATTTCTAAAGTGCCCTGTTACTTGCTGAAGATGATATCTCACTTCCACCCCACACGTGACAAACGATTCTAATTCTGATTGATTGTGAATTGCTTGAACTCTGCAGGTGCAAGCAGGCCAATCTCAACGCCGTGCGATGCAGTAAATCTTTTCCAGCGAAAAGTTGATTTGCCAGCTGCACACTGACTTCCTCTCAGAAAAAATTATCCCAAATTTACTTTTGGTGGATAATTTGTTGAGATATTTCAGTCACAGTCACCATGTTGACTAATGGCTTCCAGAGAGAGGTGCTTCCTGCAGGTGTGGGAAGGCTACAGTCACACTAAAGCACAATAATCCAGATCCGTAGGTTGGATGTGCGAGGCTGTGTTTCTAGAGCTCCGCAGACAGTGTGCCAACAGAGAGCTAGTTAGTCGAGATGTTATTAGAATAAACAAAACAAGGCCACGTTGGCATATAAGCACTTGCACTCACACACAGACACACACTGAGACATATTTTGCACAGCCAGTATAGATGAGAGGTCATCTTATCTGTGTGAGTCATCAGTGCAGCCTTAATCACTGTGACTCATATTCAACGCTTATTCAGGAGGGACTCGCAAGGGATAGAAAGGAAGTACATAGCTCCTTTCACGGCTCCCGTGGCATGAATGACACAGTTGGGGTTATCTGTCTTGGTGTGTGTGTGTGTGTGTGTGTGTGTGTGTGTGTGTGTGTGTGTGTGTGTGTGTGTGTGTGTGTGTGTGTGTGTGTGTGTGTGTGTGTGGATATCAGCAAGTGTGGCTGAGAAAAGTGACAAGTCGAGGTCGCCATGTAAAGAATCCCTTGGGCTTGTGCCGCTTATCAGTCCCACACATGCACTCTTTCTTTCTTGCTTGCCATCCACCTTGCTCACAATGAAACACATGCACGCGCACGTGCACACACACACGCACACGTTCGGCTGATTCATATGACACGCTGATCTATGGAGTTCATCTGTAACCTGCTCCGACCGGCTCCGTTCTGCGAGTCTCACGACAGAAGCCATATTATTTTTAAGCCATCACTTCCCACTAGCATCACAGGACTCTCCCTTCATTGTTTATGACTTTCTATCCCCCACTCCTCACTCACCATCCTCTCATGTCTTCATCTGAGGCCCTGTTTACACGTCAACGTTTTCAAGTGAAAACGCAACACCCTTGTTTGTTTTTTAGTGACCGGAGTCACTGAAAACGCAATTTTGAAAACGGCTCCCAAAGTGGAATTTTTATAATATGATATATATAATAAGTAATAAGTAGTTCTTCAAAATGCATCTTCTCTTGAAACGTTGTCATGGAAACGGGTTCCGTAGTTCAGCAGAAAGAGACTGCACGCTTGCGCCGCACACCAACATGGCGTTGCATTGAATGGTGGTAAATACTGAAGATATCTGAGGAATTGCGCACAGCTCAGACATAGATGCTCTGCATCACCTTTTCACCTTTCGATATGTGAAGGTCAAGTTTCAGTTGTGCGCCAAGGAACACCAGTTACAAGACTTATTCACAGGTGTCTGCCATAATCACACATTCCTCCTCACTCTTTAGCCCTTTTCATGTCGCTTCTTTGTTAGCTGTTAATGTTAAATAGCCAATCAGAGACCTATTTTTTTACTGTGGTCAACTGCATATTCATTTGAACACATGAATTAAGTCTTTTCACCTTGTCTCTCCGACATATATGAATTATCTTCGGAACCTTCAAGATTACTGGAACACTTTGTGACGGGGTCATTTACCAAAACATCTGCATTTAAGCCCGTAAATCATTCCTGTGAATACCTTCCTAATCCCTCTGCTGACACCGTGTCACCACGGCGAGCTGTAATAGCACATCTCCAGCTAAACAAGCAGGAGCTTAAAGGTCTCATGGAGCAAAAATAAAAAAGAAATCAGCTTCATTGTGTTTTGTGCTTATAATGCGGGATTAGGTGCTTTATAAAAACAGCAGGATATGTCCCCAGTAAAAGGCGCACAACTCAAATGTTCCAACCTTCAAACCAGCAGTTTTTTGGGTTGTTTTTTTTAAGCAATTTGAGGTCACAAAATCATGCTTGTGTTTATTCGTTCACGCAGAATGAAACAAACATGCCGGCGTGGGCGTGAGCTCTTCAATGAAGAGTCAGCCGATGACAGCATAGTTTGCATAATTAGTGCACATTTTAAAATGACACAAAAACTACAATATGAGAACAGGTGTAAATCACAGAATCCCTAATATTCGTGTAAACTGTCACATGTTTAATTGTGTTTATCCAGTTTCACTGGAGCATCCTCACATTTAGAATATATATATATATATATACTGATTTATCTTTCACAGGGGAGCAATTAAGAGCTACAGCTGTTCATTTCCTCATCTTCGTCAGCTGACGCTGTGCTGGAAACAACAGATAGCAACACTGCCGGCACATGATGCATTGTACCTGAAATGAATTGCTGCTTCTTCATCTTTGTCATGTGAGGCACGGATTTTTTAGTCACTGAATGACACGTCTATATTTGTATCTTGTTTTTTAACAAGTTTTCCAAAATATGACAAATATGTGTTATACATTCTTGTAAACTCAATAGAGTTTGCATTGTCACGTTTGTTAAGTTCATTTGAGGCTGCTGCTGCATCACAGGCATTGTGATTTGATGTATGTTAGTGAGACATCTGTCATGAAACTGTCAGGAGGACTGATCTAGTTTGAGGATTCACACGGTGGTCCTCCTCAAGTAAATGGGAGTTTATACATCCTTTAAAAAAGTGGTATTGGTCCATCCTTAGAAAATGGTAAATATTAATACAACAGCTTCAGTTAATCGTGTCTTATCTCTTGGTGAGTAGGACAAGAAAGACAGATGCTCTCTCTACTATTCCTGTGTACAACAAAATAAGATCACCTGAAGAATCAGTGATTGTAATTGCATTTCATATTTTCCAATAACATCAGTTCATATTTTATTGCGTAACTTCCTCACTCACATCACTGATCCCCATCTGGATTTCGTGGAGGTTATTCCTCCGTCGACTGATTTTTTTTTTGTCTCCGTACTCTTTAACTGTGGCCACTTTTATTTATTTATTTTTTTCGTGAATAGATATTTATAAATCAGGTCAGTCATTCTCCACGCTGGCCCTGGAGCCCCATTTACCTGCACATTTTAGATATTGGAGCGGGGAAGCATCTAAAACCTTCAGGTCAGTGGGTCTCCCAGGACCTCCACTGAGAAACCCCTTGGCTAAACAGTCCCGCTAAGCTTTTTTATGACCGTTATAAACATAGACACACAGTTCAGCATGTTTATGAATGCCATTCAGCCCGCGATGCGTCACCTTCTCGTAATCATCGTCCTTGCCGTGATGTATCAGCGCCCGGTAGCTTATATCATCGTTGGGCCGGCTGGAGCATCTGTTCCGGCATCTGTTGTTAGCAGCAAGCGTTTCATCGCCACTGCTAACCAGTAAGCTCACTGACTAATCTCACTGTCATCTGGATGTTCGTAGGATGGCTTACAGATGATGAGATTAATACTTTGCCGCAGATCAGAATTGTCCAACAGCTACGGGGAGACTGGCGGAGCTGCACCTGATGCCTGGCCTCAGAAGTGAGGTGGTATTAGATGTGCCAGAGAAGAAGTGCAGCGAACCTCACATGACTGGATTCTCATGCAGAAACACCTCGCGAGCAGCTAACGAGAATACTCAGGAAATTTGATGCTGTCATATTCTGATGTCAAAACTCTTTTACACATTTCCCTTTGTGTAATTATAGCCGTCTGTTCCCTGCTTCTTTCCTTGCCTCGTGTGTGTGTGTGTGTGTGTGTGTGTGTGTGTGTGTGTGTGTGTGTGTGTGTGTGTGTGTGTGTGTGTGTGTGTGTGTGTCTTGTATTTAGACCTAATTGTCAACTTGACAAGAAAAAAAAAATCACTGCAGTTTAATTAATTAACTCAACCATTAAAGATTTTATTCACACTTATTTGTAGATTCTTTATTTCAACTCCAAACCTTAGCGTTCATGGAATTCATCTTGCCCATGCAAGTATTGGAGCCAATTATCCTTAATCTCTCAATTTAACAGTTTTCTTCTCTCTCTCTTTTTCTAAATGCCTCAAGGAATTAGTCTTAATTTTTACGGATCCAAACGTCAGGTTTAGGAGAGGAAAACAAAAAACAGAAATTCCTTTCTAAACAAACTACAGTACTTCTTCAAGAAATCTTTAAATTTTGTGTAAGGTATGTTGTGAGGTTTGGTTTTGTTATGATGTGTTGATGGTTTTGTGGCTTAATAGATTTTTTTATAAGTTTGTCGATGTCACTCAGTCGTTGTTTAACTTGTTCTTATTATAGATCAGGGGTGTCAAACACATTTTTGTTCAGGGGCCACAATTTTATCTTGAAATCGTGCTTTAATAACCTTTAAATTACTTTAAAAAAAAAAAAAAAAAACGTTTTTTGTTGTAATGCAGAGTGCACATGATGAAAACTGTCTATATTTTGGCAAAACCAACAGTCACTACCAAAAATGTCAGAAAATGACCATTTTAATGAAACCTTCTGGTGCAAAATACAGTGAAATGTCAGGAAACCGTCTTTTATAGTTGTTGTAGTATGCATGTTTTTACAAACTGAACTTGACTGCATGGCTTTGAGGCTACTGCTAGTTTATTGACAAGGGGAAAAATAATAATCATAATAATAATGGTCTTTGTTGTTGAGTTGTGTCTGCTACTCTTAAGAAATCAGTAAAAAAAAACATAAATCATTAGAAATTTGTACATTTGCTTGATGGATTGTTCAGCCGGATTGGAGCCGTTGTGTCCCCCCTTGACACCCCTGTTATATATGTTGAGATGAAGTGAAAACCAAATACAAAGGCCCCATTCTGTGTATCTGAACTGCAGTAACAGGTACATATTGTATGATAATATAATTCACTCAAGTGTTACACACAACCTCAGATAATGGTTCGCTTTAGCTTTCACGCTAAACACCCAGATTGGAGGACTGATTTTGTTGGATGCCGCCTGCATAACACTCCGCAGCCTCAACAGAACAACACATGTGGGTGCCTCCAGGTTGCCATGGCAATGCACGCACGTTGACTTTATAGATAACAGAGAAATCCCAGTCCTGAACTGAGCATTTGAGGCGAATGAGCCTTTGACAGTCCGAACTGGGGAGATGGAGGGGAACAACCCTGCTGGAAACAGTTAATCCTCATCAGTCAAATATGTGCAAGTAAGAAAACAAAAGTGGCCGTCCCCAATCAGTGCAGAAAAACTCCCCTGTTGATTGAGGTTCATAAAAAAAAAATTACAAAATCCAACCATAATACATTAGATCAAATCTCATTCACTCACTCAGTTTGTATTACTGAGTCCAGGAGCTTCACGTTGAATACAAATATTTTCTCTTTTCTCACCAGATTCACAGACAGGATTTGTTGCAGGTCTATGAGGCTGCATTTACACCGCAAGTCTTGATACTCAGATTCCATTTCTTGCCTAAATCTGATTTTTCTTTTTAAAGTGCGGTGACACATATTACATAAATTATACTTGCCTACAACATTAGAAACATTGCACATACATACTTGTAGTTTGTACAAACTTCTGACTGTTGCAGTGCCTGAGAACACGACCAAACATTGTCAGGATTTTTGGGCAGAGAAGGAGGAAAGTGGCCGTAATTGCATTTTATGCACAAGGTAGCACTGGCAGGGCGTACCATGAATGGATTACTGAGGGTTCATATTGGAACTTAGAATTTGGACTTCATTAATGTGAAGTCAAATGCATCATCATCACATTGTGATTTCTGATTTCTTCTTATTTCTTATATCATTCTTATATCAGTTTTTATACTCTGTTACGGGCAGTTAGGGTTGGTGGGTGGGGGGGGGGGTATATCTGTGTGTGGGTGGGTGTGGGTGTGTGCGTTTGCGTGTTTGTATTTTATTTCTATTTTTATTTTATGTGAAGCACTTTGAGTTGCATGTATATCTGTATGAAAGGTGCTCTATAAATAAAGTTTGATTTGATTTGATTTGATTGTCACCGGCGCTCCACAGCTGCCACTACAATTACTTCCTCCTCTCTCCAAAGCTGGAGAAGTCATGTGACCTCCTCAACCTGTCGGATAGCATCCATGCTTTTCTTTTTCTTTTTCACCGCATATTCACGAGCTATGCAACTAAAAAAGCTAAATGGTCACAGATTGGATGACATTAGTAACACAATGTTGACAAAATCCGATCAGCCTGGTTACACGGCGGTCGCATTGGCACATAGCCAATACATATCTGATTTATTCCCACATATGAACGAGGCCTGTGCCTGATCTCAAAATATCTGAATGCCTGTGTCTTTTTCCTGCTTAAATTGTCCAAAAGAATTCCTGATCCGAGCCACATAAGAGCGAAAAATCGGAATTGAGTTACATTCCACTGAGCGTAAATGCACTCTGAGAGACCTCACAAGTCTCAACATCACAGGTCATACTTCTCTTTACGATAATTAGCTGATTGACAAGTTGTCAGTCACGTATCAGAGACGACGCCCAGAGGAGAGGAGGCCTTTCACACTCTCCCGTCGTTGAGCGTTGAGAGTGATGTTTGCAGCAGGAAATAACCATGATTAAATTATTGTATAAAGTTAACAGCAAAGTAATTACCAGTTATTGATGGCGCCTCCTGGCGCCAACACAATTAACACCAGTAGTTACAAATTCATGATTTTGAGTTTCCTGTTACTTCGGGGTTTTTGGCAGAAAATTAATTCACTCGGCTGTTCTCAACGTTGCTAACAGCTCCATGCATCCATTATGGAACAATGTGGTGCGTCAGAACATCACATATTAGTATAGAGTATAATAAGCAGCAGGTCCTGACCTGGATAACATCCTCACGCTGAATTTACAGAAAAGACAGATTTCCACCCACTCGGAGGATGTGTACAGGAATAGGTGATGTGATGCTCGGTTCCACGTCATATATATATATTTCTCTGCACTTCCTCTCTTGGATCAACATTCAGCATTAATTGAAGAGAGCACAGCAGCCAACAGGAGAGTCCCCCCCACCACCACCACCACCACCTCCACCTCCCCCCACCACAGATTAGAGACAGTGGAGTAGCTCAGGAGAAGGTTGAAACGTGCGAATGATGTTGGAGATTGAGCTGCAGGGCAGTATAAGAAGAGCAAAAGCCTTAGAGAAGATGCACTGATGGGGATGGAAACAGCAGGTGCAACAGCAGAAAGGGCAAAAGATCTGTTGTGGCGATTCCTGAAGGGAGGAGGTGAAAGATGAAGACGATCCACACTGTGCCTTGCACCGACGCTCGAACAAAGCGTGGTTTCCAATTATGTCGTCCTCCTGTCTTCCGTCCATGTGAGCATGCACGTACCCACTTCACTGGACTGTTTGCAGGCACATCATTAGTCTTGAAGGAAAACTTTCACTGAGCTTATCCACACATCGAATTAATGCGAAGGTTTATCCAACAGTAATATTCGTTCCCATACCTGGAATGAAGCCCCAGAAGTGAAGAAAATCTGTCATCTCTCTCCCTGGCTTGTTTCAGTTTTTAAAAAAATGTGCGCGAATCAGAAATCTAACCCTATGTAGTGTCATCAGGGGTTTAGCCAATCCCAATCAAGGTCGGGCCTCCCTTTGACCCTCCCACAATTAGGCGGCTCTGCTCTGGCACATGACACCATAAGAGGAAGTACTTCCTCCTCTTCCCAAGATAGGCATGTGTGGGTGGAGCCAGTCCAACTCACACAGACACAGCAGATTCTGAATGCAGCTCTTATGATCCAATATTCAAATGAAGGAAAATCGAGGAAAAGCTGAATTTGGGGCCATAAACTTTGAATACTATTTTTTTGGACCAACGAGACCATGTGAAAGTGTTGAAAAGCTGTATAATATGACGCCTTTAATCGCTAAATTGTGTCTTTACATACATTTGTTCAGGGTATGACCTCAGCAAAAGGACAAGTAGATGGCGTTGGACTTAAAATGGGCTTTAAAAGAAGTTTATTACATGTTCAGGCTTTCCCACAGTTTGGATTGTGCTTTCTCAAGTAGATGGAAATCCTGCCAGATACTTAACATAGTTTATTCCACAGCTTTTTCCAGGCTGGCTCTGTAAACCTGCACATGGGAGAGTACGTACACAATAACAACAATGGTGGCCTCCAGAGGGTCATGACTCCCAGTCCATGTTCTCCTGGAACTTGGTTTCACAATTGAGAGTCACATGTAATAGTACTCCAACTTTGTTGTCCTCGTATTCGCCATTGTTTATCTATATTGTTTTCTGTGCACATGTGTATGTAGCTTCATCAAAAAAATAAACCAACTTGTGGCTTTGCATGCTATCTACACAATTTCTGCCATTTCTCTATAAAATAACATTTTCTCTGTGTAAATAGAAAACATGAAATGTGAAAGATGTCTTCCAATATTCCCAACAGAATGGTGGCAAAAAAAACCTTCAAAAGCCAAAATCACACCGAAGTTTTCAACTTTCTTTTCAAAGGTTTTATTCATTTCATATAATACTGACACATGTACTCAATAGCGGTTAACAGGCGTTTTAAAAACACAGATATTAAAACCATTAGAGCGTCAATTTATTTTGAACCCGGTTGATTTCATGGAGCTTTTTTCTGTTTATTTTTTTCCTCTTTTCTTTTTTTTTTTTTTTTTTTTTTTACACGTTTACATGTTTCAATATACTATAACAACTACTCAGTATTAGTCTAACTTTTCCCCGGAAGGATTTTTGTCCTTTGTCTAAAAAGAAAGAAAAATTAAATGAACAAAAAAAACAAAACAAAACAAAATTGACAACTGTCTCTGCATTTTAAAAAAAAATGGCATGTGGTAAGCCACAAAATATTCAGGGTAAAATATTCTCATGAAGTTGAAATCTGAAGAAAGAAAAAGTTAATTTTCAGATCTGAGAAACATTTTGACAGCGTTGAGTGTGTCATGTGTGGCACAATTAAATTTAAAGGAATCATCCAGACTATATCAGACAGCTCTGGATCCACGCTTTCTTTTACGTTGGTTGTCATACAGGATAACTCACTCAAGTCCAAATTACCCCCATTTCCCAGAATGCATATGGAACACAACTCAGCCATAGAAGAGAGATGAAGAATATAGATTGTTGTAAAGAAGATAGTTTTTTTTTTTTCTTTAAAGTCATCTAATCATGTGCTGTTTAGGTCATAGTTCGTTCTGTTATCGACCGTTGAAGCGTTAAAGGATAGAGGGAGATGCAGTCCTCTCATATAAAGGACCAAGGACACTCAGTTGTGTTTTAAGTGACGGCCAACGGTGTCAGAGTCCTTGCTCTTCAGCCGGCATCTCGGAGATACACGTCCTCGGAAAAATGAAGCAAATACTGATTCCTCGTAGAAGTCCGTCTGAGTGTGTTTCCTCTCAACTTTATAGGTCCATTGTGCTGTGTGAGTATTTCCATCTCCATCCCTCGCTCTTTGCCTTGAGATGAGCAGGACTATCGGGTCACCTAGAAGAGAAAGAGAGAGAGAGAGACAGAGAGAGAGAGCGAGAGAAGAAGCAGAAATGGGTCAAAACTCACTTAACAACAGTTCACCCAAAAAGTTTGAAAATAGCCTGAAACAGTAAAGGTCACAGAGACGAGTCAGAGCCGGAGCTGGTACTACATGTCAATGGAAAGGTTTTAAATAATGCAGGGTTTGTGCAGAGCTGGCTGTTTTTTTTTTTGCGGGGGGGGGGGGTTAATGGGAAGGGATTCGTATTGTTGGAGCCCTGACAACATGGCCGGTGTGGTCAACGTCCTCCTCTGGCAAGACACTGAACAAGATGCAGCTCCAACCGTGGCAGTGAGCCCACAATACCTCACTTTCAGCACCTGGCTCACGGCCATGTCATTTGCTCTATTTGTCGAGATGGCTGCTCTAATCACATGCTCTCTTTATCTCATCTATCCATCTTTTCCATTTTCTTTGCTCGGGCACTCACTTTTGGTTTATTTCAAGCTATTAGGAGGCATTTTCGACCACCCAGCAACCAAACTGACACAAATTGCAGAATAACTGCGAGTGCTGGGGCGTGTAACAGAAGAGACCCTCACTTTTTTTTTCCTGCGTGCTTTTCTCACTCTCAGTTAGCCCAGCGGTTTCCACCTCGGAGCCACAAAACACCCCTTCCCTCATGCGTTTCCTCTTCGGGGAGTTGCTCTTTTGTCCGACACAGGTGCCCGCTAACAAAGCGTGAAGGCCGGCGGTCGCCTGGAGACCTCAGGGCAGTGTTACCTCCAACGCTGGCAGCTGGATCTGCTCTACTGTATCTGCTCTTGATGGCTCCAGGCCACCCTTCCTGGGCACATTCCCACTGCCTTCAGGCATTTACTCCTGCGCCTGATCAAAGAGTCTGCAGGCGTTTGTTGTCACGCCAGTTCACTGTGCACGTGCACGGCTGCATCTCCCGGGGCCTGCTTCGCTTTAAGGTGCAAAGTCTCTTTAGGTGTTCACCCCCCCCCCCCCCCCCCCCCCCCTTATGCCTATTCAAATATGCCTGCAGGTGCCAGTGTCTGTGCCCAATTAGAGAGCCGATTTAAGTACTTAGATCTCAATTTAAAAAGCACACAAGAAATGCTGGAGCGTCATTTCTATGGGGCTTGCTCACAAAGTGCCACATTTTCCACTTCTTTTTATTTAAAGTTGTCGCGGTCGAAACTAGTGCCTATGTGGCTTTAAAGGAGGTGTCCCTTCTAGATTTTAAATTATGTAAAAGTCATACTTTTTTTTCCCACTTGTCCTGTGGGACAAACTTCTATAATGAATTAAACACACAGTGTTTGTTTTGATTCATTGTTTCCATCTAAAGGAGCAGTGTATAATATTTTGCCTAAAGCCATTTTTAAGACTTGCAAATTGCCTCATCTGTTTGGTGTGATTTACACGAGCTGCACAGGCAGTGAAATAGAGCTGTTTGTTTGTTAATGTTTGTGTGTCAGACTTTGAGTGCATCTAAGCGAATGCCCATACAGTTGCCTTTGCCGTCTCCGACAGCTCGGTGGCTTGGCAGCCACGTTCATGTCTGTCTATTCATCCATATGATATTATTTGGCATTGATCGAGCTGTCTTCCTTCCCCTCCCTCTCTCCACCCTCTGCCCTCCTCCTCTCCTCTGCTTACAGCCAAAGGATGGCGGGGAGGCTCGAGACTGCCAAATCCGTTTTGCCTTTGTGTGTGTGTGTGTGTGTGTGTGTGTGTGTGTCTTCTTCCTTGTCAGCTGACCATTTCCAGTATGTTTGTTTCCAAGTGTTTTCCTTTATCTCCCTATCACCTCTGCTTTCAGCCTTTCCCCTCTCCACTTTCAACTTATTTGTTCTCGCTCTCTCTCTCTCTCTCTCTCTCTCTCTCTCTCTCTCTCTCTCTCATGTCCATCTCCACAAGGCTTCATTCTTCCTTTCTGCTGCTCCACACGTCTCTCGCTCTCCCACTCTCTCTCTTCCTCTCATCCCACTTCTCTCTGCCTCTCTCCATCGTCAATTTCAATTTACGAGCGGGTCTTAATGGGACTATAAGAGAACGTTCGATGATATTGATCTGGATGCCTGTGCATCTTGACCTCAGCGAACAACACCAGAGGAGAGAAAGAAAAAAAAAATCACTCTTTTCATCATCGGGCGAACACGCCAGCTAACACTTTCATATTGTATAGACACACAAACACACGCACCCACAAAGCACACACAGATCATTGATCAAAGACCTGAATGCAAGAGACAGCAAATATTTGTGCTCTTCTAAACTACGACACAGTCGATGTGATAGAGTCACGCCTGGTTAAAAGCGGCCGGCTTTGATCACGCTCAGCAAATTATACATGCGCGCTTTGGAGCTGATAAATCTAAATTCATGAGATCAGATACAGGAAGCAACTTCCGAATGACATTTCCGAATGACATCCACAAAAGACATCATCCTCATATCTGATCGACCCGTATGTGCCTCTTTCTGCAATTATGCCTGATACACACTCCAAGAGCACTCATTTTCTTGTTGTCTCTTTGTGTCTCTTCATTTTCCTTTCAAAGTTCATACGGCACAATATCCATCCACCCATCATCCTTACAAACTTTATCTAACTTGAAGATGTGCAGGCTAGATTATGTCCCAGCTGCCATAACATTATGACCACCGACTGACAAAATGACGCTGATTATCTCCTCATCAGTATTAAAGGAGCAGCAGTGAAGTGGCAATACATCCATGGGTTTCCGCGACTCATTGAGGCACACGCTGACCCGTCTTGGCCAAATAAAAATGACGAGCTTCCATAGCTCAAACTGCTGGAGAAGTTTTTGCCGGTTCTGATATAAAGGCGTCTGAATGAACAGCGCTGTTTGTTATGTTTGGGAGGAAAAAGAAGACCCACAAAATAATGGAGAAGTGGTCATAATGCTATGGCTGATTTCATGGACTTGTCTATTAGTGCCTTCTAATTGTGTGAGGTAGTTCCTATCGTGTCGTCATTATTTTTCTGGCACTAGCAATACCATTTTGGAGAGTTTCTTTTTCAGCCAATTTGAGTTTGAAGAGGTATCATTTCAAAGTAGTACAGTGAAAAGAACATTGAAATGTTTCCTCCAAAACATTAGATAAAAGAGCACAATTTTCTGTCCTCACAAGCTGCTTGACAACATTTCAAGCTTGGGCTGGCGGAGCACAGAAGTGTTTCAGGGTGAGAATAAGAGGAGGGGGTGTTGAAGAGAAAAGCAAGACTTGAGGGGATGCAGTCCACTTTGTGAGGTGAGAGGTGAGCGGAGGAAAAAGAAGGAAGGAATTCTTAATCGTGCCGGCGAGCAGGAGACGGGCTGCGAGTGTTTTAGAACGAGGGAGGCTTGGAAACGAGAGAGCGTCCTAAGCTTTTCTTATCCCTCTCTTTCACTCAAGGAGACTCTCTCTCTCTGTCTCTCTGTCTCTCTGTCGCTCTCTCTCTCTCTCTCTCGCTCTCTCTCTCGCTCTCTCTCCTATAACCACGCCTTCAATCAATTATTTAGGCAGAAAACAAAGGTCTGCACCCGGCCATGAATAATGGAAGGTGAGACGGCAGAGAGAAGGATGGAGGTTAGAAACAGAAGCGTACAGTGACGAGGGGCGAGTCTCGCACAAATTTTCCTCCAATGACAGACAGTCAGGAAGCTGCTCAGGTTGAATCACTGAAGAAAAGCCCAGGTGCAGGAAACAAAGTACGTTCTGTACATGCACATCGTGCACCATAACCAGTAAAACCCAGATAATCTGGCGGCACATGAAATACAATACAGAGAAATAGAGTCCTAACCTTTGGCTACTTCAGAAGACCGACTACCGATACAAGTACTTATTAAATGTCATTTTGCCTAATTTATACTCCATATGCAAATAATATGCGAAGCCTTGAAGGCTGCAGTATACAACTGCGTATTGTAGCCGCCACACCCTCCAGCTCGCTGTTAAAGACTCATTTAGGGAAGCACCGATCCACTTTTTTTCCACTTCCGATCCGATCCCGATACCTGAATTTTGATATCTTCTGATACTGATACTATTCCGATACCAGAGCTCTGTTTGCTTTAATATTGTTGTTATCATTATTGTTGATTTTATATGAGGCTATAATGAACTCTTCTTTACAGGCAAGTATGAAATGTATGAATGTATACATGTATTCTCTCAAAAAGCATCTTGAGGTTAGTATAAGGTCAGAAAAGGAAGCAGTACAAACTACTTTTGTTCAATTTGGACAATGTGGGGGTCTGCGTGACGTCATCATCTCATAATAAACTTGGTGTATCTTTAAAATCTCACAATCACTTTATTAATCCCTGGGGAAATTCTTTAGCAATGCAGCACAAGCTGCAATTCATCCAGCTCTACTGCAGCACAAGTGACTTACAGGGAATTTAGCGTGGAGTACGACGCAGCTACACGGAGATGTGAATCGCCTGCTACAGCGGAGGAGCGAGCTGTTTATTGTTTTGATGCTGCGGTCAGTGCCGTTCCCCTCAGTGAGTTGGCATTTTAAAACTGATGTCTGACGCCTCGTGACATAACATCTTTGCAAACATCCACTTTGATGTGTTGCTGGATAGCCCCAGTGCTACTATGCTAGCCTGCTAGCTGGCTGCAAACTGTGGAATGTATTTCCTGACTCTTTACTCCGCGTCGCATTGAGGCCCGCCAGCGAGCGGAAGGCTGCTCTGCTCATTTCAGCAAAAGTGAAGTAAAGATGAGGCTTCATGGATCGGACATTTCCGATCGGTGAATTACGTTGATATCAGAACCCGATACCGATACTAGATTCATACTTCAATCCTATTTAGCATGTAGCATCGCTGGTGTGTGAGCCCCAAAGCACTTTACCATGTCGTGTGTAGCATGTAGTGTGGCTCGGAGTAATCCTGTTGCATCCACTGAGCAGTTAAACTAATGATCGACATCGGGCTAACTGCTGCTATAACAACCTCTGCTGATTAAGTTAACTAGTTTTCTCCTACTCTTGATGCTTTGGCAGAACGTAATTCAGTCTGCCTCACTTGTATCATTCTCATTAATATTAAAGATTCTCCAAATTCTCACATTGCTCATCCTCTTGTCTACCTGTGGGCGACATTGGTGACGGATGGCTTCACATAATACTCGCTGGATTGTATCGAGGATCTTTAACAGGTGCAAGTAGCCGGTGCAGTATTGGACCGATACCCGATACTTACATTGGTATCGGTGCATCCGAGGGGTATTATGAGGATATTCTTTACTAAACAAGGCCGGTTGTTTTTCAATCATATGGCTCCACCAGTGAAGCAGTGAGAGTGAGGGGAATTATAAAGTGTGTATTTGTTTTTTTATTCTTGGTCCTATTTTTCTTTCTTCAGAGCTTGTTTGATGTTACATCTAAAAAAGAGGCAAAGCGAGTGAAAAAAAATGGAAAAGCGATATTGGGTGAGGAGATTAAAAAAAATAGGAGCAAGGCAGAGCTGTGGTGTGGAAAAGAAAGGAGTATACTCTGACATGATAGAGGTGGAAATAGGTCGCTCGGTGGTGGGTTGGATCGTGTGTGTGCATGCTTGTATGGTTTAAAGAGATAACTGTGTGTGTGTGAGAGAGAGAGAGAGAGAGAGAGAGAGAGAGAGAACAGTGCGGGGAGAAGGAGTGCACACCCACCTTGGTGGTCTTGACTTTGTTGCCTGTGCTGCAGCTCCATCCTGTGAGGTCTGGGAGAACCTTGCACTCCTCACCTTCCATACAAGGCTGCATCTGACACCACCACTTCTGGGCTACGATGGAGGCTGGAACAGGAGGGAGCGAATGTTTAGTCGGCTGGAGATGTGACCCAGTGTGTGTTGTGGGTGTGTGCTTTCGAGTGTTTTTCCAGACTGCACATTTGTGAAAAGTGACACCGAGGCTTCCTTCCAGACTTTCACACGGACAAAGGGTTTCCATAAAAGTGCGTTTCCGTCCAGTATGTGAATAATAAAAGTGTGGTACATTAAGATGATCTATGAAGAAATGGGTGCCATTAACCATCATATAGAGGCGGCGGCAGGAAGATTTCATATTTAAAATAACACCAGTCGAAGCCTCAAATGAACAGAAGCACAGAGAGCCGGTCCCAGCGGAGAGCCCTAATCTCCCCAACAAAGGTCTGATGATTTTCTCTCCCACAGTTTTTTTTTTTGTCTCCTCACTTGGCTGGAAGCATTAGTGGATGTTTAAGACACTTGCTTCGCGTAGGTCATGATTAATTCATTCGCAAAAGTCTGCTTCCACTGCACTTGGCTGCATTTCGCTTTTGTCAATACACCAGTTTGACTGCTTCAGCCGTAAGAAAACCCAGGTTTTTTTGTTTTGTTTTGCATAATTAGAAAGTTCCCCTAAAAGCCGGTCGATGCAAATGCCCTGCCTTAGATAGAGTTCTTGATATGGAAAATGTAAATTTACCAGCTACATAATTGTGATGACCTCTTGGCAAAAAAGAAAAACATGAATGATTTATCATTTTTGGAACACATGCAAAGTGTGAAGCACTTTAGAGCATCTACGTCTCTCCCAGCTCTTCTCTTTCAGACCAGTGTTTCTTTTAAAAACATGTGTAAATGTACTTTAGACTTTCTCCAAACGTTTATCAAAGCGTTTACATTAATGATCAGTCATTCCCAATTTCTAACTGTAAGGTCAAGAAATTACATTTTACATTGAATTTTGCTATTTTAAACCTTTAGTAGGCAAGGTGCCGCTTGTGTAGAATTTCACAGAATTTGTGAAAAATTCCCATCACTCCTGGCTCTGCAGATGGTATGAAGACATGTGGATGTTGTGTTTTAGTCCCTATCTTTGCCAAACATCTCCTCCTCCAGGTCTGGGTAGCAGTGCAACAGATTGATGCTTTTAATTCGAAGTTCTGACAAATGGTGACACCATATTTGATCATATGCACTGCGCAGATAAAACCAGTGCTGATGACAGCAAGTCAATTTCTCACAGATGCCCAAGGCTTCTCGTAAATCATCGCTCGGGCACTTTTCTGCAGATAAGACATAAAGTATAGGAAGTATTATTAGGGTTATATAACCTTTGGCAGAAATGTATGTCAGTTTGAGAAGAAAAAGAAACGTAGGCTTTAAATCTGGAGATGTGTAGGAGTAGCTTAAACCAGCACAGAGGTCCTGACATTTATACTGAATATCGAGTATTTCAGC
This sequence comes from Blennius ocellaris, assembly GCF_963422515.1. Lineage (NCBI taxonomy): Eukaryota > Metazoa > Chordata > Actinopteri > Blenniiformes > Blenniidae > Blennius > Blennius ocellaris. Next base: position 26,247,568 of record NC_137654.1, read on the forward strand.
AAAACTACCAAAAAGTTGAATTTCCATCAGATCCTCGAAATAAAAATGCAACAACTCAAATCTTTAAAGTATAATCTGTAAGTGAAAGAATAAAAACTTTCAGTTCACAGGGTCCCTGCGTGTAATCATATCTCTGGTATTCCACAAATGCACTGACGCATTTTATACAGTTAATTTTAAACATTTTCAAACGCAAAAACGGACAAGTTTCGTTGTGTTATGGGGATCCGTTTACATGACAGCAGTGCTTGGAGTGAATGAAAATGGAACTTTTCGAAAGCGCACCGACTGCATGTCCGTGGAAACGGGGAGAAAACTAAACTTTTCTCAAATGCTCCTACTGTGAACATCAACACGCACCACAGCCATAGTAAGGAGTTTTTCTGTATATGTGAGAACGGATGGATATTTACAACAATGGCCGCCTCGATGGCGTCATGATTCCCAGTCCATATTCTTCGAGAAATTAGTAGTTTTACAGTTGGGAATCATCGAATCACAATCAATTTTCATTGTCTGTCCATTGTGTACTCAACATTGTTGATGTTTATACCATATCATTCTCTATACATGTGTGTATAGTTTTAATACAAAAACAACCAACAGCACCCTCTAGTGGCCCAAGGCAAAAATCATTCTCAGCATTTCTAGCGTTTCTGTGAAAACGGACATCATTTCCAAAACGTTGACGTGTCGACACAAAACTTTTCTGAAACAAAAATGCAAAAATGGTTTGTTTTCACTTGAAAAGTTGTCGTGTAAACGGGGCCTTGATCACAAGCTTTGGTAAATGAGACTCTGGTGACTTTTTGACCTTGTTTCGACCAAATTGTGTAATTTTTTTGTTTTTGTTTTCACCTGAAAAGTTGTCGTGTAAACGGGGCCTTGATCACAAGCTTTGATAAATGAGACTGGTGACTTTTTGACCTTGTTTCGACCAAATTGTGCAATTGATCTGAAGCATTTCTTTTTTTTTGTATAAAAACATTGTATAATCTGAATACTAGGCTCAATGTAATTAAACTTGTATATTGACATGATTACTGATTACCTTTCAGCACACCCAAAAATAAAAGTTAAGCTCTGTTTAGAGATTTTTTTATCTTTTAAAGAAATGCAGAGTTTTATTATACGTGTGGGTTTTGTGAGCACTGGAGTCGTGAGAATTTAATAAGCACGTAACAGATCGTTTATATTTTCAATTCAGGAAGGGCAAGATACGCTAGAGACGGCTGCGGATGTTGCAAACTTTCAGGATTTGTGGAACACATAAAATGAGATTAAAAGGAAAAAGAAATGTAATGATGAAAAGTCTTTGGCAAACATCACAGAGGAAATAGACTCATGACGAACAAGAAGGCGATTAAATATCAAAGAAAAAAGTTGGGAGGGAGAAAAAAAAAGGAACTGTTGCCACCGTGAAAGCTGAGTGGATTTGTGGACGTATAAAAAAAGTCTTTCCTTCAATTGTCACTGTGAAGTCGGGGCGCTTGCAGCAGTCAGTTAGCAGGTAGTTAGAGGCTCAGCATGTCAGTATTAAAGAAAGTGTCACTCTCGGTTCTTAACTCAACGCAGTCATCATTGACATTACCCCTCTGGGATTAGCGATACTTTCTGAGAGGCAATTTTCTTAAACAGTCCAACTTTGCAACACTGAGAAAGCTGTCCTGTGCAGCTGGATGTTGCACATAGTTTCCATCATCACAACTAGAACACAGAACATCAAGTCCTCTTTCATTGCACTGCTGGTGGGGGAGTCCTGAGACTTTCACTAGAACTTGCATGGCATTTGTTCCTCGGCTGTTTGGATAGTTTAAGTTACAACAGGGGCAAATGTTGTGGCATCAACTCGGACTGTTTTTCTCCCGAAGTGCTTCTCTTTCAACAAGTAAAGCAGTTTAAACTTGATCTAATAAATGGTTGCACATTCAGAAACTAACATAAAATTGATTATTTTATATTTTGCACCCTCTGTCTCTTCCAACGTTCCTTATCTGTCTCTATGGAAACGGGGGGGATCCACTCACTGTGGACACGAGGGAACGCAGAACTTTTCAAAAATGCTACGACTCCGCCTCTGTAGAAACGAGGAAATCTGTACCTTTCTGAAACATTGCTGCCTGGGGTTCAATTTGCTTGGATTTTCCTCCAAATCCACATTTTATTTGCTCGTGGAGGCTCAGTGCTTCATTCAATCACTGCACATTGAGCTCAAGCAGATCCATGCAGAAGCGATACTGTTTCTGGCAATTATTCTTGCGCAAACAGAGTCTAAAGCAGACAAAAAAAAAGCTAATTTAAACGCTCCTGTTTGCACATTATGTCACTCGTGCTTGTTTCCTTAGCAAATCACCCACCAGAAGAATCAATTGAAAGTGCATCTATTTGCTAAGATCCTGCAAATATTTTACATGTTTTAAGCAGGCTCCAGATTGTTCATAGCTGTGATTGTGAGCCGTATGTGTGTGACTGACTGTATTTATTTGTGTTGGTGATGGACTCGTTATATATACAGGATGTGTCCTGCCCTTTGCCAGATGTCTGCTGGAGATAGAAGTCTGCTCTCCTGACCCGAGCCTGCATGAAGCAGGCATAGAAGATGACTAGATGGATGGATGTTCTCACACAGAACAATCCGGACACAAGGCAGCCGGGAAACACAAACACAGCCTTATAGATTGCAGATCTGTGATTTTTATCACGCAGAGATTGGCAGGCGGAGATTTTTCAGTATGTCTGAGATGGAAAATACTGGCAAACAAAATTCATTCATGTTTTAAAGCTCAGAAACATTTGGTCCTAAAAGAAATCTACTCTTCATCTGGTGCCAACACAGAAGCTCTAGAAAAGCTTTCAGCAGATTATCATATTTACTATCTGGGATCTTGGAATCTTTCCGTACATCTTTTTTTTTTTTTTTTTTTTTTAACCACAACCAGTGGTTGATTCAGAAAAAGACCAAGAATTTCTCATTTAATTTTTTTCTGCTTGTTGGAAAATCTTCTCTCAGGGAAATTGAGCATCTGCACGATTCAATTCTGACAAATCTATCGAAGGTAAGATGGATTCACTTCAAGTGTCAGATATCTTTCTACGAGATTCAGCATGAGGTGTTTGGGTTTGATTGTGGACTTAAAAATGAAGTAATATACTTTTAATCAAGGTCTGATCAGCAAAAGAAGTTAGACAAATTTGGAATAAGAGATCAAACAGCTACAATATTTGAGTGCTTAAAAAAAAAGGCTAATGATTTGCCCTGAAGGTTTCATGCAATTTAACTCATCAGCGCTGGGCTGGTATTTGAGGGCATGTCTTGTCAGAGCCCTGCCTACCAGAGAGGTCTGATGCCAAATTTAATATAAAACCTTTTTTTAACTAGTTTTCATTTCATACAAGTTTTGTTACAGCAGGTACGTTTTTAATGAGAAACCTGAAAGTGCCTTCCCATTTCTCTACATCAAGTCCAACAGACAGTGACACACATTGACATCCACCTTCACAGATATTGGTAATTTATGGTCAACAGTTAAACTCACATGCATGTTTTTGGACTGTGAGTACCGGTAGAAACCCGGGAGAACCTGCAAACACCCCACAGAAAGGCCCGTCCAATAACTGAATCCACGACCTTCTCTCAATGAGACCAGAGTGCAAAAATAATAATATAAAACTCAGTGAAGTACAGGATATGCCGAGGATCTCAATGGGATCCAGAGTTGATCAAATATATGCTTAATAAAATGTTTCTGTAGCTTTTCCGTGTGAGTTTGAGTACCAGCTGCCACATTTCTAAATCGTTTATGTGCATACGACAACCCCCAAGGCATTGCATGCCGCAGTAATTCATTTGTTGAGATGCAGCATTTTACTCTTTCTGCCCTGAGCAGTTCAGATTTTTGTATCGCATAGCTTTTTAAGTTCATTTGACTTTGATCATTTAAATATTGTTTATTTGGATTGTGTTTCCACTGTGAAATTAAGCTGTTCATCAAAATTGTCTTCAGAATTTATGAAAATAGTAGTCTATAATGATCAAAAGCTGTGTTTAAGATAAATCTGGGATCTGTTTGAGAAAAATCACGTTTTAATTCAGGAAGCACTGGCCTTGGTAGACACAGTTCAAACCAGTGAGTCGTTGTACTTGCTTGCATATTGTGAGTAAAGTTACTTTTCTGAGTGCCGGATGCTCAGTTGCACTGAGAACGGGCTGTTATCAAACCTTACTGATGTTGACTCACTGAAACTGGAATTTTTAGCAACAGATGTTGGTTGTGATGTTTTCAATCTTTATATCGGTTTCCATCCCGGCTGACCCAGTGCAGCTTCAGAAAATATCTTTAAAATAGAGGGGGTTTTTTTTGTTAAAAAAAAAAAAAAGATCTTTTGTACCTGAGCCTCACAAACGTACACTAGGTTTTGCAATCCTTTTGAAAAGCTTTCTGTTGGTCACAGGCAGTATCAGAGCAGTCATCACAGTTTGAGCGTAACGGAGACTCTTGCTCATTACTTGCCTTCTTCTATACGGTTCACTTCTTCCTTTTGTTACCCAACAGTCGCTGGGATGCTGCTAATGCAGTGTAAATGTCAGGGAACAAGGTACACGGGAGATGAATATTTCCCCCATAGTCTGAAGAGTTGAACTTTGTTATCATATCAGGAAAACTGTAAAGAGAGCCAACCGTGAAAAATAAAAACCCCATAAGAGCCTTTTATAGCATTGCGTCAGCCAATGGGAACCTGCACATATGCAACAAGCGCACGTACCATCAACACAGGAGGGCATCGCTTGAGTGGTGCCAGCAACCTGTCCAGGGAAGCAGGAGCATTTGACGGTCTGAGATCTCTCCTCGATCTTGTTCTTATTGCAGCAGCGATGGGCGGCGATCACCTCACATGTTCCTGCCTTCACATGCACTGTGGAAAGAAAGAGAGACACGGACCGCGTTGATTATACAGTGGTTTTGTCTTGTTCATCAAAACATGAGCTGCAGTCACTTGTGTTTTTGAATCAACAGAAAATCCCAAAAAAGTATTAGCATTTTTTTAAAATTTTAATTCTCGAAGTCGATTTTCTTGTGTGATTGTGAGTGTAGTGTGTTTTAGCTGAGAAAACAAGATGCTGTAAGATGCATCTTGTACATTTGTCATCATTTTCTGACGTTTTGAAAATCCAAAAAACAAAATGAATCATCGACATGCGATCAAGGACAGCACTTACTTTTCAAACCATAGGAAACCAAAAGAAAATTACTATTTTAATCACCATTTTTGTCTTTGTTAATTTTTATATTCCTGGTTCTTAAATGTATTAATTTGCAGTACAGGCATCCTCTGGTATAATAGACTAGTATAATCTGGTTGTCTACTATCAATTTTCCAATACCATAATAACAATAACATAAAAAAACACATTTTGTATGAATGAATTTCTTCCTTTTTTCAAACCAAACAAATTTTATAGTTACGGAGGAAACAAAATAGCTAAAAGGCAATAATAATAAAATCATTTTTGAAGCCTTAATGTTAAAAAAAAACATCCAATACAAAGATAGATAAACTATTTTAATGTGATAAGTTCCATTTCAGACTTATAAATTGCAGATTTATGATACTTTTCCAATTAAACCATTCTTCTTTTGAGCTCACTGATGAGGACGTCAGCTCACTGTGTGCCTGATCCAAAAACAAACACCGTTTTTAGTGAATTATGCTCTAAATAACCAATCAAGGTTTCAATGTTGACGGAATCAATGTCGGCAAGAAATAGCAGCACTGACACGAATCACTGAATGAAGCTAACAGAGGATTTGGCTGTTATTAGACAACCGTGAGCAATAAACAGTTATCGTATGCATTTAAATTGATCTTATTAGTCTTTCAACACGGATGTGTGTGCAAACAAAGCCATGCAAGTTAACATAAATAAAATAAATAAACAAACACGCTGTCTTTGCTCTCAGGCGCTCATACAGATACCAAAAATGTAACACGTCTGGAAATCCTAATTTCCTCTGCATATCTCATGAGCAGCAGCTTCTATTTCTGATTGCAGGATATGTCGGGAAACTATACAGTATGTTTGGGAGAAAGCGGCTCCACAGATAGCGAGGAAGCGGCGGTGTTTGACGTCGAGGGCTTGTTTGTTCTGGGGTTGCACTTCTTTTGGCTGCAGCACTAATGAATGGCAGACATCGAAGGGCCCTTCACTCCCTCTATAGCTACCACTCTGTGTGCAAATTTATACGTGCACTTTTCAATCAGGCAGCCGTGTGGTTAATTAACAGCAAGTCCACCCCGAGCACAGAAGTCTCTTGAGTCAGCCGAGGGAAAGGGAACAAAGAAATCCCTTTACATTTGAAGGTTTGTGATGTAGAGACATGGCTCCTTTCATAGCAGCCTTTCATCAAATACATGAAAATGTCAAGGACAAATAATAAGCTTTGTCAGTAACTCTGTATGTGTTTGTGTGTTTGTGTGTACATACAGTAAGCAGTGTTTACCATCTGGTGCACAGGTGTACTTCACTTTGCATGTAGCAGTGCTTATGTGTACCATTACATGTAGGCCACACGTGCAGTCCATTGTATGTGAAAGTCAGAGTCTGCCATGTGTGCCATTTGGCTTTTCAGACATTTGTTGGAAGTTACTGTTATTTCCATTACAAAGCGTCCGCCCGCAACCCAACAAAAGGCACATAGTGCATGGCAATGAAAACTAAAGCAGAAAACAGTGACTCTGCTCTGTCTTAAAGAGTATTTAAAAGCGAGGCGCGCTGAACTGAAAGACCCCGTGTGAATACATTAAGCAGACTTACAAAGAATTTTTTTTTTTTAAGTTCTTAATTTGCGCTGTTAATGAGGGAAGAAAAAAAAAGACAAAGCGGCAATCCGGCAAAGCCCAGAGCAATTAATATCTCTATGTAAAGCACAGTGATATCTCAGCGAGCGTGTGCGTGTGCTTGTGTGTGTGTGTGTGTGTGTGTGTGTGTGTGTGTGTGTGTGTGTGTGTGTGTGTGTGTGTGTGTGTGTGTGTGTGTGTGTGTGTGTGTGTGTGTGTGTGTGTGTCACTCAATCCCTCTTTCTGACTCTCCCTCTTTGTTCCACTGCTCGTGAGGCCAGAGGATAGTGATACAGGCTGATTGATCTGTCCATCTGGCTGTCCATCAAACCAACACTTTGATCCGCGAAACGATGTCCCGGTGGCTCCAGAACAGATTGAAATAAAAAAGAAACTTTCCACATGCAAGAAATTTATAGTAGTTTAAAAAAAAAAAGAAGTATCGCGTCCCGCTATTTCCACCAGATCACTTGTTGTAGATGTTCAGTTTTAACACCCTCGGGTCAAAACATTGAATTACTTACAGCACCGTGCTTACTGGCGACAGTGCTGACAAATTAACGGACGTTATTGTTCTACGGAGGACAAAGCTCACAGACCGTGGCGACCCCTTCACCTTTCCCTCTGTTGTTACTCTCAGATCACCACAGGGTTACAGTCCATTTTGGTCATGACACAATCTTCACTCAATCCCTGACCACAGATTGCATCACGTTTGGTCGACAGGACATCGGTGTTCACATCATCCAGTAATGGCATAGCTTGTCCTGGTCCATTTATTTCTCTCTCTCTCTCTCTCTCTCTCTCTCTCTCTCTCTCTCTCTCTCTCTCTCTCTCTCTCTCTCTCTACAGCAGGTTCTGATAAACTACACCTAACACCACTGCCTGTTGTGTATGTTGATCAAAAAGGTGAATTGCAATTTTTTTAAGTGATTTTTTTAAAAACTTTATTTATACAAGTAATCTAGTTGAGATTAAAAAAAAATTTAAGTGATGCACATAACAGTAAACAGTACATCAATTGACAGACAGATTAGAATAAAGTACAAGGACGTGTATAAGAAGGTGCGGTGGTATGATGTTTGAAGTATTCAGTATTAAAAAAAGATATTAATAACAATAATATTCTCCTTTAGATGTTGTGAGAAATTTGTCAGTCTCACAATGAAATCACTTGGGAATTAAATTGAACTTTGTGAGTTTGGCTTGGAGATGAGTTTAGGTTGGTGGTGTCGCTTGCGAATTGTATTTTTAAGTGACATGCGTCCAAAAACATTCACATTGCTTCACTTTTTCTACACTTTATTTGAAAATTAAATAAATCTTTTGACAAAATTCTCCACACAATGGTGCATAATGAGAAAGGATTAAAGTATTTTTTTTTTTATGTATGTTTGCAAATAAATCAAAAATGTAAAAAGAAATCACACGCACACAAGTATTCACAGCCTTTGCAATGAAGTCCTTAACTGATCTCAGGTGCTTCTTGTTTCCACTAATCATCCCAGAGGCGTTTCAACAGTTTCATTGGAGTTCACCGGTGGTTGGATTCAGTTGATTGGATGATTTGGAAAGCCGCACACCGTCTATATAAAGCTCCACATCTGACGGTGTATGTCAGAGCAAAGGGTTGGGTTGGTGAACTGGCTGTAGATGTCTGACAAAAAAAAAATATATTGGTGAAGGGTCCAAATAAATTTCTGCTGCTGAGAAGGTCTCAGCGAGCACAGTGACCTTCATTATCTGTAAAGGGAAGAAGAGCTGGCCAGACTGAGTGGCCAGGAAAGAAGGGATTTAGTCAAGAAGTCGATGGTCACTCTGTCAGAGGTCCAGTGTTCCTCTTTGGAGGAGAACGTTCAAGAATCCAATGGAACGTCTCTGAATTGACCTGAAAATAACTGCACTGATTGCATCCACTCTGACAGTGTCAGATGGGTCTCGTGGCATTGCATTCAAAAAGACTAACTTTTTAACTTCTGTCCAACAACACAGTACAACAGTATTGAGCAAAGGCTGTGAATATGGGATTGATTTGTCATAAATTTGCAATCATTCTCCTAAAATGTCATGTCATTCCAAGGTGTTCTACTGAATTGTATTGGGCACACTTAAGAAAAAAACAAAATATATATGTTTATTGGAGGTAAAAAAAAAAAGGAATGTCTCCTCTGGTCCATCCCTTGTTGTTTACCCGTGGATGCCGAAATAATCACATTGAATCTCATAATTCTGACTATATAGGGTTGCTTATGGACATCTTATTTTTACACAGGATTTCCTTGTTTAATAATAATCCATTTTATAAGCGCCCCGGTATCTGTGCCTTCGTCCCTCATGTGCCGTAAGAAGTCAGTGAAGAGCGACGGGGAGCTGCAGTGTCTCTTCAAAATCCTGATGCTGATGAAAACTACACTGTTTATGAGCTGAAGTATCATTTCACCAGTTCATCAAACTGCCTGCAATGCATTTTGTAGAAGCAGTGACATGCCCTAGATGTGAATGGACCAGAGGAGACAGATGTTTCCCGTTTGAATAAAAAAAAAAAAAAAACTTTTCTGTGGGGAAAAATAATCTTGACTTTGATTTTTGACTTTTCTGAAGTGCATGAAGTTTTTTTTTCTTTTTTCCCCCCTTTTCTTTTAACCTCTGAATGTTTTTTCCTTCAGTGACCTAATACTCTTCCATGGTTTTCTGTGTAGAATTCTGAAGGGAAAAAATGAAATGAATCCATATTGCAATAATGTTGTAATGTAACAAAAGTGAAGCACCGTGAACAGAGATCGCTATTTGACCAAGGAATATAAAAAGCAATGCAATGTTGAGCCCCTCCAGGGTTCAACCAAGCAGAAGGACCCTGGGTGGGTTCAAAAACCATCATCGCCATTCCCCCGCTCGACAACCCAGGGCAAGGTATGCGGTCAGCTTTAGGCCCCGTCTGAGCCAAAACAATCTTTTCGCTCCGACATTTTCAAAAAGAATTGTGTCCACACGTCACTATGAACCCAGCTCAACACGATACTTAAGGGCGTGTAGTACATATGCCAGGCCTTTAGGGGCCCTGTGACTCATCAAATACACCATCGCAGAAGAAGACACAGAACATGGAAATATAGAAGTTGACGCCTGTTCATAGACTTCTATATAAGCCTGAGTTATGTAGGTCTATGCTCCTGCTCCACCTGGCGCTCAAGATATCCAACCTTATTAAACAACCTGGAGCATGTTGCCCCCGAATGTTGTGGTTATTGAGGACGCGTTGTTTGAAAAGGCCAAAACACCCCCTGAGTCAAAGATACACTACTGATGATGTGTCTCGAAATGTACATCCTTCCCATATCTGAGATGCAGCCCCCATGCCACTCTCTAACCGTTTCACTTGGTCCACCCCCCAACAGTCCAAGAACACTACTCTAGATTAACGAGTAACTGAATTGCCAGTCGAACTGTGAGTGTTGTGATCCTAAAGTTGGATCAAACCGTACGAAAAGGTCATAATGGTTGTTGAATTTTAAATCATTGCAGTCCTGTAAGTGTCTGAGGTGGTTTCCATTACACTGGCAGCCTCTCTTGGGCAGCTGCAATGCCAGTCTCAGAATGTCTTTTCATCCAATTTAGGTTTGAAAAAGAGGGATCATTTCAAAGTGACACAGTGAGACGGAATGGGATTGTTTCTTGGGAAAACATTAGATCAAACCACACTTTATTTTAATGAGCAGCCTGACAAAAACCGAAGCTGGGGCCGGAAAAGCAAAGACATCTTTCAGGGTGGGGATAACCAGGGAGGCTGGAAGAAGAGATTTCTCCACTAAAACCGATTCTTTCACACTGAGTGGATGTCAAGGATTGTTTTTTTTTTGTTTTATGTTTTTTTGTTTGGTTTTTTTTTTACCTGGGCATAGATTTTCCCCAGAATTCACATCTGAGGCGGTTTGATGCTTTGGGCAATGTTCTGCTGGAAAACATTGGATGTTATATGTGGATGTTACTATGACACGTGCCACCGAGCGAAGCATTGTTTTAGACCAGGGGTCTGCAACATGTGGCTCCACAGCCCTCCTGTAGCGGCTCCATGGACCTTCCACAAAATTATGCCAATAAGCATTTGATCTCATTTTCATTCCATTTGCAGAGGAACCACTTTTAAAAGGACTCTCAACTCTTGGCTAAAGAGGGTAGAAAATCACAAACATGAGAAACTGTTAAAGGAAAACCAAACCTAAAAAGTAATAATGATTTCTAAAAGGAACAAGAGCTTAGAAATGCCAAAAAAAAAAAAAAATCCATGCAAAACTGCTTTAAAAAAGGGCCAAAATGGTTAAAACAACTAAAATGCAATAATTGTCTGGAATGCTGAAAAAAGTCCAATACAAAACAGCTGAAAATATAATTAAATACTTGTCATCCTAAACTGTAATAGGAGGTTCATGAATGCAACACAGATAGTTTTTAAATATTTATCAAAACTATCTCTCTCTCTCAAATGTTATAAATTGTGTTAGCCTGATTTTAAAGGTTAGACATGCTCCAGTTAAATATGATTTTTTTTTTTAGGTGACCTAAAAAAAACTGCTATTTTGATAATAAAGGTTGCAGACCATGTCCACACTGTCATGATACAGCATTGTCCAAAGAAAAATGGTGGACAAAAGTTTTGAAGAACACAGAGTTTACCATATAACCAATTGTTCTCACAAACTGGGTGGAAAAGCAGCCACGGATGATCTGGATCTCCACTGTATTGGGACTCGTGCTCGCATCTTGCCTCCACAGACAAAAAACAATATTCCGATCCATGTGTTTAATTAAACGTCAACTTGCCATTTAATCATAACTGAACTTTTGTCTGCTCAGGGCTGTAAACCTAGAGAGAGGGTAAATACTTTACCCCCCCCCCCCCCCCCCCCGCCACCACCACCACCACCACCACCACCACCACAGGCCCACACGCAGCCTTCCTGGCTCATTTCTAGGCTCGGCACCTGCAGTAGTAATCGACTCAGCATTAGTGGAGTGGCTGCACACTGAGCCCAGCAGGGGAAGAAGAGTAACGAGGAGGCAGCGATGAGGTTTTTACAAGACGAATGTAAAAGTTCATTGAGGTTTGATTACAAGAATAAATGTTAATAGCTGATGGTTCTTTTCTTTCATTATGGGGACACAATATATATATAAGTGCTTAAGTTCTCTGGCGAAGTGATAATTTCGGCACTGCTTGACGCTCAGATTGTCTTGCAGATTTTATCAGTCCTCTTATTTTCTTTTATGTCTTTCTTAGTTTAAAGTGCCACTTTACTTTAGTTGATTTGGTCACTTTTAAACCATTATTGCTGACAGGTGGTTGTATTAGGTTTACAATCACTGTGTACTGTAGTTACCAAGACAACAAAACAAATACAATGGCAGCAGAACCGTAGAGCCGCTTGTTAAAATTATTTTGATTGCAGCTTCATTTATTCTACAAGCTGCAGACAGTAGTCGTCATCCTGTCTCGAGTCTGGCTATGGCTCAAACTCAATGTGTCTGATCACGTTAAAAGTTTAATTTCAAAGTGGATGTATTCATTCTCATTTTGGATGAGAAATCCACACGTTCCGTGTGCAGAATATTTTATTGAAGCTCCTGAAATGCTTTTGGTGTATACACTTCACACCCCCTTTGCGGCAACGTCGTGGAGTACTCCTTGACAAAACCTGTATTTCTAATTGCCTTTTGTAGTCGTGCATGTTCCAGCAGCAGGATGCGGTAATGTGAGGTCGAGAGGGATTTGGTTCTCGAGTCGAAAAGTAGATGGGACAAAGACGGGGAACACGGGGCATAATGTTTGCTTTTTTTTTCTTCTGCTGACAGGGAGTCTGACTTTGAGAGGAAAAAGACTGGGAGCAAGGACGAGTTCTCGTGTGTTTGAGCTTCATTCGGTAGCTGCAGCTGGATTGTGCAGCGTGGCTGTAAAAGGATTAATATACACCTGTTTCACATTCATCAGATGCTGTTCGGTAGACCGCAACCAAATCCTTTGTCATTCTCTACATGAATGAAGTGGAATAGGTTTTAGTTTTTTCAAGCACAATTGTTTTTAATGAGCACAGGACAAAAGGCCTTTTAAATACTGCATCTAACGCAGTTTGTCCCATCGCGTCTGATTTAGGCCTCGTTTATACGACAACTTTCCAAGTGAAAATGCATTATTTTTGTGTTTACGCGACAATCTTTGAGCCACACACGCAGAGAACAATACGCAATAAACAAACAATGGGAGTACATCGACATTCGTACGGGTTTTCTTCCGATATCCAATTGCAGATGTTTCCCAACTGTGCTGGTCGAAGACATGCAGATATTTTTGTTAATTACAAACATAATGATGTTTATTCAGTAGTGTGATTACCACTTTAATTAGGCCTACCACTGACAGATGTAAAACATGAGGAAATAAACGCTTTATTTTGTCAATCAATGAGTATATTTAAAGCTCGAGCTTAAACATCTTTTATACCTGACACTGCCGCTTATTTAACACACAGCAGATAGCAACCAATACCAACAACTTGGCAAAACATTTTGTACCAAAACGTCATGGAGGGAATGCTGTTAAAAGCCCCCAGCTTTGATAGACGTCCTGACCCTGCCATTCAGCCATCACCATTTGTTTTGAGTTTAAGTCACTCAGATCATTTATGTTTGCTGTTTTTCCTCCTTCTAAAGCATCTGACTGACTCTTCCGTTGCTGCCTAATACATCCCATCCGCCTGACAGTTGCCATTGTAACGAGATAACGGTGTTATTCACTGCACCTGTCAGTGGTTTTAACATTGTGTCTGATTGGTGTGCGCTCACTGTTCAGCATCTGCTCCTCAGCCTCGGTAATACAGCCGAAGGTGTCAACACTTTGAGGCTGTGGTGTGCCAAGATATTAATGATTACCAGTCTGGCAGATAGTCTGTGGCCCCCCTGCCCGACTCACTAGTAAACTGTGATAAATACTCGGCTAAATTAGATATTATTCAGCACATGATGTGCGCACGCACACACTCACAAATATACTGTAGATGTGAAATACACATATTCACCGAGAAGTTGTGCCTCTCCTAAAAAAAAAGAAGAAAGAAATGGAGGTAAATATTCAACGTTGTTGCTGTCTCCCGGGATATTAAAAATCAGGAAGGACTGTGTGTGTGTGTGTGTGCTGCTACATATTATGAAACCCATCCAAGGCACCCACCTTTCTCTTTCACACTTTCTCCATTTCTGTCTTCCTCACTCTTTCTTCTTCATGTATCTCACCTCATCCTGCCGTTCTTTCATTAATGCCCCCCCTTTCAGTCTCTCAGCCACTCCCGAGCTCCATTCCTTCTCTTCCCTTAGCTCAGCACAGTGAACTCGGCATGGTGGCAAACTATTATCCTCAATCACAGGCCCTAAATCAGCGAATTATTTACACTCTCCATAATGTGTTCTCAATCTCCCGCCCGTTCCCCTCCCTGTTGATGTGCCTCTCTAAGCCTCCTCCAATCCCTCCCCCTCTCTCTCTCTCTCTCTCCCCCTCCCTGGCACGAGGACTTGTTATCCCTGCCTCTCTTAACACAGCAGTGGCTGTTAACCCCGGTTCACGGAGGATGACGTGCAGCTGACAGACGAACAGATGGACAGATTGCTCCGACTGTAAGAACCGGGAGAAGCAGGATGTGGGTGCAATGTGCACAGTTCTGCTCATACATAGAGCCCCGAGTTGAGCTGTCCAGGTCCCAGCAGGGGGCTTCTTTTGAATGTCATTCCTACCGCTGGGGGTCTCTCTCTCTCTCTTTTTCTCGCTCAGTTACAAGATGTTAAAGCTATCAGGAAACAAATGTTGGGGCTGTATTTGATTCTGTGTACTGTATTTACATATTTCCCCGGGTTGTTGGTGCAGGAAGGAAAAAAAAAAAACTCCACTAAAGCTGTATACTGTGTCACTGTTGTGGGGAAAGAGGGAATACAAAATTTGAGAAAATCTTTATTGAATTCAGGAATAAAAAATAAAAAAAACATGGCGTGGAGGATGACTCATCAGACATTTCTCCCCTTTTGCAGTCAGAGAAAATAATGGAAAAATACAGTTGCAATTTCTACTTGGAGCTTAATAATCAATTAGCCCATAGATCTTATCTTAATATATTTCTACTTAAATGATGGCCCATGTCATAATGAGCAACTGATCACTGACTGGATGAAATGACAATAAAAGTGGTTAATTCACACTCGCCAGCTACTTGATTTGGTACACTTCGCCTGTGTAAAGTGGTTGAAGACAACGGCTTTTTTGACCAACCAATTGACATACAAGAGAGCAGCAGTATAATAGTAGTAACTCTGGATAAAAGGCAACAGACGGGGGAACAACAGCCTTAAAAATGCACGGAAAGTCAATTTTAGTTGTTCTATACATATAGAATGGAAGGGAATTGGATAAAAGATCAATAAAAAGCTACAAGAAAAAAAGAATAAATTCATTGAAACACAAAGCTATCGACCCCCTGTTTGTGCAGCACCACCTGGCACGTTCATACTGGAAAAGATCTTGCGCTCATTTTTTTGTGTTCTTTCCCCAGTGCAGTTTGAATTAACATCATCGCCAGTGGAACTCTCTTCTGCTAACTAACAGCAGCAGCCTTCAACTATGTAAATGTCCTCAAGAGTTAAGCCCTTGCCTGCTTCTGAGAATGTGCATATGTGAATTTTTGCGATGTGATTTTCTGGTCTGAACATGCATGGAGCCTATCGAGGACTCTCAGCTCCGACTTTAGCTTCTTCTCCATTGTGCCGAAATTGAAACAGACTGGGGAATATGGAAACTGACACTTTTTGTGTGTGTGTGTGTCGAGGCCCCTGCAGCAGCAGGTCTGGCATGTCTGTTGGTTGTGACGGGGTAGTTCCAGTCAAAATCGCAGCTCCTGTGACGCCGCGTCACAAATTTATCAGCCGCGACGAAGAAAACAGCTGCAACGACGAAAACAGCTGCAACGGTAATCCAGTGACATACGAAGCATTTTCATAAATGTGACTCTAAGAAAGTGATTTTATTCTGACTCAAGGCTCCATGTACACAACGTTTTCAAGTGAAAATATAAAATTGTCATTGTGTTTTGGGGAGGGGGAGGTCGGTTTACACGACAACGGTGCTTGAAGCCACTGAAAGCACAGAAGTGAAACTTTTTGAAAATGGGAACTGGGGGTGTGGGGGATCCACAACTTCCTGAAAATGCTCGAAATCAGTCTCCATGTAGACTGCAGATACACTGACAATAACAACAATGGTGACCTCCAGAGTGGCATGATTCCCAGTCCATCTTCCCTTTGTATTTGAGATTCATTCATAAAGATTCGATGCAACGCCGTCCCCTGCCAATGTCCGTGTGCTCCCATTGTTGATGTAACGCATTGTTCTCTGCTCGTACGTGTGTGGTGTGTTTTCATTATGAAAACAAGCAGCACCCACTAGTGGCCCTACATGCTAACATTGTTTTTAAGTGTTTCTACACGTAAACATCCATTTCAAAACGTTGTCATGTAAACCTCCAATTGTTATGAAGGCCCCAAATCAGATGCTCATTTTCTTGCTGCGTTGTGCAACTACTCTTAAAAGTGAATGTATTTTGGGATTTCCGGTCATTGGAGCAGCACCTTAACCAGGGTTTGTGCAGCGTCCCCGGTTTCCCACCAGCAGCTGTGATCGCTAGTTACTTAAACAATTTGCAGTCACCCTGTGCACATGTGCACCACCACGAGGGTTTGCTGGCAAAGCAGCTGCAGGAGCAGGCAATCCTTCACCTGGTGTAATTAATGTACCGTCATGATGAATGAACAAAGCAGCTACACAAATGTCCCCCCGGTTTTGTTTTGTCGAAGGCGGTTACACGTTAAGGTTTGAGAATACAAATTGGGTTCTTTTTTTAATTTGATTATAATTATTATTAGCATTTGGATCAGCCCACGACATAAGTGTCCAAAGCTCATATGGATGCTCTATATACATCCTGTATCTGGTTTGCATGAATATTAAAAGATTTGTGTAAGGTCCACAGTGTTCTGTTCTGTTCACAAAGAACATATTTTGAAATGGGAAATGAGCTCAGAATGCTCGCCAACTTAATTAGATTACCATGTACATTTGTGTGTGTGTGTGTGTGTGTGTGTGTGTGTGTGTGTGTGTGTGTGTGTGTGTGTGTGTGTGTGTGTGTGTGTGTGTGCGCCCATCAGAGCATGTACATCCATGCATTTGTGTTAATAATTAGATTACATTGGCCTCTGAGATGGCACCATTTGTTCTGAATCATAAACACAGAGCGAATTAAAATTCTGTTTAAGAGCCTGCCAAGAAAATTAGCATGGCGAGAAAGGAGGCACGCACACCCGACCACTACCGTCTTTCCTCTCCTCCACCCTGTTTTTTATTCTCCACCACGTCTGAAAGCCTCCTGCGTGTCTCCAGCTCCAGCCCACGTCGCTTCTCATCTACTGACTCGCCATCACTTTGCGAACGGAGAAGATCATGAGTGATACATAACCAATGTATCAGCTAAATAGTTCCTCTGAGAATAAGGTGAAGGAAATCCAGAGGTATTTTTTTTTCTTCTTTAGATCACTGAGATCACTCTCTGTGCCGCTTCTCTCCGTGTTTGTGATACATGGACTGATATCAATGGCTAACACCAGGAGACTCTGACCCCTCCCAGACGCTCATGTCCCTTCTCTATTGAGATAACCCTGAACATCAGCCGGCGAGAAAGAGGAGATGAGCCGGAATGAGGAGAAAAATGCTTTCTACAAACCATGACTGACTGCAACATGTGGATGTTTTAAATGCTTTACTCAGGTGTGTCAGAAAACACTGAATGTCGGTCATGGTCAGATTAAAACTAACAACTGATGTGCATATACAAAATGAATGCTTGAGAATTGTAAATAAAAATATGTGAATAGATTCTGGTTTAAACTGAAACTTGACTTTTGAGCATTTTGTCAATTGAATGTAACATTATTGATTTTTTTTTTTGTGGGTACATTTTCACTTGACTCTCTGAACGAAGGGTATTTCTCTTTACATTATATTAATGGGATAAGAATGTGAATCTTTTCATTAGTTTTGCACAGTTAAAACTAAATCCATTATAACTTTGCAACATTATTTTGGTCATTTGAATCCAGATTTTGTAATTTTCTGTTCTTTTGTGCAGAATTTCTTTAAACAAAATCTGCACCAAAAAAGGCACCCAAAGGAAGTGTTTCAATTACATTGTGCTCATTTAATATATATATATATATATACTTAGTCTAATTTTGCACTGTTGAAACTTCATTGTAATTTAGCACATTTAAATTAATTTGCAAGAGATAAAGTAATATTTTCCCTTCGAGAATAGATGATCTCTTTTTCTGAAATTGTATCAAAAATGAGGTTTTATCAATATGAAGTAAATCAGCAGGGATCAGCTCAGTTGGAGCTTGTAGATTTCTGCACAAATGACTCGTATAACCAGTCACTCAAAAAAATTAAAGTGTATCGTCACTATTGAAGAAACTATTGCAGGCTATTTTCTCCAACCCGTGACTGCACAACTAACCGATTACTCCAACTTCAACAAAGCAAAGTTTGCATTCTGCACCATATTATTTGTAATATGTCCCACAACCGGCCGCCATTTGTGTGAATGACTGCCCCAGGATTTATGTAAAGCCAATGAAATAACCTTGCAGAGCATCATTTTGTTGTTACAACAAGCCATGACTTAAATGAGAGCGAGCGATCGGAGGCAGCAAGCGAAATGAAAACGAGTAGACGAGCTTTGGGAGATATACATCTCATTATGGTTTTTCCCTTGGCCTTACACGGAGCTCTTCTAAGTGGAAAATATTTCCTACTAACCAGACTTTAATAAATGTTTTTAAGCAGGATTAAATTAAAGTGCAAATTTACAAACAAAGTGAGTTAGAGCCATTTCCTGCTCAGGCTGCCTGGAGAATAGGTTCGAACTAATTACTGAACAAATGTTACCAGTGACCAACGGTTGGAATCATCAAAGGAAGTGTTCAAAATTTAAAAAAGCGGACACAACACAACAAGGCATGAGCTGTGATATTGGTGATGCTGCCATGAAAGATGGTCGACTCATTGCTACTAAATTAGCCTCAAAGCCATGCTGTCAGGGTGAGTTTGTAAAAAAAATGCATAATACAACAGCTTTAGGAGAAGATTTTTGGACATTTAACTGTATTTTGCAGCAGAAGATTTCTTTAAAATTGGCTTTTTGTTGAAATTGTTGTAATTTTTGGTCGGAATTGTTTGGCTTTTGTGGGAAAAAAAATTGGCGTTTCATACGCTCTGCAACAACAAAGAAAAACTTTAAAGTTTAAATTTAAAGGTTATTATTGCACCATTTACCCGTCCACTCCACTCGAGATGAAATTGGGCTGTATGTGGGCCCCTGATATAAAATGTGCTCGACACCCCTGAGCTAGAAAGCTTTGTCACTTCAACATGTGCCATTTGTGAAAAAAAGATGGATACTAGAGATCAATCCCAATAGAATGTCAATAAATAACCTTAAAAAAGACATTATGGAAGTCAATCCGATCTAAAAGCATCACCCGTGACTCTGCCTGAAAAAATTGTAGATAAATGGAGACTTTCCAGGCTGAGGTTTGAGAATGCGCCGTCCTCGCGCACAGCATCCCCGAATGAGTGAATGAGTGAGTGACCACAATCGGAAAGGGTTTGCTCACAGTGGCAGCTCCCGCTCGCGATGTGACAAAAGTAAAAAAAACAAAAAAAAAGTGGAAGAGAGAGGACGAAACGCTGAGCTCTGGCTCATAGATTTGAAAGGAGGAAAAACAAAAAAACTGTGGGCGTCTGCGCAGAGGGGATCATCCCTGTCGAAAAATATGCCATAAATCATCCAACTGCTTTAGACGCACTCAATCAGCCTGCATCGACAAGTGCACAGAGAAAAAAACCCTCTGCATATCATCGTTGACTCTTCCTCTGATTACACATGCTGCTCCTTGCAGTTTCCTTTCTTTTACCTTAACGAAACCCCCCCCCCAAACCTCTGCACTAATCATCCTCACTGATGTGTCTCCCAGACCGGGCCTCCCGTTCTCCATCACTGATTTCTATGCTACTTTCAACGCAGCTCAGACGAGGGAATTATCTCTCCACACCAGCAGCATCACCACCGTCCTGCTAAATCACGCAAGCTATTAGTTCATGGGACGCATGGCGCGTCCTGACATATTGGCCCCCGCCGGCCCCCCGGCTGCCACCACAAACACCACCACCAGCACTGCTGCCACTGTCGCCGCAACCGCCGCCACCCCCACCCGCCGCCACCCCCACAGCACACGATTTGTACTAATTTGTGCTGCAGGCGAGATATTAGGGCGGTGAATTGGGTATAAATTGTTAATATGTTCAGATGTATTAACGCAGCATTACCACTCAGCCGTTAACCCGGAGCAGAGCGCGCATGCGCGAGTGTGTGTGTGTGTGTATTAGGCCGTCAAACCCAGCGGTAATTGTTAACTGCTGACTAATGTTGACTTATCACAGACCCTCTGGGATTTTCCAGGTTCCTTTACACATCTATACCGCATCTTTACGTGGAGCTGACTCGTCCCCCTCCCTTCTCTTGTCTCTGAAAGCCACTGCAGTGTTTTGCATCATTTGCTTGTTGTTGTTTGGAATCTTGGATCCATGTGAGATTATAATAATGTCTCTTCTTCCTTCTCTGCCGTTCACTCGTTCATATAAACGTGTCAATCTGAAAGACACAGACCAACAATGATTGTATTCAATCCAAACGCCTCCTCTTCCTCCTCCTCCTCGTTTTCTCGTTTGTCACTCAGTAAACGAAGGGGAGAGATCTATCGCACGGCGGCCATGTTGATGAGGATTTCATTCTGTCTGAATTCCCTCGCTGTCAGAGGAATAAGGACGGACACTCGTAAATGTCAAGCTCTGCGTATTTCACGTTAACGGGCCGCGGCGTGTTCGCGTGCACGCGCGTGAGAGTTATGATTGTTGTTTAGGTGGCTCCGTTGTAGCCGCGTCGTTTCGCAGATCAAGATGAATTGCCGGGTATCAGCCTGTTTACTTTGTGCGAGACACTGGACAGGCCCATATGTTGCAGTGCACGCCGCCATTCAACTCGCTGTGTACAATGCTGCCGTCACCGGCACACACAGTCCATCCAACACACAGTCACATCTGGATAGTTCTCAAGTAAAAAGTTTGAAATGAGTGGTGGGGAAAAAAAATGGATTGAAACACAATCAGTTTGTTTTCATTTTCAACCTGTGGTTGAAATCCTGTTTATGTGATGTTAGCTTCTCATTAGTTATCGAATGATACAAAATTGAAATGGCAAAAAAAAGCATTCTAAAAAAACAATTGAGTTATTTAACAATTTTTGTTTTTGGTTTCCGACTAAAACACATCACTATCCTCACCAGGTTCTCAGTAAACAAAAAGGAAAGTACATCTCTCCTGCAACCCTGGAATAATTTATATTTTTTTCTGATTAATACCACTGAAAACAAAACGAAACAAAGAAATGCACAACAAAACAAACCGCAGTTCTTACCGAGTCAGCACCGGATGAATCAATATGATCTTTGAGCAAATTTGATGATGCAGCATTTAAGTTTATTTTGTATTGCTTAAAGTTTATTTTGTCTTGCTTTAAGTACTTCAAAGCATTTTTAAAATTATACATTTTAAAGCTTGTTTACTTTATGACTTTCTTTGTGCTTTGTTAGCGACTGCAAGCTTCACAACAAAAGTGCCATGTCCGACGGGCACATGAGACCTAGGCATCTTGAGGCCCCCCGGGGGCCACTTGTGATCAGAGTGTCACGAGGAAATGTTCAAACTAATGAAAACTACTATTATTATTGGCTTGATTACATCTAAAATGGTCACATTTTCCACTTTATTGGCCACCATTACATTATTGATTGTGTCTAGCAATTGTTAGGTCACAAAATTTGTAAAAAAAAAAAAAAAAAAGAGAGATTAAAAAAATACAGTATTCTTATTTAGGAGAAATCTAATCATGACTTCCAGATGAAGACTAGGAAAGAAAAAAGTTAAGCAGAGCAACAGTGGCTCATAAGAATCGTGTAAAGAAAAATAGCTTTTTTTTAATCAAGATATACTTCTTATACTTAATAATTCTTATACTTGTGTCTCGGCCCTCAACAGGAGTGTTAATTTCTCATGTGGCCCTTTGGGAAAATGAGTTTCCCCACTCCTAGGGTACACTGTCGGCATGCTAACGTTATTGAAACCTTCATCTTAAAGTGTGTACACTATATAACTATATATAACTGATCTACCTTAATGCTGTTAAAATATATTTCCCAGGTGAAGATATTTTTTCCCTTTATATTATAAAGACCTCTATTGGTCATTGAACGCTGACAGGTGACCTGATGAGCTGTATGATTGGTGCACCAAGCTCATCTCTTCCTAAAGCCTCGTTCTTGTTGTGTCAGCACTTTTCTCTCTAACTGCATCATCAGGACAGATCATTACATCCTTCCACTCCTTGCCTCTCTCGCCCCTCTCCGTCTTTCATCCCATCCCTCACAAACAAATGAAAGGGAAACCCTGGCGTGTCGGAGGATGGCTGGCAGCAGAGCCAGAGGTGGAAAGATGAGAAGAGAGAGGGAGCGAGGAGGAGGCTGGGGGTTGGAGGCAAAGAGGAGAAATGAGAAGGGAAGGTGGAGAGGAGTAAAAGAGTATCCTGCTCTGACTATAAATGGTGTGAGGGGGAGAGGAGAGTTTGTGTTGGAGGGGGTGATTAGTCTCCGTTAGGGCTCCATGAGAGGGGGAGTGAAAAACCACCAAAGTCGAACTATTAGTGCAATGAAAGTGAAGCTCCAAGTCGGTCTGCTGAAAACTTTCACTCTCATACTGGAAACAATGAGTCTAGACAGGCGGCGACCACAATGTGCCATTTCGTACAGTCTCCTGAACTGTTCAGCTGCGAGTGGAAGAATCGGGATATTGGCATGACACAACATGACACTTTAATCATCAGATATCATTAAAATTACATTGCACGGCTCATTACGTCATCAACAATTACACGGGGAAAAAAAAAATCAATGTTCTCTACATCTTTGGATGATACACTGGGCCTGATTTACTAAAGGTTATGTATAAAGTGCCAGCTGCATGCTCACGCTTACAGATTGCAGGTTTTCCATGTGATCAACTCAGAGTCGCACTGACATCACACGCAAAGACGGATCGTCAAACGAGTGGTTGGCGTGCATTATTGCCTGCTCGCCATGAAGAGATTGGATGGAGCGCCAAGCCTTGGCATTCACAAAATGAAATATGATACCACGGAGATAAACGTGTAATGGAGGGAGTTATCCAGCATGTTAGAGCATTAATGTAGAGAGTTGATCTGTCACAAAGTCAAAGCGGCGGGGCGAAAAGAGGAGCAACAGTGGAGATTCAGAAATGCCTTAAACAAGGAAATTCTGTTATCATGAAGTCGGAAAACAAAAGTCACGGTGGGCCAGAAGAATAAATGTCTCATAACCACAGAAACAGCCGCGTCTATGTCGAGTGGTTTTCAGATATTGTGAATCATTGTGTGATATGAATGAAAGCACACCCTTTATCGAGTGTGCGTGTCTGTGTGAAGGTCTGTTTTTATAGCACGGCTCAGAGTAAAATCCTGCCCGGATCTACTGAGCAGTTAAAAGTAAGAGACTGTAAATTATGTGTTTTGCCAAAATATCAAGAGGAGGTGAAGGATGGTGTGTACATCACCAGCGACATTTGGACCAGCAGAGTTACCCCAATGTTGCTCATCAGTTTGTCATTCTCATTAATGCGGAAGATTCTCCAAACTGCTGACATCGCTCGTCCTCTCCTCTACCTGCTGCTGATGTTTCTGACGGATGTTGTCACCTCATACCCGCCAGGTTGTATCAAGGGTCTGTTAAGAGTATGAGTACTCGGTGCAGTATTGGACCCGATACTGGTATCGGTGTAACCCTAATCATCAGATCTCTGGGATCCATCCCAGCACTCCTCCACCTTTTCACTGGATCATAAAGAAGGTGGATGGATTTATAGCTATATATGTTTTTGTATTCCTTCTCCCCAAACCCGTTTCTCGAGAGTCAGAGCGTTCTGTTCTTTGCTATGTTGGTGCCTGTGCATCTGTACCTTTACAAGCGCACTTAGCAAATCAGAGAGACCAACAGTGAAATAAGACACAGAAAGCCAAGGGCAGTGAAAAGAATGAAAGAAGAAAAAAAAAAAAACATGAACCTACTTCCTATATTTAGTCTTTCGCTTTCAGATGTGGGAGTTTGTCCAGAAATGATTCCATAAAAGGTATTTGAAATAATAAAACTCTTACATCATTGCTACTAAAATCTCAACAATTCTTATCATCTGGCGATTACAGGTGTATCTTCCTCTATTATTAGCCAGCGCAGTGAACATCCACAGTCTGTTAACACTCGTGCTGTGTGATGGAGTCTCCCTTTTTAAAAAAGTGTGCAGGGATTTATTAACACCCCCCTCTATCTCTTTTGCAGTTGGTTGTATTGCTGTGAAATACCTTCTGTCTCAGCAGACAGTTCTGGCTCGGCGTCACGAAAATGACATTAACAGTTACTGTCTTCCATTTAGGTGAGGTGGTTTCAGCCTCCTGGTGCTGTGCCTGCTGGCTCGCTGTCACACTGTTATGGCTTAGCGCCGCACTTGATGGAAGGCGGCCATCGTTAACTAAACTGGTTTCACCGCTGCTTTTCTTGCGATGACAAGTGGAAATGCCCACCATGAGAACAGTCTGTTGGCAATAGGAACAACAGCAGCAGCGCATGTCCCCCTCCTAAGAGTTTTTGTGACGTGTAATTATCAGTAGCGGTCCAGTTCGCCGGAGTAATTGAAAACACATGTGCGTGTAAGCTGCAAACCTATTATAAGCTCTCCCTGGTGTTTTCACTTTTCACTTCCTCCTAATTGGACTTTTTTTTTTTTTTTTTAATGGGATGCACACTTACTGTAGTGCTTTGCACTCTTGCGAGAGAATCTTGGTTCGCTCAAGGTTTTCTTTCAAAATAAATATGAAAAAGTAAGGTTATACCAATATTGCTGCAGTATCCTGTCCGATACTGCATGGAGTACGTCACATACTTTACAATGGCAAGCTGGAGCATGTGTGTGCATGGCACACAGCGAGCTCTGTTCCTCGGTCTACGGTATGCAGTAGGCAAGGTGTAGATCGATGTGAGGCATTGCTCTCTTCATACCATAGGCTGTAAGGCTGCTGAAGCTGAGCGTAGGGTCGACACAGAGGCTGCACATAGCCTCCGCCTATTGTTTGTGTATTGAATATGAATTAATGACATTTAATGAGTACTTATATCGGTACTCGGTATCAGCATATAGTTAAAGGTTAGTACTCGTACTCGGGTCTTTAACAAGTGATATTGGTGCATCTATAAAAAAAAAAAAAAGTGGGAGGTCATCAGTAACTCTGTCTGCGTCCTGCTTTTGGGCCATTGTAGGTGAAGGCCCTGTTTCCATGACGACGTTCCATGTGACAACACGTAATACGTAAAAAAAAAAAGTTGACCATTTCCACTGCAGCAGTGGACACACTGACAACGGTGTAGTTCGTGTGCCGGGCCATGGGAGGGCAGTGTTGCTTGTTTTTGTAATGAAACCACACATCCATGTGTGCAGAGAACAATACGCTACAAACATGAACAAAATGGAGAGAACCTGATATCCGTATGGGCTGATGATGAATTGGATGCTATCAGGTCTCAACTATAAAACCACCGATATGGACTAGAACACCAAAAAAACAGATCGCGAGTCATACCACTACGGGGCCGCCATGTTTGTTTACGAGCACATGAGCAGAATTATTTACCACAGGGGGGGTTGTGCATACCTAGTAGCGGCGCTTTGTCACCTCCGGCAGTCTCTGAAGGTGGGGAATCACAACCGTGAGAAAAAAGTTCCACCTTGGGAGCCGGTATAAAAACTTAACAAATGCAGTGGATCTGTATACTGGTGTCGTGTAAAAATTTTGCAAATACACTTCGCTGTGGGTTAGATTACCATGTCATGATGATGCATGCAGACCGATCTCTCCAGGACCGTCTGGACGAGATGAAATGTTAAGATTAAAAACAACAAAAGTCCTGCAAGTACTTTTAAAAGGGTGCATACATTTCTTTTTATTTGGCTGTCACAGCCCCACAAACTAAAGACATTTAGCTTTTTATTTGTTTATTTAATTTTTCTTCTGTTAAAGGAAATGATTGCAAAGTTGTTGCAACACAGCAAATATTCTGTATTTGCTTCAGGCAGCTTGTATAATTCACTTCAAACCCACCGGGAGAGATATTAAAGTCAGTTGTGGAGTTTTGTTTTGAAAAAAGAAAAAAAAACCACTTTAACATTGTTTGTTTGATGCACATTTCACTATTTTTCTTCAGTTTTATTAACAGCGTTCATGGATTTTTGTGGGACCTCATGGAAAGTGTTGTGTTTATATTTACATGCTGCATGTTTGTTCTCGGCTCGGCCAAGTCTTATTTACACTCATCACATCTCACAAGGTCAGTGTGGACGATGGGTAGTTATTAGCGGCACTGTGTAATCATAGCGGTGTTTTTAAACAAAAATGTTGTAATTAAAATGCCATAAACACAATTGCTTAATTAACAAATTAGAATCTTAATTATTCAAAGAGGCATTTTTCGAATTAATTAGGTTACCTTGACTTTTTCCCTGCTAATATTCCTGTGCAGATTTTTTTTACCTAACAGAGAATCGTATCACACGCTGGAGATACAGGATTAGATCAAACTAAACTTAAGTGCTATTCACTTCAGATTGAAGTGAATAAAATATGTGGACGGTGGTTATCTCGTAAAATGAGGTGAGGCTCTGAACAGCAGGCGGAGATCAAGCGAGCCAAAATATGACTTTCGACCCTCCTGGATGCCACCTCGTACAGTTTAAAGCAGCCCAGTCGAGCTTAAAATGACTGAAACCTTTAGTATCATGACCCCCGGTGTAATTTCTGATGTCTGTCTGAAGCACACACTGTCTGGTATTGATCCTCACAGTGAGCACCGTATGCACAAAAATACTTTAAAAACACACACACACACAGAAGATATCAGAAGTCCGAGGAGACCTTGCTATTCCTGGGACATTCACAGATGAAAAATAGAAGAATTTCTATAAATCTGACCCAAAATAAGCACAAAACACTCAGTGAGGGATTGAGTGATTTGTGCTTTAATGCAGCCCACGGAGTATTTACAGTGGTGTTCTGCAAGGATTAGTTGTGTGAGAGGATTTAGGAAGCTGCATTACTGCTGTTTTATTTAACTCACAACAGCAAAAGACTAAAAAAAAAAAGAAAAGCCTCTTAAACACATTTAGGTTACATGAGAGGCCAGCCCAGATAGTTAGACAAACACCATGTTTGTGTGCTCTTTAAAGACCTTTGGCAGTAAGGGATGTGCTAAACTCTCTCTCTCACACACACGCACAAACACACACGTTCAGACATACCCGAGTTTCTGTGTTTAATCTATAATCTTGTAATCTGATGAAAGTTGCCCTGTGCAGCATATGCTGTGCATGAAAACACTGTGTCATGTTGGTTAAGGCGATGATGATGATGAGAGTGAAGCATATGCAGATACTGACGGGATCATCAGAGTGGGGAACTCACCGAGAGAGCGGAGGATTAATGCAAAAAGACTGAGAGAGAGAGAGAGAGAGAGAGAGAGTGAATGACGGAGAATGAGAGAGATGCAGAGGCAGCATATCACACCCACCCCCCACCCCCCACCCCCCTCCTCTCTCTTTTCCTCTCTACCACACACTCTTTCCTAGCATCAGCATTGATCACAGGACATCGGTAAAGTAAAGAGCAGCCCATCCATCAGTGCGCGGCCGTGGAGATGCCGTTACGAATACTGAAGCCGGTCTCCCAGCAGCACAATCCCGCGCACGCCGTTTACTACGTCAACATCTTAACAAGCAACACGGAGCCACTCTTAATCCAGCAGAGTCCACTGCACATGAGATTGTTACCGATTCTTTATTATCCCTGCTGACTTGCAGAGGTTTGGAAAACATCACAGAGAGAATCTAAAATGGGATTCAGTCATTGTGAACAAGTTATGCGTTTCTGAGAACTGCAAATCAATTAAGAAGACTTGAGCACAGAAGGTAGAATATTTTGCAATTCCAATATCGTTTCAGGTCATTTTTTTTTGGAGCCATTTCTTTTTTCGGTACACTGTCGTCCTTATCTGATGTAGGATTTCAGCTCTGCTTTCTATTCGTGAAACCACTGGACTGCAAGCACTCCACTTTATCACCTGGAATCTTCTACTGTGGGGCTGTGCTGCTGTGATAAATACAGCTTTGCCCCCCCCCCCCCCCCCCCCCAACATTGAGAAACTACGCAAGGTTCACTAAAATTATTAGGGTTTTCTAGAAAGATGTAGAAATGTGTCAACATTCAAATTAATTCCTAGAATTTGACATGGTATTCTGACCATAATATGAAATAGCCTGCTATATTTTGAGTTCTAGCTACATGTGGCCAAATGTTATATACATTTGAAGATGTAAAATAGTGTATTGAATATCCACGATATGTCTTGTGAAGCACATATTGTTGAAATTGCACTTCTATTTAAATTTCAGGTTTGTCGTGTTGTAAAAGGATAGTTCGTTAAAATTGACTTCCTAATGAATCCTTTGTTTTAGTGCAACAGACATTTAAAGTTCTAGTTATATGTATATCATGTATATAGTTATCTCTTGAGATGAAATTGCACTGAAGTAACGCGAGTCATACATCTAGTGGTTTTTAGTACAATATCATGTTGATAATAAAGTCGTGCCTGAGTTCCCAAACATCCTTTGACTTTGTCTCCTCTCATTAGAGATTCCTCCAGATTATCTGAAATTTTTTTTTTTTTTAATTTCATTTACTACAGATGGCAAGATTGTCTGTTTTCACCATTTTCATGTTGAAGAAATTTTTACCTGCAGATTTTTAGATCATTGAATCTTTGCTTGGGAGATTTTGTGTCTCTTTTAACATGGTCCTCCAGCTGTTTTTACTCAATACAACCTACTTTTCCCATCTTTATTTGCACCTGTTCCATGTTTTTGCAATGTGTTATTGCCATTTTGTTCAAAATGAGATGATCATTTTCATAAAATTGTGAAAATGTCTTGCTCTCAATTTCTGGCATATATTTGCATAAAAATGTTTTGACAATGTGAGAATCACATCCTTCTATATATAAATACACTTCAGTCCTTCAAACTTTTCAATTTTCTCCATTTCAGCACAAACAATCTTGGACCTGAATTAACCTTTCTATTTCATACATTTCTCCAACCATGCTGGATTTTATTCCCAACAGTGATCATCCATTATCTCTGCATGAATCCGATTGAAGCGCTGCCGTCTGCTTTTAATGGATTGCTTTGGGAAAAAGTAAGTATAAACCTGTGTCTCTACATTTTGTCTCAACATATATGAAGCTCTTTCTTATAGAGGATAAGTGTGTTACATCCATTATTCACATAGCTTCAAGCGTGCCAACCCCATGGGGAAAACTCTAAAAAAGAGGTTATTCTACTTTAGATCCAGCCAACAGGAGACAAGCAACTCTTGGAAAGTGTACACATGTACCGTAACTAAAGAGGCTCGAGATGAAAAAGACTGCAGCCGGGTTATGATAGCCACCATAACAGCGTTAATCTGTCCAGCTCATTCTCTGAACATGTAGCAGAGGAAAAACAAACGCTTTGGATGAATCCCTGCCTTTCCTGAAAGTATCAAATATCCGAATGGTTCAAAAGGTAACATCCTGCCTTTTGCTTCGGTTCCAAACACCTGGTCATTTACTGAATCTCCTGAGAGGGGAAATCAAAAACATGGAGCCTGAAGAGGAGGGAAACCGGGAAAACAGACCCCAAGGAGGAAGAGCAAAATGCTTTGAAGTGCTCAGATCATGGCTGTTGCAAATTAAAGAGAAATAACACTTATTTTTCACAACCTTTCAACAAAATATCCAGAAGTGTGCCGTGTTAATCGAAGAATCTGAACAAATGAGTGGGGAACCTAACTGAATACAGATTCTGATTCTTCACAGGTGCCCAGCGTGACACAGCCGGCCAATTAATGTCCAGCGATGCCTCGTAGCGCGTATGGAAATGCTGGCGCAGTTCATCCTGATTTTGTCTCAACTTGGAATGAAGAGGAGATCTGAGTGACTTCCTAAGAGGGTTCATCGCCGGGGCAGCGATACCCGGAACTTTAGAAACAAAGACTGAGCCACTGGCTGTTACGAGATGAAACGGCGTCTGAAGGGACGTCGGAAGGACGACGGTAAACAGAGATGGAAGCTGCTGTTGGCTGCACACATTTGTTTTCGTATTAGAATATTGTATATTAATCTTCAGACGCATTATGGCCAGTCATCTGGCCTACACCAATACAAAACACAGACTTCTCACTCGGAAGATGTCGTGCCTCTGTTGTTTAGTCGTGGGACATTTTGTGAACATGGATTGGGTCACTTTTGCTACATTATGTATCCAATGACCAATTGTTTCTAATATCTAATATCATGACTTTCATCTGCAAGTCATAAAAGGTCCAGAAATGGTTTGATTGGTATAAAGATGGTGATATATCTGTATGTTTTGCAGTTTTTAAGGCTTTGACACCAAACTCTTGTTCTCTTTCACCATTATCACGATGCCAAATAACACAAAATGTTTTGTCAGAATCATGTTCACCCCATAAAACACTTTTGTTACGCTTAACATTGATTTTTCCCTTCAAATGATGACCTTTTCATGTGTGATTTCCAATTTGATCGTTTTGAGGTGCCTCTTCTCACATCGTGTTTATCCAAAGTGCCTTTTTCCTTAACGCATCACTGAGAGGACTTGAATTGAAGCACAAATAGCTGATCCCTGTAAAAAATTTGCATATTCATGTCGGCTGGATATATATGTGTTAGTTGTCTTTATTTGACTTGAGTTTGCTTCCTCTCCCACTCGAGAAGTATTTAATCATTGAATCTAAGAGCAACCAAAGCACGTATGGTGAACCGCTTCTGTTCACTCAAGAATATTTTTTTTTCTATTGAAAATTAAGATATCGTAATATCATAATCAAAAACAAGGGAAGTGGCATGTTGATGCTGAAAATATACCTCTCTGCTATTCCAACAAAATGTGAAAGGATTAATTGTAGGTTTATGCTATGATATACAGAATTAATATATTACTGAGCATCAATAAGTCAATGGGCATAATTTAAATATTTCCCGCCAATGCCTGTTGCTGATGTGTGCAGTATAGCCTGAACAGATCACCGGGTCAAACACAGAGAGACAGGCATTCACACCGACTCACATTCACAACTGTCAGTCCATAAATCAAGCGTTCAAGGCGACTTGGCTGTAAAATCACTGAGAGCGAGAACTTGCAGGCACCACACAACCCCCCCCCCCCCCCCCCCCCCCACTTGCAGTGAAGACAGTGTCAATCACGACCTTGTGACCAGATAGTTTCCATGCATACATACACATGCAAACTCTGCACAGAGAAAGTTTGAACCACCACAGCAACGTGCAGACCTGCCAGTTTATTTAACAAGTTAATTATCAAAATCTGTTCTAAATCCTGTCCTGTACCTCAAAATGTTCTTCATACTGTTAATTATCCCATTCCAGTATGTTCTACACAATTCAAAGTTTTGTGTATACAGCACTGGATGACTCAAGAACTTTCAGGCCCCCAAAGTAAACTCCTCTGGCCACCCTTGACTCTAATAAAAGGAAGTAGTTTGTATTGGTTATGCATATTTCAGTGCATCTCTCCTCTCTTGCCAGGAGCTCGGTTGAAAGGGCGATACCCATCTCAATGTCACTTTCATGTAAAATGAAGCCAAAAAGAACTGCAGACACAGAATTGGAAATTCAAATGCATGTGTCTCTAAGACTGTGTTGCCTATGAATACCAAAGGCGAGCATTGTACAAACACATAAGAACAAAAGCGCTGCGCCACCCACCAGGCAAATACCTCTGGAGGACAAATTGGAAATTGAATCATAAACTATAAAGAGCCAAGGTTGAGTTCAGCTGCGGAAGAAAAGAGAGACTGGATGGAGGTGGAGAGGAGAAAAGAAAGAATGGCTGCATTAAATAAAAGTTCACTTTTTCTCTCCTGCCCCTGCAGAAATTCACGCTGAGCTACCTGATTGAAATTTCCTGGTTTAATAGCTGTGAAATAAAGCAAAAGTTGGGAAGGGGAAGAAAGGGAGCATTTGAAACAGAGGGCAAAAGAGAGGAAAGGAGTGGAGGAGGATCCACTGGGGAGAAGGAGACTCGGAAACTCAAAGACTCGCAGACACATCGGGCCTAATGGAAGGAGAATTACTTTATGACTTGTAAAAACTGCAATCAAGGCCACTCATTACCGTTTTAATAGTATCTCCTTGTTCTCTCGCCAAACTTTGTGTGTAATCTGTCCTCGGGTCTTTCTCGTAAAAGGAGATTTGGATTTCAATGAGATTCCCTGAATGGAGGAAGCTTGAGTAACCGTGAATACAGCGGATTAACCAGATGTGGAGAGTCAATAGATTCTTTGCTTCTGCTTCAATAATCGCACCGATGTACCAGACTAGTTCCATGTAAGGTGGCTAGCGAGCTAACGGGTAACGATTTGCACTAATGAACACATCGAGATGCTCCGATGAGGCAATCTCCCTGTGCAGCCACAGAAAACTCTCCATTTACAACAATTAACGCTTATCCACAGCAAGCACAGCCACCAGACAAGCACTGTACATTTATTCTCGGTATTGCTTCTATGGCCCAGTTCAACTGGATAGAACAAAAACAGGGAAACAGATCACTTACGTGCTGTTTTTGGCCTATCATCCACATGAGGCGGCGTTTTACAAGTGTGACAACAGGATTTCTTTGAACACGGGTCCCAGGGGGCGAAATTTTAAAGTGCTGGCTCGTGCTGGCTCGTGCCGTCCAACCAACAAATGGGTGTGGATGGCAAAGTCGGCAGGCAAAGCTGCTCAATGATCTTCTCCATGTCATTGAAGGAGATCTTCCCAGATGCAGAGCGGAGCAGATCAAAAAGTGCGTCGGTACAGACTGGTAGAGTTTATAAGTCTTATCAGCACTTTTCCTCCCAGATGTTGACTTCTACTCATTCCTCCTGTATTTCTGCATCCTTCTTTATGTTTTTTTGGAGGAGCATTGCTGGTGGAAGGTGAACTATCCCAGGTTGTCACCGTGCTGTTTTGTGCTCGTCTGTTGTCTTCCGGCATCTTGTCCGGGATGCGTACTTTTGTTTGCGAATACGGGACTATTCCGTTTTTTCAAGGGATGGTTGGCAACCCTATAACCAAAGGAGGAATGCTCTTTCACACTGGCTTGGCAGCCTTAAAACATCCACACATATATTCACACACTTCAGCTGCTGGCAGGTGAGGTGTTGGCCCGCGTGTATGGAGCAACGTGAGCTTTAGCGTCTCGACTGAGGACCATTGGACATATGAACGGATGCACCGTGGAGTTGGAAATTGTCACGCTGCACCAACAGAGACACCTGAGCCATGGGACCAGCTTTAAAATTCTCCAGATGCGTTTCAGGTACAATGTAGGATCATCATTTCTCTGTGGCTTATCCTCAGAGGTTAATACCGTCCTGTGGAAGGCCATATCTGTTGGGTCGCAATGTTTTCTGTGTGTGCAGAAAGCTTTCAAGAGCTCAGGGTTGGTCAGTCTGGAGATCTGGTACTTTTTTTTTTTTTATGAGCTGAATAGATCACCTGTGTTTTTTTTGGTTTCTTGCTAGGGTGGTGGTGCACTGGAGCAAACACGACTGGGACTCGAGCTGTGGCTTTTGTTGCTGTGTGCTAATTTGGAAGTCCCTTGTACAGCTTTATTGTGCACTTTACCTTCTGAAGTGTGAACACAAAACAGAATTATTTTGAAATCAGAGTCAGAATTCTGTTTACGGTGGTCAAGTAAGTCTGTTGCCGATCTTTAATTTTCCTTGGAGAAGAAATTGCGCATTTTCTTGGGTTATAACTATAAAGTTTTTAATGAGTACTGGTGTGAATAAGTGACATCAGATTCAAAACAAATTCATAGTATCATAATATGAGATTGCTGAGCCAAACAAGTTGCACACATTGACAGCAGAATGACAGCCCTGCAAAGTTCAAACATAGATCATATACACAACATACGGCTGCTGCTTGGTAACCCAATCACACCCCCATGGTCCACTTATGTTTATGTGTCTTCCGGCACAGGCCATGAATCATGCTGCCTCCTGGCAGAGTACGTCTTGTCGTCCGGCGTCACCTTTATACTTTAGCAGATATTCATTTCCTGCATTTTATGGAAAACAACAGCTCTGAACACGTTGCACCCTTGGTTGAAAGCCCATTCAGTTCATTTGATGATTTTCATATTTAATATTTCAACAAACAGGCCATTTGTATGACATTAGAAATAAATGTATCTTCCTCACATGCCCGGGATGTGTGATGGAGTCACGTCCGAGTCTGAATAAGTACGAGAGATTATCCTGTGATAGATGACAAAAGGCCAGAGTGCCTGTAGCCAGTTATCAGATATACCCCGGGCACATTAATAACATCATGGTTAAAACAACACATGAATTACCAAGGACAGACTGATTGGTGAAGGTGAATATATGCAAATTCAGTTACTTGGAATTTGTCAACAACACAAACTGAAGTACGGCAAAGCAGAAAGAAAAAAGGAGCCAGAGGCTATATAACACGCATAATGATGAACAAATGGACAGATCATAAATAACACATTTTACACTGCTGTATGGAAATGTGAGTCAGTCTTCCGAGGGATTCAGGATGAGAAAATTACATGTAACTGCAATTTAATAAGTGTGAAACTTCACAAAGACTCATAAATGCTAATTTTACCACTATTCATTACCGAGATGGAGCCCGACCTGTAACTAAAATTGTTAGTCTATGATTAATACGTTGGCCGTAAATAAAGCAAAATGCAGGTTAATGTCAGCAGCTGCTCTGTGAGATATTGATATTCAAAATGAGTGATGACGGGAGGGAATTAAAGGTTCTCCCCGTCTGCCGCCTTCCACCGCTGGAAACAAGAGCGTGTGCTGTCATTTCAGGTGAGGTGTGGAGCAGGAATCAAATAATATTGCATTATTACATTCCCCACCAAAAAAAATATCCCCTTTGGCTGAATTTTGGTTCATTTTGTCAAAAATGAAAGAAGAGAAGCTCAAGATGCAAAATAAAAAGGAAATCACTACAAATACAAAATTATTAAATTACTGACAGGTATTTTATTATTGGTTGTTTGAAGAAGTCTTTATTTCCTTAATTAAAATAAAAATATAATGTGATTATTGAATATTGGGAAATGGCGGAGATTGAATACGTTTTGCTTCTTCCTAACACTTTTCAGACATTTGTGTTTTATATATTCATGTATATAAGTATGTATGTCTATCAGTGTGTGTACATTGGATATAGATTTATTTATTGAATGTGTGGCATGTATTCATGATATACGTATTTACAAGGGATTTATACATTTGTGTGTGTGTATAGGTATAGCTATATAGAGAAAAATGCATAAGGGTGTAAATGGTTTCCTTTTGTGAGTATCTTTTTTTTTGTGTCTAGAATGAATCAATAATAGAATATAATAAATATGCTTTTTTAATCCCACAGGGAATCTTTCAAAATAACAATAATTATGGCCAATCGGTGCACTATCTTGCCATGATTTGAGCGTGTTAATCACTATAAGAGTGGGTCGTCCTGCTCGCTTGTTGCAGTATGTAGGTGAGCAGTCCTCTGCAGATGTACAGTAGGTGGTACCTCGTGACAAACGAGACTCGCAAGAGACTCCACGCTGTCACAAGTCCCACCTACTTCTGAATGATCAAACTCAACTCCCTGTGTGATGTGATCAGATCCCTCTCTGAACTGAGCCCCGCGCGCATGTTCCACTTTGTTCAGATATATGTCACATTACCGATGCTCTCAATGCCCATTTTACTCGAACTTTGCCACTCGCGCTGAAGTTTCCATCTCCCATCGTGTCACTCACGCAGTGTGGAGTGTTTGCGCTGTGCTGAGAAAGCACTTGGTCCACTTGTCTATGTGAACAGCTTATTGTGAGTTTAGACAGGCATGATCTTCACGGTGTCAAAAGGCAACACCTACTCAGTTTTTTTATGTTTATTGTTTAAAAAAAAGCAGCAGTGATACTGTGTGTGTATTACAAAGAGGATAACGGCATGAAGAGTTTCTTACTCATGTCTGACATGAAACAACATACTCTGCGTGTGCGTGGCCCATTGTAGATGCACATAGATGCAGGCGCTCAATCACATGCCGCGCAAAGTGAACTTGTGTTGCTTTTAAATGTCAAAGTGCCGCCAACCGACAAAAAGTCGAGTCGCCAGGGGGGAGGAGATTTTTATGTCTGCAGTAAAAGGAAGAAAACGCCTCCTCTGCACCACAAAAAAGGAGCCATTAGAGTACAAGCAGTAAAATTGCAACAAACTCAATGGCAATAAGTTATGACTTTAATAATCTGTCTCTGAAGCCGTTGTTCGTCTCATTATTTGCTCTGTCTGTGTTTCTTTTGCATGGCGCAACGTAAACACTCTCCCCGTCTCTCCACCAGTGAATTAAAAGCGGAAGAAGATGCTTGGATTTTTGTGTGAGCATGAAAAAAAAAAAAAAAAGAAAGAAAATTCACATTTGTAATTTTCAGCTTGAATTTTTCACAAGCCATATGGAGCCATGTTGTAAGGCCGAGCGCAGAGTGCAGCATTACTGTGGAGCAGCCACTAAG
Organism: Blennius ocellaris; assembly: GCF_963422515.1. Lineage (NCBI taxonomy): Eukaryota > Metazoa > Chordata > Actinopteri > Blenniiformes > Blenniidae > Blennius > Blennius ocellaris. The sequence goes on from NC_137654.1 coordinate 26,284,403, forward strand.
GAGGACAGACAGTCTGTCTCCGCACATCACATTAGAGAGCCACTTTGACCGTGCACGCATGTAGACGTGCGCTTCGTGTGTTTGTGTGGGACTCCCTGCCCGCCTGCGTGTGCTTGCCTGCCTGACTGAATGCACATGTCCCGATGCTTGTGTAAGGGCGGTTCAGCACTTGCGTCTGAGCCCGATATCTCTTTGTCCTCACATCTCTATCCCCCCCCTCCATCTTGGCAGGTCCGATGCCTTTCAGAGTGACTTAAGTTCTTAGTAGCCTCTAATCAGTGGCGATGTATGGAGATTGCGGCCTATAGACTGAGAATCAATGACTCGACAGTGTGTGGTGAAGTGATCAGCATAATCGCTGTTCTGCTTTGCTTCAAAATCCAAGCCAAGCTGTTTCTCCAGGACTGCTGGCAAAGCCGCTGAGACGTTTCACCGAGGCCGTCGTACTTTGTCTGAAAATAAGATCTCATTGTAGGAGATGTGTGGAGTGTTACAGCGCTGCCGAGTATGTTGAAGGCCTGTGAATTTCACACATTTGTGGAGTGATGTGTATAATAAAGCATGTGAATAAGCAAAGAAGACAGGCGGGATGGATGGTTTAGCAGATGGAGAGACACCAGTGGCAAAAGAGAAGCATCTTATTCTATTCCATCTTGAGAGATAAAAATCTGGAGGAGAAAAGGGGAACAGAAGCTATGAAGGCACACACATGCACACACACTTACACATGCATATGCTGAGACTTCTGTCACTTTCCATTCCCCGTAAATTTCCCGCGGTCGCCATTACCAGCTTCAAATCTTGAAACAATAGTGAGCGACTTTCACACACTGGCTATGTTGTGCCACCCACTGCAGAAACTCTTGAGCTCAGAGTTATCATTTCTGTCAAGGCTTCGGCTACAAATCAATTTATACGAATGACGAGGATTGAAAGGAAGAGATTAACTTTGGTAATTCCTAACTTCACAATTAAATAAGTTTGAAACCGGTTCAATAGCAAAACCTCCAAAAAATAAATGTTTATTTAATTATCATTGCAATCGTGAGTGATTACTCTTTGTAAATGCTGCTTAGAGCCAAAATTAGTCACAATGTCCCAGATGCAGTCATAGCATGCAACAAGGGATTATTTTGGGTCAGAGAAATTCAACTGGAAGGCAGTTTCCAGACATTTTTAGTTAGAGGTGTGGTCCTATTTTCTTGATTTATTTGATGTGAGTGGAACTGGACTGCAGGGGGCTGTAATCAGATTACTGAAGACACTGAAAGAAAATGACCATTACCTGTGTTCAAAGGGACTAAAGGCTGAAACGTCCCCAATTTATCCTGAAAACATTTATCTCGAGAAGAAATTAATTCATCAGTTTCACATGTGTTGAATTAATACTAACATTACTGCCTGATTGAAAAACGGTCATGTTAGATCAGTGTTCTTGGTACTTTGTGGAATTTCAAAGCTAAATTTAGCAGTGCTATTGTTAATAATGTTGATAAAGCGAAATACCTACAATCAAATTGTGTGTGTGTGTGTGTGTGTGTGTGTGTGTGTGTGTGTGTGTGTGTGTGTGTGTGTGTGTGTGTGTGTGTGTGTGTGTGTGTGTGTGTGTGTGTGTGTGTGTGTGTGTGTGTGTGTGTGTGTGTGTGTGTGTGTGTGTGTGTGTGTGTGTGTGTGTGTGTGTGTGTGCGCGAGAGAGACAATGTGCGCGAGTTGAATGAGTAACAACATCAACCTTGAAGTGACCTAAGGGATTGTATTCAGTAATGATCTGATTACTCGTCTTTTCTTTTTCCATCTCAAGACAACCTGCAAATGGATAATGCTGTAACTCCCTGATTACAAGTTACTCTACAATCAATCATCCATTAACAGGATGCACGCACATGCAATTATGCCTATGCCAACACACACATACACATAATTACTGCATCTATTTCAGAGAAAATGCAATAAAGAACCTGCAACCTAATTTGCAGCTCTACGGAGGCTATACTTCATTTCTCGTGACTTTGATATTTATATCTCAGACTGGCTGCTTTTGGTTCTTTTATTTTTTTGTGCACACCTCAGCACTCTTTTTTTTGAAAGCCCGCTGAAGCACCGCGTTGAAAGTGCGTCTACATCCGCTCCCCATGCCTTTTTTATCACCCCTCCATTTATGAAAATGTTTGCCCTTGCCTTGTCAAAAAATCTCTCTGTGAGAAGAGGAGATAATGTCTGGCAGCCAGACAACAACAGCCGAGTCAATCTTGCACACAAACACACATTAAACACACACACACACACACACATACAAAGTCGCGGTTGTAGTTACTCACATTGCACCAAGGACATACGTTTTCTGTGCATACACAAAGAACCTTGTTGTGTCCAAGAATAGATGAGGAAACTTTCAGTTTCGGCACAGAAGGTCATAGGACTGGTAGATATCTGTCTAGTGTTCACAAGAAAAGGCACAAACCCGTCGATCACTTTCCATTTCAGTCATGCTCTAATGTAACATCTGTGCCGGACAGATGCTGAGATACACAATACACCGACTGCCGTATAAATATCTCCGGCGTCGGTGACGTTAGCCGCGCGGTAACAAGACAACCGGTTCAGATGAAGGGCAGCTGGTGCACGCCACTTATCTCGACATGAAAGCCAAAGGCAGAGCTTAGCATTTTCGAGCCATCACTGCATATCATATTTAGTTAAAACACAAACACGAAGTCCACTATCATCACTTCTTTCTTTGGTCTGCGGGCAATTTTGTCATCATCAATTACTTATTTCAGTCAGATAAGTTTTGTTAGCATGTTAGTCACATCTCCACTTTGGATGTTTTGCTCCACCAGACCGGAAGAGTCCGAAAATAGATTTTTCTGGATAAATTATTGTGGCTGTAAAGCAGAGAAACCCTCTTTGGTGCATCAAAATGGAAGGTGAGTCTGTGGTGAGAAAAAAATTTAGACAACAAAGACTTGTTCGTATTTAAATGTCGGATCTTCTAATAGTTGGTGAAAATATATTACGAGTTAATGGATCCGTTCAAGATAACATGTAAGTGAAGAGAGCACTTTCCAGTCATCCATTACAATGCGATATGATATACAGCCATCTGCAAAGTTGAAATCATTGAGTTTCTGTGGCACTAAACCATAAATGTCCTGCAAATATACAAGTGTTTGCATGTGGCTGAGCAGCACGACTTCAGATGTGCTGTGCTGCTCATTAAAACCACCCAGAGGCGTCGCACGCAGGTGATCACTGCCAGCCGGAGATACCTTCACTCCAGAAAGGGAGTGAAAAGAAGCGAGAGGCCTCTGGGCTCAGTCATTCTCCTGACTCAGCCACTTGGCCCACATGGGAGGGATATCACACGACGAGGGATTTCTAATCCACAAAGCTCACTGCTCACTGTCTGTGCTGTAACCCTCAGGCATCTTTGTGAGTCGCCCCACCCTGGTGGGACTGCAAAGTCACAAAAGCCCCTGAACTCAGAAGACCTTCCTTGTTGGATTACTCGTGTCCCCTTTTTCTTTTATTAAAGAACTTTTTTGTGTGTGTGTGTGTGTGTGTGTGTGTGTGTGTGTGTGTGTGTGTGTGTGTGTGTGTGTGTGTGTGTGTGTGTGTGTGTGTGTGTGTGTGTGTGTGTGTGTGTGTGTGTGTGTGTGTGTGTGTGTGTGTGTGTGTGTGTGTGTGTGTTCATCCTGGCAACCTGCCTCTGTGGTCTCATATTTCATTGTGAATCCGACCTCTGCATTCCCCCGGGTGGCACATGCTCCGTTCACTTTGACGTTACAACATGTGAAATGAAATTGGCTGCAGAGGCGGCGGTCTGCGGCTGCGCTCTACAATGGAATACCGTGCATGGTGTAAACGGACAATGAGCGGCTAAAAGGAACGGGCACTCGTACGTCCACCTACCTGTGTGGCTGCGGTGTGCATGTGTGAGGGAGGCCAGGCAGAGGGACAGAAGTAGACTCCACACACCTACTCCACAAATGCATGGACCCCGTTCCCGCATTCTGTCAGTGAGAAACACATGGCTCATGTTAGACATCAAGGACAAAAAAACAAACTGATATATTATCAATGAAAGAGATTGACGTTCCTGTTTGAAGCAGAAACATCATCAATACCCTAAATGGTTCTGCTCTATTCATGTAATTCAACATTACACACTTTTTTTTTTACTCAAGTATTGACTCGAGCGACTGATTCAGATGTTGTGCTCTCATGTCCAGCTCCTCTGGGTTCTAATGGTGATAATGGTTCATGTCTGAAAGCTGCTTTAACAGCATGTCGGTCTTTGTGTTGCCAGTGCAGCACTCGAGGAGGGATTGCCATGAATGGTTGGATACGCATTTCTGGTTATTTGGTGGCAATTTGGCTTTTCTCTTGATCATTTGTCACATTGAGAGAAATCAGACCAGTCATTTTTCCTCAGTGGTTTAATTTTCAACTCACAAAAATAGTCTTTTCTTTCTTATTCATTGAAATCGGTTATAAAACCCAGTCATTGCATCAGTGGGACTAATATCTAATAAATAAAGGTCTGTGTTACTTGATCATACATATGTTTAGCCACCAAGTGATCAGTGACAGTGTTCTGTTAAAGTCTGTAAAAAAAACATGCATCAGTTCACATAAATCAACGCTAATAGTAAAAATAAAAAACACGTCTTCCAAGAGGATTTCATGTTGATATAATTCGGTGGATAATGCAAACAATGAGCGAGCATTTAAAAATCAGAATGTGTCTCTGTCAACACACTGGCAAGTGTTTACACTGAAAGGAAGGGATGCATCTGATTAAAGCACTTTATATTCAGGACACCAAGTGGGACGGAAACTTCCAGACAGACAAACTGTCTCTGTGTTTGTGCACTTGTGTGAATAAATAACTGCGAGTGAGCAGAGTAAGCTTTAATCAATGAGATCAACATTACAGCTGCGGTTTACCTTTTACATGAGCGGATTACATATAGCATTACATTAAAAAGAAAAAAAAAACTCGACTTACAAGTTGCGTGGATGTAGATTTTATTGTGCTGCTGTTCATAGTGCAACATCTAAACCATGCACACAGACAGAAATTGTTTTTATTATTCCTTTACATGTTTCAATAAGGAAGCTTTTGCAAAGTTCCGACGAACATGCAGTTGTTTTGTACTCCGGCAGACTCCTCATTTTATTGCTGCGGGAAAAGCAAGTGACACTTTTAACAAGGAATCTCGGAATTAACTGAGAGTGCTATAAAGCAGCTGTGCCCAAAATTCACTCACTCCGAAAGGAAAAAGTTAATTTAGGTGAAGTCACTCTCTGAATGTTGTTTATGATGGTGTTTAGCTTTCATTGTCAACAGCGACAACGGTGGCTGGAAAGGATTCAAGCGAACGTCTTTTGAACAGACCTGTGATGACGCGAGTAAAAAACAAACCAAACTTTCCAGGTTTACGTGAGAGTCTGGGCAGATCAACTCAGTGCAGATGAGATTATGCACACACCTGGTTGGATCTGATCTGGTGCGACCTGATGTCTGTGTTGTGTGTGTGTGTGTGTGTACGTGAATGCATGTGAATGCTTTTGCCATGAGGAAGTGTGTGTTAAGCCCTGGCTTGAGTTCTGAGCTCGGTGTGTGAGTCATCTGGTTATGCAGCCAGGCATTTCTAGAAGCTGGGAGAAGCTGCAAAGCCAGACGGGCTGAGCCAAGGCATTCTCTGGTTGGAGGGCAAGACACACATACGCACACGCACACACACGCACACACACACACACACACACACACACACACACACACACACACACACACTTCTTTATTGTCACTTTCTCTGTCCCAACCCCCCCACCCCCCACTCGTCCCACCCTCACCTTTTGCTCTGCTAGTAGTAAATAATTAGGAAACAAAGAAGAGATGCTGTCTGCTTCCTCTCCAGCTCATTTAGGCTCACAGCAGTGTTTGTGATGATGCAGTGCCACTTCATTATGGCTGGTTGTTTGGTCTGTCTGCTGCAGAATGAGTGGGCGTGTGATATAGAAATGGATTCAGATAGGGGCGGTAAAGAGAGAGAGAGAGAGAGAGACAAAGATCGAAAGAAAGACGAGTGGAGACTGTGTGTGTGTGTTGTGACTGCTCAGGAACAAGGGGTTCTGATCAATAGTATCTAAGCAGCTTGACTCTCCATCAGTATCAAACTCTAGCAGCCGATGTTGACTCACACACCATTTTATAAGCACGCGTGCACATCTGCAAAAAACACAGCCACTAGTTTTGCACTAACAAACCCCAAAAGTGTGCCTCTGCGTTTGGGAAGTTTAGTGAATTTTGGAAGAACCGGCTGCATGTGAACTGCCCGAGCATTTGCATTTTCACTTGTTTACATGTGGATTTCTGTGTCGCACACTCATGCGCACGTGTCTCCAGTAGATGCCACACTTCCTAAACTCCTCTGATCATACCCTCCATTATGTCTACCGCCGCAAAAGCAGCGTCGGATCTCATAACCCTGGATGATGTAGCTTTCATTAACTGAACACAGAGGAGCTGAAGAGAAAGGAAGAGCAAGAGGAGGAGAAAAAAAAAGAGAGAGTTGGAGAAAGAGTGGTGGTCTCCGATGAGTTGCGCAGTCTGTTCCATCCCTTTAATTAGTCCCATTGGAATGCCCTCCCGGCTGCACGCGGCTGATCAGTTTCCCCTCCATATCTCCACGCTGTGTGTGTGTGTGTGTGTGGGTGTGTGTGTGCTCATTCACGGACTTGTGTGTTTGTATGCATCTTAGCTAAAGCTGGACAGACATCTCACGGGCATATGAGCTCTGCTTGAGCTCCCCACGGTCGAGGAGAAAAATATAGTGGAAATGCATTAATATTCGAAGAGTTTTCATTCTGTGAGATACACATGGTTCAGAAAATAGAATACCTGCACTCTCCTCATCAGTGGCTGGAGCCTTTAAAACACACGGCATAGTTTGTTTGCGTCTGTACTAGAATTTATCGACACATTTTCCATGCACACAGTCCAACTTTAGCCAGGCTTGAATTTCAAACCTCAGTCCCATCCATTCGTTTACAGTCACACAGTTAATACTGACAGCTGCTATATCAGGCGCAGCCACACTATTGGAAGAAATTTGAGTGTTTTTCTAAAAGACAATTCTACGCATGTACGACACATTATTATTTTATGCTTTTCGCAGCTATTTTGAAAGCAGAGTAGAAATGTCTTCTGGAATATTTTCCACTGACATTCTGTGCTGACCTGCAGGTTTGAAATCCTGCAGAAATGGTGCTGAACTGGATGCACCAGAGTGCACTCATCAAACATATCGACATTGGAGCAAATAACATCAGAATGTGGCCAAATAAATAAATGCTTTATCAAAGAATATTTGTCACAAAGTCAAATCTGCAGGCAAAAAAAAAAAAAAAATTACAGCAGTCATAAAGTTCCTGCAAATAAAATCTGTGGCGAGCCAGCCAAGATGAGCAGCTTCCTTATCAGAAGCATTAAATATAGATGGAAACATAAACAATGCAAATGTTTGAGACGTGAAATACAGAGGTTGTTGCAAATGAATCTATCAGCACATTCTCCTGGAAAACTTTGTGGATCAGACCCTCACGGAGTAACATTTTATATTATGGAAATTAAAGTGTAATAAAAATATGACTGATTTGTTTTTATAAATGCAAATCAAACACTGTTATCAAGCTCATAATGGGATCCACAGCATTCGTATTGTATTTATGCAACTGACACCAATAATACAAGCATGCAGGGATTCTTAAAGAGCAATCAGACAACAAGTAAGAATGAAAAGCCTCTCAGCTTCATCCAATCCTAAAAAGAATAAAAATGTGTGTGATGTATCAATTTCACAGAAGTCCCTCACTTTACTCGCTTTTTTTTCTGTCTCTTATTGTTGTCAGTATTCATAACACACAAAAAATGTCCAATCAAATTATCTCCTGGTCGTCTGTGTGGCTTCATGTTTATTTCACTGATTGTTAACCGAACTGAACCAAACTACGGCGTCTCGTGATGTCCTTGTGTTCAGAGGTTACATAATGTTGTGATCAGTAAAAAGATCTGCACCAATTGGTGGCGGCATCTGTGATCCTGATCAGCTGCTCTGTGTTTTTTTCTTTCTTTCTGTGTTTGAACATGAGATGTTTGACTTCCCTCCTTTCCACAAAGTTAACCCGCTCTCTATGACTTTGGAACAATACAAGATAACGGATCTGATTCATCCTGTGAACTCGACAGCGAGATGACTGGCTCATTCTTGTGTGGAGCGACGCGGTGGCGAAGGTCGCCAGGATGCTCACTGCAACCCGCCACACTATTCAAAGTTACAACATCAAAAGAAAATGAAAGATATTGTCTGATACTGTGGAGAGGAACGGAAAGGACGCGGAGATGATGGGGAGGATGAAAGGTAAGAAGAGGAGGTGCTGAGCAAAAGAAAGAAATGCGAGGATGAAGAGGAGGAGAAGAAAAGTGTGACAAGAGGGACGAGGGCATTAAAAGGGCTTTTTTCAAGTGCATGAATATTGTTCACATGAACGCTCGGCAATTAATAGTTTCCCAAGAAAGCACCCATTCATCAGTTCGATCAAGGCGAGTTGGATTAGCTTGACTGCACATTTTGTACAGTCAATCCATTACTGAGGGGATTCTTTTTTATTTCTTGTTTGGGTGCAAGTAGTTATATTTTTTGAGGAGTAGTTGTAATATTCAATGTTTACTAGAAATGCTGAAAAGGATGTAGCTTCCATGTTGGACCACTAGTGGGTGCTGTTGTTTGCATGTAGAGAGCATAATACTCTAAACATTAACAACAATGGTCAGTACACGGATACTCGTTTGGACAGACCACGAAGTTGGATTGCTTTTCCAAGTGACTCTCAACTATGAAACTAACAAGAGAATATAGACTGGGAGTCATGACACTCTGGAGGCCGCCATTCTGGTTAATGTCCATCGATTGAGCGTGTGCAGACTGACTATTTACTACTCTTTAACATACATTTTGCATTTTCACTTAAACGTTGCCTCAGTCGAGAATATCTAGTAAGTCAATTTTAAGGTCAATCATCACAAATATTTCATACCGTGATGTTAGGAGCAGATGTTTCACCATGAGTTTAAGGTTGGATGTGTAGATTCACTACATTTCTGCAACTCTATATCGCCTCCAGAAACACTAAAATATGAAACACGGTAATTACGAAGTAATTTCTGAACTTCAGCCCCCTCCCTTGTTCTGTTTTATACAATTAAATGTACCCCAAATCCCTCTCTGTTTCATAATGAGGAGGACAGGATCATCACCACTGGGTAATATTGAATCAAATCCTTTATTTAACATTTATGACAAAATCACTTTCCCGCTGGTATGAATAGTTTTTATGTGAAATATTCACAGGTGAGTATTTTGCAGATTCGACTTTATTCCTCACAATACCCACTGTGCAAAGGTCCTTAGTTTTATTAAACTGCCGATCCTAACGTACATACTTCTGTTTTTAAGTAGAGTTTAATCATCCATATCCATTCGTCTTGTGCAAGGTCACGGGGGGGGGGGGGGGGGTGGTGGGGGGTGGAGGCTTACCGCAGCTCACACTGAGTGAGACAAACATACATAACGAGTTGTGCCCAACAGAAGAGACTGTGAAGGTCAAATCCTCTGGTAACTTGAATCACGTGGAAGAAAAATAAGCCATGAAAAGCTGCAGGTGTGCGTCTGTCGCCTGTACTTTATTCCTCCACTGCGACCAAAAAACGTGCGGCGGCCGAGCTCGCACAGAAGAAGAGATTAAAGTGGATAGGATGACGATTTGTCGGAGGAAATCTGTGTATTCGTGTGAGTTAATGGAAGGGCTTGTTTTGTAAGCCACAGTTAGGACTGCGAGGACTCTCCAAAACCTAATTGCAACCTCCGGAGATTTCAGCTTGATTAGGCCTCCCCCCGATCCCGCCAGGAGCACGTCTGCGAGAGTGTGTGTGTTTCCGTGAGTGCATCTGCGTCTGGGTATACACGGGTGTGTATTACATGTGTGTTTCATTAATCAAATCCACATTTTGGCCTTTGTGGATACATTTACTCCATGTGACCTGCAGAGAAATCCAGTAGCTCTAAATTTAAACCTCCAATTTAACCAGCATTGTGGAAACTTCACATGAACAATGTGTGTGCGCGAAACGAGGGAGGAAAGACGGGAGAGAAAGCGAGGCTCTCGGATGATTTCCTCCTACATTCTCACTTCCTCTCGAGTTTAACAGCGCCGTCTGACTCCGGCAGAGTGCACATCACAGTCTTGACATTCCCATCTCTCAGATCAGCTTTTGCCTGCTGCCGCTACATGTGTGTCCCCCAACACATCCCTGAAGCTTGATTTCACCTCAGGGTGTCACACTCCATCCATCTCCCGCCTCTCCGGTTCCTTTGGCTCGTGTCTCCGTCTGCCGCCCGCTCGCCGCTTGCTAACCTGGAGAGCTCGCTCCACCGCGAGGTACAGTCCTGATGTCACTACCAATCCATCGTCCACGCACGACACGGCCACCCCTTAAAACATCCGCGGGTCAAGCAGGCACTAACACGCATAGAAACAGCATCCAGCTGAAGTGTGTGTGTGTGTGTGTGTGTGTGTGTGTGTGTGTGTGTGTGTGTGTGTGTGTGTGTGTGTGTGTGTGTGTGTGTGTGTGTGTGTGTGTGTGTGTGTGTGTGTGTGTGTGTGTGTGTGTGTGTGTGTGTGCGTGTGTGCGTGCGTGCGTGCGTGCGTGCGTGCGTGCGTGCGTGCGCTGACAGTGCAGATCCAGGTAGTAAAGTGCGGTTATGTTGTCTGAGCTTCTCTATCAGCCGCTAGTCCAACAGCACCAGACAGTAAAAGAAAGGAATTGCCAGCCCCTCACCTACAGGCGGGAGCTCCTCCATCACTGTAAGCTGGCTTAAGACTGCAAAAATAACATCAAAGTCACTCCCTGTGTAGAATACGCAGCGCACCACTTTCATATTTATCTATCACATTTTGACTCCCCTTCAATTCTCTGCAAGGTTCTTGGGCAATAACGGTTAAAAAAAAAAAAAAACACTTTGAACTAAATAAACAAATGCAAAGCAGGGATCTCTTGAAGCTTTGGAATTGAGGAAATATATTAAAAGCAGAAATGCAAATGGCCTCCGCTGTGCGTTCCCTCAACGCGAGGAGAAAGTCGGCGTGGGGGAAACACCGACGGAAGAAATAATCCAGTGGGAGGAAATGGCTCCTTAAATTCAATTTCATACCTTTTTTTTTTTGTCACCTCTTGGTTTTGGATTACGACTCCAGATGAGCAAAGCAGATATCAGTCCAACACTTTATGCAGACAGTGTGGTCGGTTTTACATTTACATTATATGAACGACATTTAGTATTTCACACAAACTTTTAGGCAGCTCGAAAAGAGTCTGATCAAAGAGTAAAAACAATCAGGAAACACTGAGCCTCAGATACCTCAGGATAAGTATACCTGCAGGGCTGCAACAATACTGGAGGCTCAGAACGGATGCAGCTATTTACTTGTTTTTGGACTCACTGACAGCAGAAGAATGCAGCTTCTACTTTTCCACATCACTTTAATGGGAGTGTGATTTCATCCGTCTGTCTCCCAGACAGACAGGTAAGAGCAACCGCCAGTAAAAGCACTTGCTCTCTCTACCTTCCACTTCTTTTCCTCTCTCTATCTCTCCTCCAGCTCTCCTCTCTCTTCCTCCCAACTTAATTTTTCAGCACAGTGTGGTTTTCAGAAGGCCAGAGCCTTTTCTTTTCTTCACCGCCTTCAGCTGTTAGATTTAGTCTTGGACTAAAAATTCTTAGTATAGCTCTCACTTTCTCTTCTACTCCCATTTCCACTCGTTATATTGTTTGTCACAATGCCTTTTTTTACTTTTAAACAGAAGCAGGTAATCAGCTCGTCAGCTAATACAAAATAAAAGGTAAAAAAAAAAACTTTTTTTTGAAAAATATTTTTGCAAATTCATTTGGTTTTACAATGTGAGGATGATTTGTCATCATCCAAGGACCAATTGATTATATTCTTGGATGTAAATCACTGACGGTTTAAGAATGAATCTAAAAAAAACTGCAAAAAAAGAAAAAAAGTACCAAAACAAGCAGATGGGAGAGGCACCTCAGGAAGGGCATCAAATCAGATCAGTGTCTGTGTGAAACACTGGGCAGAGAGCGTCTCCATGGCAACAGTGATGTTGTGACCTGACAGGCGCAAACAAATGTGGCGATGGCGAAGGTATGCGCTCTACCGAGTGCCCGTTAGTATTTGTATTGAAACCACACGCGTGCAGAGAACAATATGTTATAAACACTAACAATGGGAGTACAGGGACATTCCTATGGACAGACGACCAAGTCGGATTGTTATTACGGTGACCGTCAATTAAAAAAACTGCCAGGAGAATATGGACTGGGAGTCATGACGCTCTGGAGCCCGCCATTGTTGTTATCGTCCATCTACTGAGCGTGTGCAAAATAACTATTTACTGTGGCTGTGGTGCGCATGTGCACTGTCAGCATTTGAGAAAAGTTGTTTTTTCGACTGTCTACATGTGGACAGAGTCGGAGCGTTTTCAGAAAATTACATTTCCATGGAGACTGACTTGGAGGATTTTCAAAATATTCCACCTTGTGAGCGGTTTTCAAAAAGTTATCTCTTCAGTGGCTCTGAGCACCATTGTCATGGAAATCGACACCCAAAATGCACCAAAATGTTTTCGTTTTCACAGGGATGGAAGCTGTGACACCGAAGTTAGTATTATCAAGGATTCTTGTATTTATGAAACATCTAAGGAATACGCTAAATGTGGCAGTTCAGGTGAAGTTTCCATTAAAACGCCAATATCATGACATTATGGGATTATCATTGTCGTGATGATGAAAGTCGAGGTAGGAATAGTTTGACTGTGAAGCCGAAGCCGTCCGTTTCCCAGCCTCCTCCTTCAGTGAACATTATCACTCTGTAATAAAGATGTTGAAGCATTCACTTGGAAACCAAACGCACAAAACATTCTTTTAACCACTGAGTCACGTCATGACCTGAGGAGGAAATTTCTCACTGCGGATTCAAATTTGAAGCATAAGGCTGTGAGTAGCACACACACACACACACACACACAGACACACACACACACACACACACACACACACACACACACACGTGCACGCATCTCTTTATGCAGGGTTATTTTTGCAGCCCACTCATAGATACAATCCATTCCCTTGCCCATTAAAATAATTCTTGATCTTATCTGAATTATTACTTTGGTCCTAAACCTACACTTTAAATGGGGCTAAACTCGCATCTCCATAGTTCAGGATTAGTGTATAGCCAGTTTTTATACCACACAAGAAAGTCATGTAGACACACATCACATAATACTGTTGCAATGACATACAAACCCCAAATTCAAAACCTGCAATTAAGGAAAACGTACATATGGACATGAATGTAAATAATCAATGAAAATATATTGGAATCATTGTATATTGTTTTAAAACCTTAAAAATGTTCAATTTGGGACATAAAACGCATCATCTGAAGCTGATCGAATTAGTGCGCGTCAGGGGGAGGACCGTGTCGGCTTTAAGGTGAGAACAAACCGACAGGTGAAAGTGTGACTTTTTCCGTTTTATAAAAGAGGCTGTGATGTGTTCTGATAAACACGGAAGCTGCAATCACAAACTTCTGCCTCGGAATTCTACCCCGAAGTGGACAAATCACATGTTTTAATGGCCTGAAGTGGAAAAGTCGCATGTTTTAATGGCCAATGTCGCACCTCCTCCTCCTCCTCCTCCTCTTCCTCCTCACTGACTTGTCCGTGTGTGACAACATGACGTCTCACTGACTGGCTTCAGTCCTCTCTGGTCTCATTCTGTAACTCCACTAATCTCCCTCAGTTCAGACCTATTTCTCTGCCCTAAATGCATAATTTTGTAAATGAAGCATCTGCTTGGGTGGTCCCCGAAGGCCCGTGTGCATCAGGCCGAGGCTGACACACACATGAATTCACACCATCACTCAAAAATACTTTGAGCAAGGGTCCCCTGGAAAACACGACGGCGACGTGTCAGAGGAGATCGAACATCATGTTGAATGTTAATCTGGTAAAAATAAGCAGTTTGGTTGCACATTGGCAGAAGCATGAAGTGATAAAAAGTGATAACAGATGCTGCTAACAGTTTCGGCGATGAATCATGGCGAGGAAGAGGTGGGCTGCCGTGTCAACCGGAACAGATCTGTATTTAGGATTCTCTAATTTTGGACAGGGCCGTTATCAGGAGCGCATTTGTTCAGTTCAAGTCCGGTACCGGACAAATAGACTGGAAGCTTGCAGAATAAATAAGCTGCAAACGCTGCGAACACAAAACAAAGAAATAGTTGTCAATATTTATCTGTACAATGACACCCAGCAGGAAATCACTGTTTCTATAGTAACAAGACTCTTGGAGTGCAGGGATAAAAGCTGGAAGTTATATTCAATAAAATTAGGTTGAAAATATGTGGACAGAAAACTTGTTCCGAGGCAGTGGGACCCACGGCCATCACAGAACTGCTAATCATTATATGCTTCCCTCAAGTGCTTAATAATGCACTGCTGCAGTACAAATAAAATATTAAAAACAAACAAAAATAACTTAATAAATTGGCTATATCATCAGTAATTCAGTATGATTAATGTCTGTTTGTGACTTGGAAGTTGTCTTATTGATCCCACTATTTTTTTTTTTTTTTTTTTTTATTGGTGTCTAATGGTGAGCCTGCGCAGTAATTTACTGTATAGGAGTCAATGCTAGTGATTAAAATATATTGTCACACAGTCAAAGCAAACGAAGCAAACGTAACAAGAGTCCTTCTCTCCTTTTGTCTCGCCTCCCCGGGTGACTTCTTCAGTTTCTAATCACAGTCTGGCGCACATGACTTATGCATGTTCTCATACAGGTTGCTGTGATTTGGTGTGTGTGTGTGTATAATACAACCAGCAGCACAGTAGTGATGGTGTATAACCAGGTAAGGTCAGCACGAGAGGCTTGTGGTGGAAGGGAAACTCTCTGGACACACAGAGTCTCAAATGTATGAATGAATGAATGAATGAATGAATGAATGAATGAATGAAACCCCGACTTAAACATCTGCCCCACCGATCTGTATCCTTTTGAAGCCCATTATATTGTCTTGTTTTCTTCCATCCAACCCTCTGTCCCTGCTCACCTGCTCCCTCTACTCTTCATCCCTCCTCTCCCTCACTCTCTCGCCGTCTCTTTGGTCTTATGCTGATATTGGTGGAGGTCAGTCGACACCCCGAGGAAGAGGGCTGATGAATGGATCCATGATCGCTGGCTGTAATTACAGTGTCAGATGAACTGTTAGCTGCCCAGTGTGTGTGTGTGTGTGTGTGTGTGTGTGTGTGTGTGTGTGTTTCCTTTCTAATGTGCTTGTCAGCTCCCCACAGATGCAGTTGCCTTATCAGCATCTCCAACAACAGATGGACTCCAGTTACACACACACGTACTCACATGCACGTCTCACGTGTCATCCCTTACAATCTGAAATGTAAATAAAAAATTTATTAAAAAAAAAAAAAATCAGAGCATGTAACATTTCATGTTTTCACTGAATGAGTATTTACGTGCAAGACTATGATTTTTGTTTTTGTTTTTGTAGTTACGCCATTTCTGCATCGACTCTTATGAGAAACAAGCCGTTTATGTAACTAAACATTTAACCGCAATCCTCGCTTTTGTAGCAAAATTCCACTCAGCAGGAGTCTCTTTATGCTGCCAGATGTGAGATACGCACACACACACACACACACACACACACACACACACACACACACACACACACACACACACACACACACACACACACACACACACACACACACACACACACACACACACACACACACGCGAACACACATAAACTCCCATTACAGGTTGGGTTTTTTTTTGCCAGCAGATCAGGGTGAGCTATTGACTCCTGCACACATCCCTCCATCAAACATGATAATGGAGACGGGGAGTCACTGGGGCCGGCGGATTGGCAGCTGGGCTGGCAGGAATCGGAGTCAGACTGGCGCACAAACAAAGAGCCGAGGCTTTTCTGCCCGGTGAAATCGTGTTTCTTTTTGTCGGGCCTTGCACATGGAAACAGTCGAACAAGTAATTCAGTCTACGCTGAGTGTTTATTATACAACAATTATCTTACAAATGACCAACGGCTGACTCATTCCTGCATCGTCTATCATACAGAAGGGTTCTGAAAGAAGAAGCCGACTCTTCGTCGCACAGTTTCTTCCTCATCGTCGGTTTCCTGCTGTTTCCTTGATGTTTCTTGCGCAGAGGCTTTTAAAGAGGGAGGCAGACCACGGCAGGGAGCTCAGACGCTTATAGTTGGAAAGACAGATCAGAGATACCGTAGAAATGTTGAATATGACAGATTTTTTTTCTCTCATTCTACCTGATTCAGAATCTGATGTAGATATCAAAACAAGCCTTTTAAACCCCCAAAGGTATGTTAACTGCATTTCTAGATTGTCTGCAGGTACGGAAGGGGAATGATTAGTTATCCTTACTTTCTATAACAATGTCTCAATAGGACTGGCTGATCTTGTTGGGAGGAACCAACTTAAACAAAAGAGGGGAGGGTCGTACCTATTTTCAAACTTTGGATAAATGAAGACTGAAACCCTTAGCGCAGGGGTGTCAAACATAAGGCCCGTGGGACAAAACGAGCCCGCAAGAAGCTCCATTCCAGCCAAACTGAGGGGATTTCAAATAAAAAATTGGTTTTTTTTGTTTAAACACATTTCGTGAACACGAAACGGTGAGACCCAAGCTGAGACATCGGTGATGCTGCTGTGAACGATAGCTTCCTCACTGATATCAAACTAGCCTCAAAGCCATGCTGTCAGGGGGGATTTGCAAAAAAAAAAAGAAGAAATTCATAATGCAAATGTCATAATAGAAGATTTTGGGACATTTCAAGGTATTTTTGCAAAATTTATTGTTACAACAATTTGCTTTAAGTTGAAATTGTAGTAATTATTTTTCTTTAGTAAAAACTATATACATTTATATCACATATAAACTGCACCACAACAAAGAAAAACATTTAAGTTTAAATCTAAATATCATTATCATTTTACCGGTCCAGTCAAGATGAAATTAGGCTGCATGAGGCTCCTGAGCTAAAATCTGTTTGACACCCCTGCTTCAGTGTGTTTTCAGTCCTTTTCGCTATTTCTTTTTGGAAGTAATTTTACCTTCAGTGAATGCCTCCTCGCTATAGTAAAGTAAATGTTTAGCATACCACATCACACCACATCTTGCAGAAGGTTGTCGCAATCCCAAACATCCATCCAGATACTGGAAACTTTCAAGGACACATGAGTTGTACGTTCATTCTCTTCAGAATTCCTGCAATACTTCTGGCACATACAAGGACGGAACAGTTTTAAGAATGCAGACACGATTTAAAACAACTCTGAACCAGAGAATGGGCATCGACATTCATCTCAATGCAATCTGCAAAAAGAGAAGACGACGAAGAATGATGAACATGTGTATCATGTCGAGACACAAAACTCTACTTTGCATTGACGAGGACCAACTACCAATTCTAGCTCATTTTTTTATTATTATAAAACTCTCAATGTGTACTTGGACGACTTCATAAGTTTGTCCTGCATGCTTCTTTAGTCTTTTTTTTTCTTCCTCTCTGTACTTTCAAACCTCATTTGTCTGTTTATGAGTTTGGTTTCCTCGTTCTTTATTTGTCGAACTGATCCGTATCAGCGAAACGCCCCACATGAGCACATTATCTGATTAATTCTATTTTCTTCAATTAATTGTTAACCGTGCCTTTGTTGCTGAGTGTCGTATTATTCTGATGTGGGTGTTTGAAAGAAAAAAAAAAAACATTGTGAAAGTTAAACTAAAGAAATGCATGTCATCTCCATGATGAGCTGCCTGAAACGGCAGCTTTCTTTTTTTTTTGGGGGGGGGGGTAGATTTGTTGTGGGTATATCAGTACAAGCAATCAACTTTGCACTGCTACATTTAAAAAAAACAAACAAACAAACAAAAACCCTGCCAATGTTTGATCAGAAGGAACAATACACAGAATAGTCGGCGTTAAATTGATTCTTCATTTGAGTTTTCATCACCCTGTTAACCAGGGCAGATGAGCCTGCGCAATCACTCTGAGCCGGGTAAATAATTCAGAATGCTTGGCCTAATGCACTTGTGAAGTTTTAACACAAACACACACACACACACACACACACACACACACACACACACACACACACACACAGTTTCCATGGATGCGATATATATGCACCAGAAAACTTAGTCAAGGCACGGCAGCTAATCAAATTCAGAGCTACATGAAGAGGAAGAGAAACACAGATACTCTTTCCTGTCACATGTGTACATGTCTGAATGAGTGTGTGTGTGTGTGTGTGTGTGTGTGTGTGTGTGTGTGTGTGTGTGTGTGTGTGTGTGTGTGTGTGTGTGTGTGTGTGTGTGTGTGTGTGTGTGTGTGTGTGTGTGTGTGTGTGTGTGTGTGTGTGTGTGTGCGTGCGTGCGTGCGTGCGTGCGTGTGCGTGTGCGTGCGTCCGCGCACGTCTAGTTGATATTCCAGGGTGGCTTGTTTGTGAGTGTGGTTTCCCACAATTCTTATCGGAGTTGTGATCACAGAAAACCGGTCTTCTCAAATGAAACACCCGCCACCACACACACACACACACACACACACACACATATGCAGTCACCCCTCATGTTTCTCCGTCAGTAATTCTCTTTCTTGAGTCTAATTCAATCTTCAAGCCAGAGCACAACAAAGACGCTCGGTGAAGAACATGAATGCAATTTGGTGCAATCGAAGGTGAGCGTGTCTGTCTTATGAATATATAAGAGGTTTTTTTTCCCAGGAAGTCCTGCCCAGAACCAGCGGAGGGAAATCTGCCTGGGGATGGCTAAAACAATTGCTGGCTTCAAAAAATTGAAAACAAAGAGAGAGGGGGGAAAAAAGCAGCAGCAAATACAAAGCACCAGGGAGGAAGAGACATGTAATATTCAGTGGGGAAAGAGGTCGACATTTTGAGGATTGGTGGTGGGCTAAGAGAAAAGGTTGGGGGGAGAAAAAAAAAGAAAAAAGCAAATGGCTGCCAGGCCAGTTTTGAGTCAGTTTCATCCCCGAGATGGGAAAAAAATGAACAAACTCGCTTTTATCAAGGAACGATCTAATTGACAAGCCAGTGATGTAGTAAGTCAAAGTACATAAGCTGTGTACTCACATTAAAGCAGTGCAGCTCTTCTATAGCTGTGTGGCAGATCTGCATGCTGATTTGCTGAGGAACTGATCGCACGGGGCGGTTCACGCAGAGGTAAGAAAGTGACAAGAAAAATACTCGGATACAAGGAATTCTGTTCAAAACGCGGCTTTGCTTCATTCTGGGAAACGTGTCCTAGTTACACACACACACACACACACACACACACACACACACACACACACACACACACACATACATACATACATATATACACGCACACACAAACATTGCTGTGCGGCTAATGAACAGGCTGCTTTGCCACATGGGATTTCTTCTATATGTTTTTTTTTTTCAATACTTTTACCTCTCTCACTTCTTCCTTTCCTCCTGCATTCCAAAGACAGATTCTCCTCTCCAGGGTCTATGCTTGACGTGTGTCACTCTTACATGCAAAGACTGACACACACACACACACACACACACACACACACACACACACACACACACACACACACACACACACACACACACACACACACACACACACACAACAATGTTTTCAAGTGAATATGCTGCGACGCTTTCGGACAGACATCGTTTTTAAAATGTTGCTGTACCAAACGCAAGAGTTTTCTTAAATGAAAAGTCGTTTTCACTTGAAAGGTTGTTGTGTAACCGGGGCCGAAGTAAAACCCCAAGTGAAGTGTGTTATCTGTTTTGATGCCCACTTAGAGAGAAAAAACATGGATACAAACACTAACACAGTTGATCTCGTGCATTTATGGGTCATTGAATTGGCTGGTATTACTTTTCTTGTGAATTGTGTCAAAATAAAACCAAAGAAAATTGACCAAGTATGTTGCGTTTCTCAAATGGCCGAAGATGATGATAATACTGTGAGTGTATAAACAGATTTAGAGGATAAAGAACACACACATACACAGACAGACACAGCTCAGTCAGCCCTCCACTCAGTGAAAACATTAGCAAGAGTCAATACAACATGTGTTGTGAGTGACTGCGCCGTCACCTTTGCATCTGTAAATTAGACGAACAAATAAATCTATAATTCTCTAACATCACAGGCAATTTGAATGCGTCAGCCCTGATCCGTAATGTATTCATGTTATTCATCTTCACGCCTGCCATACACAACCCCTCTTATTCAAATACTTGCTTTCACATCCTTTTAATCAAATTTGCATGGATTAATTTTCAGAATGTTTAAGGCATTGAGACTCTCTCGCCTATAGATAGCTCGGCAATCCTTTTGAAGACTGCAAGATTCAGTTGCATCATAGTTTCACATTGTATGGTTTGATATGTGTGGTAATTGAAGCAACTAGTTATTTCTCATCTTTTGTTGTAGGTCACAGTAAATGTTTCATCAAAGACTCATAGCTACAAGCCTTAATGTCAAACAGCTCCACATTTCTAAAGCAGACTTCAAACAGTTCATTTTTAGTCAATCACATAAGCTGTTTCACTCGGAGGCGGAAGATGACGGTTTGTTCCAGCCAGGTCGTGCACCACAGAAAATTATCTGGAGCACGCAGATGGGTTTTACTGAAATAGAGGAAATTGAGAAATGGGAAGAGGGAAGGAATCCCTATCACTGATGCAAGTTAACAGGGAATAAAAGGTGAAAACATGGCCGTATAAAACCCTCCGCTTATTGTAGAGATTCCCCCAAAGAGGCAGATGTATAGAAGAAAAGTTTGTTTAAATGTGCTATCTAAGGTGCTATCTCCTATTATAATGACAAGCTATATGTGATCAATGTCTGGATTGGCAAATGATAAGGCATTTTTAGCCAGGTTTACACGACAATGTTTTGAAGTGGTACATAAAAATCATTGCGCTCTGAACCACTGAAAATGCAACTTTTTGAAAACAGTCCCAAACTCATTGAGACGGTCCACTGTTCAAGTCTCTGCTTGGAGGATTATATGTGTGGTGAGGTTGTGAATGTGTGGCTTTCCTCCAGTTGTGATTGGTGACTTCAAATTTTCTTCAGGTTGCACCCAGACTTTGATTATAGTCAGCGGTGATTGGCTCCAGCATCCCGAGATAATACGGTGGACAAAGTGGAGTAGAAGACTGGCGGACGGAGGTGTTTCTGAGGTCACTGTGTATTTGAACTTGAAGTAGATTTAGATTAAATAGAAAAACAATGCAAGATTCCAGCAATTTTAACTACTGGGCTTTTTTAACTCGACTTTCAATGTGAGAATGAGACTGACAAACACACAGAAAAGCCTTTCACCAATGACGGTTGCCAGCATGACGCCACAAGCACTAAATGGTCATGTTGAATTATTTAAAGCAAAAACAAAGAACGGGCTGTTTGTTCCACACATTCACATCTCATTCACATTGATTTGTGGCTGACAATTGGTTGACTGAATGTGCTGCTGTGTTCCCACCACTTGGCCGACCAAGGTCACTGGTAAAAACCACATTTACATCAGCATGTGCTCACTTAGCAACCAAACCCCCCCCACCCAGAGCAAAGCAGGTACGGTAAACGCAAAGATATTCAAAAACATCACGGAGAGTCTTGCATTTTCACATTTTACCAGCGTCAATTTAAAATGTGCGTTGATCACAAGCAGTTTTCATTTGCTTTCAGTGTGATTGGTTCAACTCGATCAACACCATATGTGTTGTGTTTGTGCGACGTTGCCCAAGCAGTTGCAGTAAACAACAAGCACCTAAAGCAATTCCCTGTGGTGCCAGTAAATGATAGTGTTGCATTTGCCCCCTCACTGGTTTTTACTATCGAGCAGCTGTAGTTGGCTGTAGGGTGCTATCTCAGAGACGAGGCTGCATCAAAAGCAACGGTGGACAAACAATTAAGTGATCACTGAGAAGAAGAATTGCGAGAACAGTCTGTTATTGAGCCATCAAAACAATGATTACAATAACACAGCATAATGGATGCAGCTTGTACACAGCTCGAGGAAAAGTTTTACAGGCTCGCATATGTGGGCGTGTTCACAATTAAAGCTGAATCGAGCTTTTCAGGAGCATATCACACATTCACAAGCATACGGATTAACAGTACACACATTTAAAACTTCAAATCACCTGATTTTCCCTGATTACAGACTTACAGAGTGATATTTATTGTGTGCGACAGGGTTTCACACACACACACACACACACACACACACACACACACACACACACACACACACACACAGGGCCAGTGTCCCACCACCCCCGGTAGCATATTGCCAAAATAAACAGTATCAGCCCTGTCAACACAGAAATCTCTTACTGTGCAAGCGAGAAGCACACACACACACACACACACACACACACACACACACACACACACCTGGTTGTCACACCTACACGAACATAAATCTACACAGTCTCGATAAACACATCTGGCAATCAGAGATGTGTGGAGCCCCACAGCGGGGAGGAGAGGATCAGTGGGGTATTGATATTACACCTCTTGTTTTTTTTCTTCCTCTCTCTCACACATGCTCACTGCTCCTCTGACAGAGACACAGACCATTTCTGACGTACGGCTTCCTGGCAGCCATTGTCTTCCTGCTTCTTAATCCGAGCTGTAGGAGGTGGGCGGCTGACATGTGAGACCAGTGTACAAGATCCTCTCATATCTGACCTTTAACACGGCCAGAGCAGAGCAGGGAAAAGGTCTGCAGCTCCTCGGCAACGGGCAACGAGATCGAGACGGGAGCGGAGAAATAGACTTTTCCGAATAAAAAAAGAAAAATCTATTAGCGACAAAGAAAACTGGGTTCCCTCCTCTCACTTTTCAAGATCACTCGTTCAGATTACTTTCCTTTTCAAAGAAGCTTTGTGCCCATGAGACGACCACATCAGCAGGAGCTGGAAATGGCACGACACACGCACATTCACGGCACTATTCTTCGCGTCGTACTCTTGAAACGACATTCATAAACACACAATGGGGTTCTCATTGGGCTAAATGGGTTGCTCTACTTTCACAATACATTACGTGCTTGCACCAGTGTGAAAGCACTGTATCACTCTTATTCACCCTCGGAGTGGACGGGGCTGTGGCGTGTGTCAGTGTTGGAGGAAGAGGAATATAGAGGAAACTATAGCTTCCACGGTGAAACAAAGTTGAAGATTTAATAGATGAAACAACACTGAAGTGGAAAGAAAGTAACTGTTTTTCTTATTTGGTATGCACACGCATAATTGTTTTGTTTTTTAAGAAATTCTCTAGCCAATATGTTTATACCAGTGTATGCAAATAAGTTAAAGAATACAAAACAGCTTGAAACATGATTCCACAAACTCTAAAGTTCAGCTGCTGCTCAGTTGGTACCATATGTACAGTCAAAGATCAGGTTTTCTGATGTTTTTTGTTCATTAGTCACCTGTCGTGCCCCCCCCCCCCCCCCCCCCCCAAATGTTATTGATTAACAGTGATGTAGATACTTGTGTACAGTCGCTACCTGCCAAAAGGAAATAAAATCAACATGTCCTTGAATTCACATTGAACAGCTTAACAACTGCACTGGGGAACCAGATGTTGAAGAGAACAATGTAACCAAAGGGTCAAATTAAACACAATGTCAAAGTGAGATGTTGAAAACGGAAGAAGACGGAGCAATAACTGGAACCAGCAGGAGCAAGATGAGAAAAATCAAAGCAATAACTGATCAATTAGAAAGTGAGAGAAAAAAGGGAATCCTATTAGCAAAAGCCTCTGTATTGAGCATTGGGAGGTAATAATTCCAACATGTACATTATGTCCTACTTTAAACAACCAATGAAACTATGCTTTGTTTTTTTGCTATTATATATTTATGCACCAATAAGCCAGTGGTGTAGTGCAACTCTACATCCATTCATGATTTTGATGGACCTCTTGAGAAAGCCCTTCATATACATATACTCTTCCTCAATGGACACATTTTTGGGGAGTTTTAAAGCTCAAAGGTGTTGTGTACTGTGTTCTCCAAGATCTTCACCACACCAGGACTCTTAGCAAAAGATTGATTTCATTGGATTTTAATGACTACAAAAGTAAACATGCGTTGTTGCGGCTCTTTGGAGAGTCTGCACTCCATATAAAACAGGACAGAGTCATAAAGCTCATGCAGTTTGGATTAAAAGAGCAAATCTTGTGGAAAAAGTAGTTTTGTACCTTTAACAGCGAGTGACACTGCAGAACATGTTGCATTTCAACACAAGCAAAGAAAAAAAAAAAAAAAACCCGAATGCACTCCTATTTTTGTTCTTTTAAAAAAAAAACCTGTGCGGCCATGTAACAGACAAATTACCCTATTAATGGGATGTAATTAGTTTTGGTGATGTAGCTCTGGAGATGATAATTGTGACTCTTTTTATAGAGAAATAGGTGCAATATATAAAATAGGTTACTCCAATCACCCCCATGGACAAAAAAATAAAAATAAAAAAATCCTCTGTTTGTGCAGCTTGTCTATCAGTCACGCAGCAACTCTCCTGTCAAACCATCGGCGGCAAGAGAAATTATTTTCTCTGGCAGCTGTTTGCATTTTTCAGTCTATCATTTTTGTCTTTCTGAGCTCGTCATTGTCTGTGACAGCGATGATTCTGGGCCGCCTGACAGATGATTCATTCAGAGTGTTTGTCTGCGGAAAAGTCAGCGAAATACATCACCTTCTTAAACTCTTGTATCTTAAACTGGTCTGAGGCAACACTTGAAGCTGAAATACACTCTGTAAACTGCCATGAAGCAACCAGGCTACAAACAACCCATTAATGCAAAGCTCTGCGCTGGAGACACGTTTTACATTTAAAAAGAATATTTGATTTCATGTGTTACCATGCACAGGCACTACATAACCATGACTCTTTCAAAAGACATTGACAGATCTGCTTTAAAGGTAGTAGAGCCTCATATTCTGGCATACAATGCTTTTTCTTTAAGCTAAAAAGTTGTTTTAATGAGGCGAGTTCTCGTCCACTTTTCATCCACCTCTATGCTTAAATTTTTATACTGACAATGAATGTTGGGTTTTTTTCTGTTTTAATGCTTCAAGTCTCAAATCTACAATAAACAGTGAAGAGAAATGAAAAACTGGAGAGTAGAGGGAGAAAAATAAGATTTCCCGATAATGAAAATCACTTTTCCATTTCGGTAGAGATGTATTTTCTCAAAATTAAACGTTTAGAAAAATTAAAGTGTTCGGCAACAGTGGAGCTGAAAAAGGCCAGTCAGTAAAGGTCGGATATTGGCACAACATCACGGTGGGAGTATATCATTGGACACCAATTCCAAATGACCTTCCACATCTCCAAAGTTCTCTCTGGCTGAAAGAAACGGAGGGCAGGGTGAGCCTGGACCCGCCGCCCATCCCTCTGAAAACTGCCACATAGGTCATCCATCCAGCCATGGGTGCCACGTCTGTCAGGGCCAGGGTGGGCAGGGGGGGGCAGTCACCAAGCAGTTTAATCTCCAACAGATCCCGACCACCTGGCTCCACTGGCGTCACACCAAACCCCACAGCGCTGCAATCTGCCAGCTCCGACTGTCACATGGCAGCTCAGGGTTCAACAGGAAGCTTGGATGGATGGATGGATGGATGGATGGATGGAAGGACAGACGGACCACACTTGTTTACATGCCTCTCGATTTTTTAAAGCTCCTTTCCAACACATCCTCTCCCGCTGATCATCTCTGCTGTGTGCCGAGTACAGTTTGTATCTATGGGTGGCCCGCAGGCTATACTGCTGCATAATAGTGTGTGAATACATGAATATTTGCCTCAAGGGGAGGATTTGCTCTTGGGTCTTTGATTACAAACTCACAGTCAGGCTTGGTATCCCCCCCCCCCCCTAAATTATGCACTTTGTACATTACCCTACAGCAATATAGCATGCAGCTTGTCGTCAAATCCAACATCTGTCAGATGAAGGTTCGGGGTTTTGACTCGGCCGCCCTCGTCTTTGTTGTTTAACTG